>NC_090444.1:1749108781-1749416995 GCF_031143425.1 Pleurodeles waltl
GGGAGACCATGAGTCTTTTCTTCTCCGGTCTGGTCGGCGATGCATTGTTTTTCTCCCTCACAAGAGAGAGATGCGTCAATTTCCAGGTGGGGCACCTCGGATCTGTGCAGAGTCGGGTTGACTTTGACGCCAATTGACAATTCGTGGAAAATCCTGTCGCACGGTGTTAGAAAACCGCACCAAGTGGGGTTTGCGTCATTATCAGCATCTGCAAGCGGGTGTTGCGCGTCGTTTCTCCAGCCGCGATATGTCGATCTCCCAGCCGCGATGCAGGTGGAGCATCGATTTCAGCCGCAAAGCAGGCGGCGGGTTGTTTATCAGCTGTGTTGCAAATGGTGTGTCAAAAATGTCCCCGCACGGCATTCTGTGCGTGGATTTTCAGCTCTTGTCTGCCAACTTCACTTTTCAAGGGCCCAGGGACTGGATAGGGCACCACTTGGCAGGGCAGGAGTCTCAGCAGAGAGTTGAGGTGTTGGCAGAGGAAGTCTTTGATGGCCCTGAGATTTCAAAACAGGAGGCAAGCTCAGTTCAAGCCCTTGGAGATTCTTCTCAAGCAGGAATGCACAACAGAGTCCAGTCTTTGTCCCCTTTCACAGGCAGAAGCAGCAACTGCAGGATAGGTCAACAAAGCACAGACACAGGCAGGGGCAGCATTTCTCCTCAGCTCTTCTCCTTGGCAGAGGTTCCTCTTGAATCCAGAAGTGATCTTGAAAAAATCTAACGTCTGGGGTTTTGGGTCCTCTCCTTACACCTCTTTCTGCCCTTGAAGAAGGCAAACTTCAAAGGAAAGTCTCTGTTGTTTACAAAATCCTGCCTGGCCAGGCCTGGCCCCCGGGGGTTGGAGACTGCATTGTATGCGGGCAGGCACAGCCCATTCAGGTGTAAGTGACTACTCCTCCCTCCACTCTAGCTCAGATGGCTCATGAGGATATGCAGGATATACCCCAGCTCCCTTTCTGTCACTGTCTATAGGGGATTCACAAACAGCCCAACTGTCAGTCTGACCCAGACAGGGAATCCACAAACAGGCAGAGTCACAGAATGATTAAGGTAAGAAAATGCCCACTTTCTAAAAGTGGCATTTTCAGACAGACAAATTAAAAAACAACTTTACCACAAGATGTGTTTTTAAATTGTGAGTTCGGATACCCAAACCCCATTTTTCAATCTGCTCTCAAAGGGAATCTGCACTTAAAAAATATTTAAAGGCAGCCCCCATGGTAACCTATGAGAGAGATAGGCCTTGCAACATTGAAAAACAAATGTGGCAGTATTTCACAGTTAAGACATGTAAAACACATCAGTACATGTCCCACCTTTAATATACACTGCACCCTGCCTACCTTAGGGGTGCCTTACATGTATACAAAGGGAAGGCTTAGGCCTGGCAAGTGGGTACACTTGCCAAGCAGAATTGGCAGTGCAAGACTGCACACAGAGACACTGCAGAGGCAGGTCTGAGACATGTTTATAGGGCTAATCGTGGGTGGCACAATCAGTGCTGCCGGTCCACTAATAGCATTTGATTTACAGGCCTTGGGTACTTCTATTACACTTTACTAGGGACTTACTAGTAAGTCAAACATGCCAATCATGAATAAACCAATCACCAATACAAATTACTCAGAGAGCATATGCACTTTAGCACTGGTTAGCAGTGGTAAAGTGCCCAGAGTCCTAAAGCCAACAAAAACAGGTCAGAACAAATAGGAGGAAGGAGGCAAAAAGATTGGGGATGACCCTGCAAAAAGGGCCAGGTCCAACAGTGGTACAGTTAGCTTTCTATAAAATAGTTTCGTTATTGCAGATTTGTGGCATTGCTCATAATCCAAGGAGACAACTTGCTCAAGTTGTTGAGCAGGGAAGGTGAACAGGGTACAACAAACTGGCAAACACAAGCAGAATGAATGTTGAGTTCAGTAATGGTGCATTCCTAGATAGTAACCCCATTGACTTCCAAACACAGGGGTAATTGTATATTAATCCAGAAGAGTTCCTATAATGTTCCCTTCTAGGGTGTTGTATGTGTTACACAGACAAACAGGAGCAGCCAATAATTTGGGCATTGCAGCAATACACAATACCAGAAAGAGAAACTGGTTTATAAATTGGCAAAATATGGACACACACTCCTTTATTCACTAATAATGAGAAAAGAATAATGCTAAGTAAAATTAAAGGAACACTATCAATATACTCAGTGCTGTAAGCTCCAGGCGTATACTAATAGACAAATAGGACATATGGCAATTGGTGGAGGTTGTTGGTGAACTAAATGGAATATGAGGAACTGATGATGTTATAGGATGGAGGCCCCTAGAGTGGGAAGGATCAAATTAGGGAGGCAGGTCAGTGGTTGCTCGTGATGATAAGACAGTGTGGAACAAAATCTTTAAGAGATGGCAGTGTGAGGCATATAGCGCCAGAGATCTACAGAGTTAGCAGGCTGGCATCCATGCAACAGATAACGAAAGGAGGCAGGTGGGATTCCATCGGCAACTGAGAATTCAATGGGGGAGTAAACAGCATTGCATCTGTCTGAAAGAAGCAAACCTCTAAATAATGCTCTGGTGCCTTGTCATAAGGAGATCTATCCCACGGTGGATGGCCTTTTCACTTATAGGAAAAAAGGTGTGGAAAGTCAGGGTGTCCCTGACGTGCAAAAAGAAACTGCATGGGTGTTTCAGTTTTGGAAACACTGAATGGAATGAAGACAGGTCAACAAAGCAACATGTATGGCAATACACGTCAAATGGGGAACATGCAGTCTGCGGATTTACAGCTAAATGTGGTGCAGTGTCAGTCACATCGCCAGAGTTTCAGGAAGGGCCAGTCCTTCAGAGACACTTTTTCGGCTTCTGGACTTGCAGCACAAGGGTGATCTTTACGTGTACACAGGAGCAACTGAGACACTCACTTTTCCCTCTCTTCTGTGCATAAGGACTGAAAGAAGAGTCCTGGCGCCAGGGCTCTATATAAGTTTGTTATGCTCAGGTTCGGTGCGCGCTGCTGCGTGCCGAACCCGTACTGCCTTGATCGCGTCTTGGGGCTCGAGCGAGGCAGAGTGACAGTTTGAATGGAGACGAAGCTGCCGAAAGGACGCAACCTCGGCGCTCTTCATGGTTGATTGTTTTCCGAATAAAGACAATGAAAAATGCTTACCTCGGTGTTTCAAGAACTCTTTTGTTTGTTCAAAAAAATAAAATAAAGGATTGTCACTCTTCTTCATATCAGTATTCTTTGCCGCACCCCTTTTAGTAACAACATTTCCATGTCATAACCCACAAACTGTACACCATTGTCCGAAATCAAGGTTTCCGGAAAACCTTCCCTCCAAAAAATCTCTTTAAGAAACTGAATCGCACTACCAGCAGTAGGCTTTGCAAAAAAACGCACTTCTGGCCACTTACTGTAATAATCTACTAAAACAAAAGCATAACGCATCTGGCTGGAGAGAAAATTGAAAGGTCCAACCATATCGACCCCAACTTTGACCCAAGCCTTGTCCGGTAACGA
Organism: Pleurodeles waltl; assembly: GCF_031143425.1. Taxonomy (NCBI): domain Eukaryota; kingdom Metazoa; phylum Chordata; class Amphibia; order Caudata; family Salamandridae; genus Pleurodeles; species Pleurodeles waltl. The sequence continues at coordinate 1,749,112,298 of NC_090444.1, forward strand.
TATGGGTTGTAATGGAGGTTTTGCAATCTTCAACCCTTTTTCTGCACCGTTACACACCACACACCCACCAACCACTCTTTCTACATCCTTGTCCATAGAAGGCCACCAATAGTGTGCTCTAATATGTCTCTTAGTCATAGTGGCACCAAGATGACCCTCATGAGCATGGTCCACCAACCTTGTACGAATCTCACACGGGGAACACATTTATCATTCCTCAGAATTATCCCATTTTCAATTGACAATTCATCACCCACTACATGGTTGAATTTCAGGATTCACATTTCTTTCTTTAGGCCAACCATTGATTATATGCTGCTTAACAATGGACAACACCTCATCACTGCTTTCAGCCTCCCTCCACACAGTCTCAGTGCACACCTTGGACTCATCAGCATCAATTACAGCTATGAAACAATCTTCCACATCATCCTCCAAATCAAGATTACTTTCTTCACTTATAGGTAGACGAGATAGAAAATCTGCAGTGAAATTGTCTTTCCCCAGAATACATTTGACCTGAAAGTCATACTGCAACAATTTTGTGGTAAGGCGTGCGATACGAGGAGTCGTATAGTTAACTTTATCACCATTTAAAATGTAAACCAACGGTTTATGATCTGTTTGAATTACATATTTTCTGCCCCATACATAACTCCTAAATTTTTCGCTAGCCCAATAACATGCTAGCAACTCTTTTTCAATCACTGAATAATTCAGTTCAGGATCACGTAAGACTCTAGAAGCATAACTAATAACTTTCTCCTCTGTTCCTAGACCTTGCGACAACACAGCCCCCAAACCATACCTACTAGCATCCACCGTAATAGTACACAGTTGGCTGGGGTCGTAAGGACTCAGTGGTCTGGCATCTACCAACTCTTGCTTCACCCTTTCGAAAATGGTTTGGCATTCACTGTCCCATTTAAACGGAACTTTGCTTTTGAGCATATTGGACAAAACTTTCATTTTGCTAGCATAGTTGGAAATACATTTTTAGTAGTATTCACACATGCCAACAAAAGATCGTAACTCATCTTTATCTTTAGGGTTAGGGGAATCTACAATCGCCTTTACTAACCCAGGACGAGGTGTAAAACCTTCCCCAGACACACAATGGCCCAAAAATTCTATTTTTTTTTTTAATAAAATTCACATTTTTCCTTCTTAACACAGACGGCAAAAGACTGAAAAATGTTAAACACTGATCTAATTTTCTCATTGTGATCTTCTAAACCCCTTGTGTGAATCAACACATCGTCCTGAAAGATTAAAATACCTTGGATTTCCCCCAAAATTTTGTGCATGATGCGTTGGAACGCTGATGCCGCAGAAGCCAACCCGAATGGCATCCTGCAAAACTGGAAAGTGCCAAAGGGTGAATTGAAAGCGGTGTAATGGCGCGAATTCTCATCCAGTTCAACCTGGTAATATGCAGACGCCAGATCAATCTTTGAAAACCACACTGAGCCCCTGAGCCCTTCAAGTAGGTCACTGATCTTGGGTAAGGGATTCGAGTCTATCCGTATTTCCTTATTGAGACTCCTGAGATCCACACATAAACGCAGGTCACCATTACGTTTACGGGCAACAACCACAGGAGAAAGCAACAAACTGGACTCAATTGGCTCAATTACACCATTCTGTTGAAGCTTGTCCAATTCAGATTTAAGATCTTCTCTTAAACTAAATGGTACTGACCTGACTTTATGTCTTACAGGAATGGCCCTATCTTTAACCTTTATTCTATGCTTGAATCCTGTAATCTTCCCCAAACCTTGGGCAAAAATACCAGGAAACTCATCCTCAAACGGTGCCTTGGAATCTGCACACTCCACCACTAAAACTTGCTCTTTAGTTCCAGGTTTCAGCACCATGCCAAACAAACCCTGATGATACCACCCCAAAATTTTCAAACCCTTGTATGCCACATATATTTTACCAAAAATCTTCCGACCCTTGAACACTAAACTGTCTTCTATGTAACCTTCTAACTCAATTTTCCTGCCTTCATACGAGACCGGAGACCTATTGGGAGGGAATAACTTTCTGTCACCCCAAGTATTATGGAACAGATCTGATGAAATCATAGTAATGCGTGCACCAGAATCCACCAATAAACGAAGCATTTTATCCCTAACCCAAATATCCACCATGGGATCTATGCATTGGTTATGTTCCTTGACCCCTAATACTTTATCTGTGACCACCACAATCATGTCTTGGAAGGCTTTTACAAAAGATTCTTCTCTATTTTCTTCCTCATCCTCCACTATGCACGTGACATTAGCTTGCTTATTGCTAGTGGATTGACAGACTCTAGCAAAGTGACCAACTTTACCACATTTTCTACACATAACGTTCTTTGCAGGACAAGACTTGCCATCTTTGAAATGAGGCATGTTTCCACATCTAAAACAAATGTTCGAAGATCTAAAAAAAGGATTGTCACTCTTCTTCATATCAGTATTCTTTGCCGCACCCCTTTTAGTAACAACACTGACATGAAGAGGATCCGAACCCCTCACAGTAGAGCTAGAAGAAAGTTCCATCAAAGAGATCTGAGCAAGCTCCACACTCTTGGCTACTTTGATAGCTTCATCCAACGTTGGATTTCCCATGGTGAGTAATTTCTGCTGAATATGCTTATTTGAACAATGACCAATGAACTGGTCCCTTATAAGTTGGTCTTGAAAATCCCGAAATTCACACTTGGAAGCCATTTGTCTTTGAGCACTGACATATGCATCAACATCCTCGCTTTGAAATTCCTGATGCTTGAAGAATTTGTGCCGCAAAACTACTAGACTAGGTAAAACGTCAAATCTTGTGGACATTTTTTTTGTAGTCATCAAATATTCATCTAGTTCTTCTTCATCAACTTGCGGTAGCTCAGGTAAGTGTTTGAAAATCTCTCTCCCTTCATACCCCAATGAATGTAAATGAAAACACTTCTTTCTTTCAGGGCGAAAACGAGAGGCTCCTATGGCACCCAGGTAGGTTTCAAAGCCATCAAACCACTGTCTCCACGGAATAGGAGGAGCCCCAGGAGTTTCCAAGAACGGTGGTGGAGGATTGACTGACTGCATTACTTAAAACCAGGCGTGACGTTCACAGTCAATGTGCTTAGAACAATGTAACAATAAAATTCTATAGGTGAAATATTTCAGTAAAGATTCATGCAAGAAGTACTTCCAAGATGGCACCTGAAATGGCCATTTCCAGTACAAATAAGTTCACGTTCTATATCCCCAACACAACTTGCTGATTCACAAACCTCCGGAAGGAAATGCCCAGTATGCGCCTGTTTTCTTCAGAAAAATGATGTGTAGGACGCCTCCCACGAAGAAATTGCCAAAGAATATCGTCCTAATCTCACGATAAACGCGTAGTAGGAAACCAGCTCGTCGCCACAAAAGAGTTGTTGTAATCAACTCTTGAAACACCGAGGTAAGCGTTTTTCATTGTCATTATTCGGAAAACAATCAACCATGAAGAGCGCCGAGGTTGCATCCTTTCGGCAGCTTCGTCTCCGTTAATACTGTCACTCTGCCTCGCTCGACCCCCAAGACGCGATCAAGGCAGTACAGGTTCGGCACGCAGCAGCGCGCGCCGAACCTGAGCATAACAAAGTTCCATACCACAGGGCAGCTGTCAGGGGTGACAGCCCCCAGAGAAAGTGAGCTCCTTGACTAGAAAGCTCAAAGTCCACCTCAGGGACTTACTTCTCCTAGGTGGAATGTATTGTTGTAGTGATGCCAAAAGGCCAGCTGCTATCAGCAATTAATCATGACTAACTTCTCTACCTCCAGTCTCTCCTCATAGGTCTTCCTTGGTGGGGCCTACCCTGGATTTAGAGCTCTTCTAGATCAAAAACCCATGTACTCCTATATAGCTGGGAAATGGGTTAGCAACGTCCTTGATGACTGTCGGAGCTGCACTCACTTGGAGTCTGTTCATCTCTAGGTTGGTAGACTAATCTCAGACTCCTTGTGAATACTGTGTCTGTAAGAGCAGAGTTTTGGTGAGGCATCTGTCCCGTACCAGAGGGGAAAATGTATTACAACATAGAGATCCTTGAGAGCTGGGGGAATTGTTCAAGTATACAGTACACCAGAGTGTCAGACTCAGAATGCAGGTATCCATATGGAACCACCAGATGCCACACACTACATGCATCATGCATCATTAGGAATAGGAAAGTCATAAAGGGAGATCAGTGACTAGGCAGTGCATTCAGGACCCTGGAAGCAAGAAGAATTAATGGCAGAATCATTTGTTCTAAAACAATTTTATGTCTGCCTGAGGTGGCTTATTGCCAGATTGCAATTGTTAAAATTGTCTTTCATCTTATTATACAGCTTTGATCAGCATCGAAATGCTCCAATGATCTGGTATTTAAGAACAGTGACTACAGATTAAAGTCATCTGGTGGCAGTGCAGTGGATTAATGCGATCTGGGGGACAATGCAGCACTTTAAGACATGCTGCATAAAAAAAGAGAGGTATTTCTGAAGGGAAGTTTATTTTTTCAACCGATGGTTGTGATGTGAGAGAACTGAATTAAACCTTACTAGTGCTGATTCTCCTATAGTGCTTATGCTCTTCCAAAATGCCAAGTGTCAGAGGAACTTAGAAACATCAGAGTCTAAGCCTGGCCCTGATGCATGGTGGTTATCAGCCATTCTCAAGTATTCGTAATGGTGGATTTGGTGGCACAAATCTGAATGTTAGTCAGCTAAGATTGGCCTGAAGTCATATTGAGAGCTGAACTGAAATCTCTATTTCAGGGATCCATGCCAGTGACGCTAGCCCAAAACCAAGCTGTAGTATGATCCATGGGTACGAGTAAGGATTTTTCATTGGGTCCTACATCTATATAGGGTATCAAGCACTATAAATGAGAGAATGCTGGTGGTCACCACTAACCTGAGACACTGATACTGACTGCATTGCAAAACTGTCATTAAAAAACCTCTTTGAGTCTCTGTGTAGACATGAAGAGTTATCACCACCTAGTTCAACAGAAGTGGTTTAGGATGCGACTAGTTAGTGTGCTACAATAAACATGTCACCAACCGACCAGACACCTATATCCCACCCCCCTCTCCCTCTCAGACATCCCTGTGGATGCGCTGAAGCAACAGCAGAGGACGCTCCTGCTCACACCTAGCGGCCAAAGCTTGGAACGACCTGCCCCTGCACCTCAGGACTGCTCCATCAGTCCAGCAATTCAGGAAAGAACTCAAGACCTGGCTGTTCGGATGAGCAGATCACTATGAAGCAGTTAGCAAACTCCAGCACCTTGAGACCCTCAAAGATAATTTGCAGTGCATTATAAATCCCTGACTTACTGATTGACTGGTTGATTGATTAATGTCAATGTCCAGCCAGAACTGTGGTCGCACAACTCTTCAATAACAACTCCTGGATAGATACATTTATTAGAGTATAAATAGTAAGTCAAATCAGAATAAGCAAAACCACAATATGAGATGTACCATGAAATAATGGTGAAAAATCAATGTAATAGGAAAACCAGGGCCACTGTCTATTCACCGTTTGTAATGGTTGCAGTCTTTCAAGGATGGCATAACTGAGCACAGTCATGCAATGAAAAGCACATTACTCAAGCGACGCAGTTCCAGAATCATTGTTGAAAGGGTAAAGCATGTTTGCAAACAGTAGATTATCATGATGCCTGGCGTATTGCGATCTGCACGCTTCAAAATAAATAATTCATAGTTATCCTACAAAAAGGGCCACTTTGTTACAAGCCAGATCTCAAGAACCCATTGTAGGAAAGACCTATGTTCATAAGTCAAAGAACTAATGACGAGCCCTTTAAAGAAGTTGTGAGCCCACAAACCCAGTTTCAGTTCCTAACCATCAGTGGCAAGCAGGCAACAAGAGTCAGGCCAGTAGGATGAGGGGTGCATACATAGAGTCTAGTGGACGAACATCTGCTTTTATGTTTTGAAGGTCTCATTCGCGTGCTGAACAAAGTTCTCACTACCTGGCACCAGGCATTGCATTTCCCTGAATTAAATGTATTTCATCTTAACAAAAAGTATATTTTGATTTTTTTTCTAACGTGACAAATAAGTAAACATCAAAGTAGTGTTGTTACAAAGCACGTATGCACACCAGAAGACAATCATCAGTTGTCCCACACAGAAGTTCATTCAACGAACATGTTGTACCCTGGCAAATACAGTGTACAACACTTGCACAGAAATCTGCCCAATTTCCTTAACTACTTTGTTAAGGGGAAGAGTTTCATTTTGCTTTAAAGGACGCTAAACTAAATACTAGGGCTGCAACATGAGAAAATCATGTCCCATAATCCCACTGGAGCTGAACAACCTCTCTAGACATAAGCAGCAGTGACACGCCCTGCTAAGAGGCATGGGATTCTCACATGCCTTATTGCAGCGCTGGAAGGTCGTGGCAGAGGTCGGGTCAGCACAATGCTGCTAGTCTACTCCAGTCTAGCAAGTGACTCTGTCATCCAGTCACAAACATGAAAGGCAAACAGTGATGTCACGCGCGGTGCGCTTGGCGCGTGGAGGATCCCACACGCATAACGGGCGCTTTATCCCCCCTGAAGTACATTTCTGGCACATTTGATTAAGGCAATTCATAGCAACAGATACAGCATTGTATGGAAAATGCGGAATATTCTGTCCCCCCCAGCTCCTATTAGCAGTGATGAGGTTTCAGTGTATGTTGGCAGAGTGGCAGGGAGGATGGGGACGAGCCTGCCAGGTACCGCGTCGCCCGACACCAGGCTATACCAGAGAACGTTACATCATGGAAAGAATCATGTTTTTGTTTGAGGTTGTGTTTTGAACGTCCGAGTAACATGAGACCTTACCAGTCATGTGACCATTGCCGGCGACGGTTAGGGCGGCCCGGGGCGGTCTGAAGGCTTGTCCGACGTTTTGCATCTGTAGTCCCTCCAGCCGGATAACGCTGGGTTCATCCTGGAAGGTTTGCGCAACGACAACCGCCCCCAGGTCTCGGCTGCCCAGTCTCCTCTCACTCTTTCCATAAATGCATTTGGAAACATCTAAAGACGAAAATATGCATTCTAAGATATGAACAATCATTTCAAGAAAGGAAAATTGCTTTTGTTTTATGTTTAAATATTTCCCAGATCCTTTACATATTGGTACATCTGAGTGGCCGTTATTTTTAAAACATCCAATATATTTATGTCGTGCCAGTGAAAATATATGAGCCCAATTAACAAACTATCGGGAACAAATGTACTAAAAATTCACTTTGACTCAGTTACTGCAATAGTGTAACTCAGTGCTCAAATTCCACTTTAGTACAACCGTTCAGCTTAGCTGACTTGAGAATGAGAAAATAGTGCCCATTTGTCTCACAGATTACATTCCAGAAACAATTTACAGAAGAAAACAACTCGTCCCTACTCACAATTTATTTACTGTGATTTGATTTCTCTGCATTGACTTAACCCCCTGTGCTCTACATACGAGACATTTATTTATCACTAAGCCTCCCTTATTTCTATTTCTTCTTCATTTTACAGATTGATGCAGACAGAAACCCATCTATGGGGGTTATTACAACTTTGGAGGAGGTGTTAATCCGTCCCAAAAGTGACGGTAAAGTGACGGATATACCACCAGCCGTATTACGAGTCCATTATATCCTATGGAACTCGTAATACGGCTGGTGGTATATTCGTCACATTTGGGACGGATTAACACCTCCTCCAAAGTTGTAATAACCCCCTATGTCCCTATCTTAATGAATAAATAGTTTATTGTACAGATAATAAAATTTCATACAATTAAAACAAAAAATAAAAGAACAATCAGTAATACATTTGCAATCGGATGTTAAATACGTTCTAAAAACACTCCATAATTTAGATACACATACAACAATAAGAAGCATTTCTACAATAATATTATATATGTCCCTATCTGTATTAATTTTTAAATAAATAAAAAACAAAAATAAGTCATTTATCAATTCTTGATTCTGTTAGTCATGAAAGCAGGCCAACCGCTGATTAGAAGAGCATCTAAAAAATGGGTCAGGGTTTCCTAATGAAGCTTTAAACAGTTGCAGATGCGCATGTGTGCATGTGTTTATACAACAATGTAATTTTTAATAGGAGTGTAGGAGTGATGCATTATATATGGCTTCCTATAGCATTAAAACTGTCAGGAATGTAAGTGTTACTTGTACTGATTAAATAAAATAAATGCAGAAATATACTGTATGCACATTATTTTTCCACAGAATACATAAGATTAAATATGGATAAGTACAGATACAATGAGCACAAAACAGGTATGGATAAATATGGAAGGACATGCCTAACAAATAAATACCATAAAACCGGGAGCCCTATTTATAACAACTGTACAGGTGCTTCACAAGGGTGTCAATGGCCCTAAGGTAAGAACATAACGAGGGCCCTTCATCCAATTGTTAGGTAGTAAAAAGTTACTAATTGGGGTGCATGGGTCCCCTCACACCCCTAGACCCTGCTGCAAATGGATCCTCTTTGGATAGCTGTGCCTCTGGGAAACCATAGCACACATGCAGATCCCCTATGAGCGTTGACAGGGGGGCACCATGACTGTGAGAATTTGGGTATACTATATGATAGGGCTATGGGGCCTTATTGTGGAGTACACTCACAAATACCGCCTGGGCCCAGTCAGGCTTACTCAACCTTAAGCTCAACCCTGGGTAGTAATGGCTGTGAGCAGTAAGGCTAACTTAGTGTAAAGCAGCAGCAAACAACGGAATAAGAAAGCCACATAACAAGAATGATAAACAACACCACTTCATAAAATATAGAGCGTATTTTTATGAATTTTCAGAGTCCTTGATCATCAGAATCCCTTGGTTCTGGAATTATGAATTCTTAAAGCATTTAATAACTTTTATATCAACCGCAAATAACCATTAGCCAACAAAAAGTTTGGAAACTTTTGAAAAGTTTGTAAGAGTTAGTTTGAGAACTCCGGCCCAAGTTGGGCGACCAAGTCTGGCAGAGCAGAGGTCTAGGGAGGCACAAAGGATACTTTGGACAGGTACTTGGCCACCAAAGCATTTTTAGAGCGAGTTTCAAACTTTACAGAATGACCGCCATAGACATCAATGGAGTTGTCCTGATGTTGATGACACAACTATAGGTGCTCAAAGGATGCTCATGTTGTGTTGCTATCAACTGGGGTATCTTTGTGGCTGTGCCTCAGTCCTTGGGAGATGTGGGGTGATGTCGGCCACAGAGACAGGGGACACTCAAAATACTCTATATTGCAGTAGCAGGCCAGCCAAGACTGAGCTACTGGCCTCCTTGAACTGAGGTTGGGGCAAAACCCTTAGGTGGGGCTAGTGTCCCCTGGGTATGATGAATCCAGACCTTAATAGCCCTCCTGACAAAGATGCAAATTTGGCTATCTCAGATTTGTCCTCTTGGGTGCTTGGCAACTGGTAGCAGCAAAGCATCTGCAGCGGCTACCATTTTATCGGTTTTGGGCTACTTCAGCTCTTGGGAGCTGGCTCCAGGGAATCAGCTGACCGATCGTTGGAGTTACTGCTGTAGGTTTGGCTGGAGACCAACTTTTTCCTGAGCCGGGAGCCACAGTCCAAATTTTGGTAGCCCAAAGTGCAGAAGGTGCAGTCCTTCCAGCAGTGCAGCCTCTCTTTATGTGGGTCCAAGGGCACCAGGGCCATCCTTCGTCGGTCCTCTCTCCAATTCCAGCATGATCTGCGGGGCAAGGTGCCAGGGTTGCTATATTTATCCCACAAAAGTGCCCTCAGAAGACTATGGGGTCAATAGCCAATGGGCCACTGGGTCCCCTTTTATCTTGTGAGGTGTTTCTTTCAATGTGTGGCATCTGGTTATCTGTGAGTGCAACATTCTTGGCCCTTTCAAATTGGCATGACCCTTCTTCGGTTGTCAGGAGCTTGATAGCCCACCTTAGAGATGTGGCTGCCAGTGGGCTATACATCCACGGGAAAACCAGTTTGGGGATGGGTTTTCCCTCCCTGGTTCTGTCTCCATTCTGTCTACCGGAACAAAAGGCAATCTGCTCAGGAGTGTTGTGCTTGTTGGGCCTTCATAGGCGGCTCCCCTTTTATGTTCACCTTTTGGGCTAACTCCCGACTGGCCATCTTGGGAGAGAAGACGACATCTTGCTCTGCTGCAACTGCTTTTGTTCCTGAGCCTGGGAGTCATTCACACGTCTCCCCATGTGGTCAGAAAGCTATCTGTGTGTTTATGCCTTTGTGAGGCCACTGGACTAACTGGGACACAGAGTGGCAACTTTCTAAAAGTTGCTTAACTTTAAAAGTGGAATTAATTTTGGCTTGGCCATCTAGTCACATTTAATGTGACACCTTAATCGACCCAGATAACTAGTCCCATTCAGAAGTTAGCCAGGCTGGGTTGCCAGCCAGTAACCCTGTGTTAGCCAATGAGGCTACTAACTTATCCACAGCAAAACACATACTTAGAAGTGTTGCTATTAAGACATATGAAAAATATATGTCCTAATTAATAATATACAGATCCCTGCCACAGGGCTCCATAGGCTTTCCCTAGCTTATGTTTTAATAGCAAAGTCGAACTAGCAGTGTAAACCCTGTTCTACCAGTCTTCAGTGGCAGGCTTGGAGCCATTTTGTACTGTGTCGACTTAGGGTGGCACAAACAGTGCTGCAGCCCTGGGTGGACCCTCTGCCTTACATGCCCCGGGTACCATGTATAACATATTACAGAGGGACTAATAGGTAAGTGAGCACTTGCCAACTGGATGTAGCCAATCCAACATAACTTTGGTATAGGGTTAGAACACTGACACTTAGGTCTGGTTAGCAGGCCTCAGGGCACTCTGAGTCAAAAAACCAGCAACATCAGTCTAAAAATATGGAGGTGAACAAGCAACAAGAGGCATTTCTTTACAATGACCCGCTTGAAACTTCACCTCTAGGAAGTGCTAGCTTAGCCCCACACTCAATAATGGTAACTAATAGCATATCTTTCTGTGAGCAACTGCATCTTTGCTATCTATTTACATTTTGGTGTAGTGCTGTCATATTGTTAAATAACAGAAGTGTCTGTCAACACAACAAAACATTTACACACCAAGACCTCAGAATATGAACCTGTCTGTGAACTCGACTGTTAAATAAGTAATGTCTCGTCTGGCAAAATAATTGCAACTGCACTTTCTGCAAAAATTAGAACTAGACTTGGGGGGTCATTCCCCCGCCAAGCGGGAACCGCCAGAAGACCGTACCGCGGTCAAAAGACCGCGGCAGTCATTCTGGGTTTCCCACTGGGCTGGCGGGCGACCGCCCGCCAGCCCAGTGGGAAACACCCTTCCACGATGAAGCCAGCTCCGAATGGAGCCGGCGGAGTGGAAGGGGTGCGACGGGTGCAGTAGCACCCATCGCAAATTTCAGTGTCTGCTAAGCAGACACTGAAATTCAAAGTGGGGCCCTCTTACGGGGGCCCCTGCAGTGCCCATGCCATTGGCATGGGCACTGCAGGGGCCCCCAGGGGCCCCACGACACCCCATACCGCCATCCTGTTCCTGGCGGCCGAAACCGCCAGGAACAGGATGGCGGTATGGGGGTCGGAATCCCCATGGCGGCGCAGCAAGCTGCGCCGCCATGGAGGATTCCTCTGGGCAGCGGAAAGTCGGCGGTACACTGCCGACTTTCCGTTTCTGGCCGCGGCTGTACCGCCGCGGTCAGAATGCCCAAAGGAGCACCGCCAGCCTGTTGGCAGTGCTCCCGCGGACCCCGGCCCTGGCGGTTTTTACCGCCAGGGTCGGAATGACCCCCTTGGTGTTTTGAGGAATAACTAGCAGAAACCTTGGGCTACATGTACAAAAGGATTTTACAGTTGCATACCGTCACTGGGTTTACAACCACAAAGTCCCTTTTGGTAATGTACAAAGCCCATTTTGTGAGTCAGATACTTTTTCTGACTTGTAAAATGGTCCCATGACGTTGCTGAGTTACAATTTAGAAGAGGCTTGAGATGAGCACTCCTTCAAAACTACTATAACTGTGTGACTCTATGTGACTCACCTGGAGAGGCATGGGATAGTTCCGGATATTATCAATTCCTCTCCTGTTTGTTTTGGTAACCCGATTACTGAACATTTTTTAGCTCAGCTTATTTTCTGCTAACTTAATTAATGAGAAAATATTGCAGGTGAAATCGAAACACAAATGAATTGTGGAGACCAACCTAATTTAAGACACAGGTGTGACAGGAAAGTTAAGTGGTAAACAACAGCACCTACATTTCTGTATTTGAGTCAGTGAGTAGAATAAATCTTTCAGAAATATACACAAAATATGCACATAATTCAGAGTAGTGACACCTAATATTATTATTTTAATTTACATGAGTATTTTCTACAAAAGGGCATAATTAAGACACTATGGGGGTCATTCTGACTTCGGCGGGCGGCGGAGGCTGCCCGCCAAACTTCCCCCGACAGAATACCGCAGCGCGGTCAAAAGACCGCCGCAGTAATTCTGAGTTTCCCGCTGGGCCGGCGGGCGACCGCCAGAAGGCCGCCCGCCCGCCCAGCGGGAAACCCCCTTCCACGAGGATGCCTGCTCCGAATGGAGCCGGCAGAGTGGAAAGGGTGCGACGGGTGCACTTGCACCCGTCGTGATTTTCAGTGTCTGCTATGCAGACACTGAAAATCTTTGTTGGGCCCTGTTAGGGGGCCCCTGCAGTGCCCATGCCATTGGCATGGGCACTGCAGGGGCCCCCAGGGGCCCCACGACACCCGTTCCCGCCAGCAAGGTTCTGGCGGTCAAAACCGCCAGAACCAGGCTGGCAGGAAGGGGGTCGGAATCCCCATGGCGGCGCTGCCTGCAGCGCCGCCATGGAGGATTCCTCAGGCCAGGGGAAAATCGTCGGGAAACCGCCGGTTTCCCTTTTCTGACCGCGGCTTTACCTCCGCGGTCAGAATTGGCCTGGATGCACCGCCAGCCTGTTGGTGGTGCATCCGCGGTCCCTGGCCCTGGCCCTGGCGGTCTATGACCGCCAGGGTCGGAATGACCCCCTATGGTCCTCATTTTACGTTTGGCGGGTGGCGGAGGCCGCCAGCCAAACTCTTTCCGCCACCAGGCTGCCTGTGCGGCCTGAAACCCGCCGGCCCTATTAGGAGTTCCCTGCAGAGCCGGTGATCCACACACCGGCCTTGCGGTGAACAGGGCCTTAACATTGAAGCTGGCTGCAATGTGGCGTTGCGGCCTAAGTGCATGGGCAGTGCAGGGGCCGCCCGCGTCCCCTATTCCATCAGTCTTTCCATGGCGTGTAAACTGCCAGGGACAATCTGGCGGATGAGGGCTCGTAATTCCCATGGCAGCACGGCTTGCAGCGCTGACCTGGCGGACTATAACCGCAGGGCTGCAGCTTGGTGGAGTCAGCGGTTGGACTGTGGGGGCTGCACCACGGTCATAATCTCGCGGTCGGACCGCCACTTTGGCGGTGGTCCGACCGGGACCATGGCCTTGGTGGTCTGGTGACCACTAGAGTCATAATGAGGCCCTGTATGCCAAGCACCAGGGCATAAAATTAATGTGTAGAAGCACTGGGAAGCAAGCAGATTGATTACCGTGGTAAGAAAATTTCACCCCAATGCGATATATTGTTCTGATTACATTTAATGTCGAGAAACCTTTTATTTCTTAAAGTTCACAGGTCCTACCTCACCCCAAAATATAAAACACATAAATATATAGATGTCTTCCTGCCTTCTAACAGTAACACATCTCATTCTGAGTCGGTCTGTGTCTGTACACAGACTTGCACACATTGGCAATGTAGTGCACTAACCTTTGACTTACAGTGTAAAATGTTATTGGAGTAAAAGTGTGCTGTAATATTCCTATGGCATACTAGTGGTTCTTCTGCTGATCTGCAATAAAACAAATACGTGCAGTGTTTTACATGCGTAAGTAGTTCTGCATGACGTTTATAAAGAGCTAATGCACAGGAAGAGTGAATTTCCATATGTGTGGCAAATACTATCACTTCTCCTGTCCCACAATTTGGTTCACCTCAGAATATAGGGACACAACATATTCTTGAGGAGCCCCACTGACACAGCCCACCATGATGAAGAGCATCAGAGACTATACAATCGCACTGAGAACATATGGAGGAAGACAAATCTTGACAGGGAATGAGCGAATTGAACTGACTGATGTTTTCTTTAGAAATATGAGTTTTTGGAAACAACCAGGATAACAATAAAAACCTTAGAGACTACTATGATAGGAAAAAATATGGGACAAAGGGAAATTCTCGTAGCTTTAAGTGCAGAGGAAATCTAGATTTTATTATAGACAAGAAGGCCAGCTCCACCTATTTAGGACCGTAGAAACTCAGTCTGGTCAGATTTGGTATACGGGTTGTCTAGGATCATCCTGGCATCAATCGTCAGGAGGCAATCCTGCATGCAGTGATATGAGGCTCTTATGACAACTGAAGATATAGGTGTGTATGAAATCTACATACTGAATAAGGAAAATATCACAGAAATGAAGAGAAACAGAAAAGAAGTGCAAGAGATATTAAAGAAATACAAACTTTTTATGAGAAAAGGAGTGGAAAACACATTGGGCCCTATTGACAAACTGCATTTAGTAGTACCTTCAGTAGTACTACAGTGGTACTACTAAAGTACTACAAAATGCTGTTCACAAACCAGCAAGTGTAAATCTCCACCTTTCACATCTTTTCTATGGGGTGATCCTCTCACAAGTAAGCTTACTAATGTCACTGCTGAGTACCTCTGTATGGCTTTTAATCCATTCCAAGATGGCTAGCCTGCATGCTTACGTGACAGCCATTTTGGAATGGTTGTTTTTTGTTTTGAGACAAAGCATTCAAAGATAGTCTCCTACTATGGATGGGCACGCAGAGCGTGCATCTTTAATTTGAAAACATTTTTAAACACCTCCCAATTGTGGAAGTGAGACTGATGAATATAAATAAGGAGTCAGTCAACTGGAAAAGCAGTTTACTACAGAATAAAGTTTTGCTCTGAGGATACTTTTTTTTTTAACTAGAGCAAGCGAAGCAGGTAAATCTGTGGAAATATATACAACTGCTATTCACATCTTAGCAACAACTTGTGAATTTGGTACTTTCAAAGAGCAACTAAACAGAGATCAGCTCGCAATACCTACATTACAATAATAACAAGATTTGTTGACATGCAAATGCTCTACACTACAGAAGCAGTCAAGGTGGCAAGAGGTAAAAAACAATAAGGGGAATCAACGAAAAGACCAAACGGGTGGAGGATGAAGTTTTGTGCATGGTGAAAGCAGACCAAAATAACAAGGCCCATTCAAGAAAAGTTCAGCAAAGTGTAATAGTAATGTCCCCATGCAAATGATATCTACTAGCGGCAGTGGTGCTGGAACAATATTCAGAGTGCGGGTGCTGCCATCAATGTTACATCATCCAAAGCATAGGTATTGTGAAAAATTCAAGCTCCACACAAAAAACAAGTGCAACGAATGAACTGCGTCCATTCAGCAAGAGAGTGGTAAGGATGCTGGTGTGCATTTTGGAGCACACTGTATCACCACAGCATGGTGTGGAAACTCACCGTTATTTACAGACAGCACATTTTTCATTGAAATGGCTTCTAAATGTGCAGAGACATGCAGACAGATTTACTGATAAAACTATTTAAAATACAAACAACAATGTATGAAATCGGGTTTCAGTAAATAATAATCATTTGCACATCACTAGTAAAGTGTCTAGATTTGTTTTGATCCTATTAAATATGTTTGCGTTGCGAGTACAATCACACTACAGATTTACAGAAAAAGTGCTTTATTTGCGCTTTCTTAGCTGCTTGTATATTTTTGAAATATTTGCAGTTCAGACACTTACACAATGAGGTAGTGTTTGAAAGCAAAAAGACACCTCACAGCAGTACCTTTCATGCTCCCCCAAACAGGATTGTCACATAGTTCACTTTACAAAGTGCCCACATTTTGTAGTCAGTGAATGAACAGTAAACACTAATCTCCATGTTAAATGAACAAGAAGCTATTTGTCAGAAGACATAGCCTGATATTTGACCTCTATCAATCAATCACAGACATTTATAGAGCGCGCTACTTACCCGTCGGGGGGGGGGCGGGGAGACTGCTACTGCTCGAAGAGGCAGGTTTTGAGGAGACTTCTGAAGGCGAGTAGGTCTTGAGTCTGTCGGAGGTAGGTAGGGAGCGTGTTCCAGGTCTTGGCGCGAGGTAGGAGAAGGATCTGCCGCCGGAGGTGGTTCGTTGGATGCGGGGGACGGTGGCGAGGGCGAGGCTCGCGGATCGCAGTTGGCAGGTCGGCGTGTAGAAATTGAGTCTGTTGTTGAGGTAGGTGGGGCCGGCGTTGTGGAGTGCTTTGTGTGCGTGGGTGAGGAGCTTGAAGGTGACCCTTTTGTCGACGGAAAGCCAGTGGAGCTCTTTGAGGTGAGGGGTGATGTGGCTGTGGCGGGGTGCGTTGGTGATGAGTCGGGCTGAGGCGTTTTGGATGCGTTGAAGTCGTTGGAGGTGTTTTGCTGGGATTCCTGCATAGAGTGCGTTGCCGTAGTCCAATCTGCTGCTGACGAGGGCGTGGGTCACTGTCTTCCTGGTGTTGGTCGGGATCCACTTGTAGATCCTGCGGAGGGTGCGGAGGGTGTTGTAGCAGGAGGAGGTGACAGCGCTGACTTGTCTGTCCATGGAGAGTGCAGAGTCGAGGATGAATCCCAAGTTGCGGGCGTGGTTGGTGGGCGTCGGGCCGTCCCAAGGGTGGTGGGCCACCACGAGTCGTCCCAGGTGGAGGGGGATGTCCCGAGGATGAGGATTTCTGTCTTGTCGGTGTTGAGTTTCAGGCGGCTATTTCTCATCCAGTCTGCGACTGCCTTCATTCCTTCGTGGAGGTTGGCTTTGGCGGTGGCGGGGTCGTTGGTGAGGAAGAGGATGAGCTGAGTGTCGTTGGCGTAGGTGATGATGTTGAGGTCGTGACGGCGGGCCACTTGTGCGAGGGGGGCCATGTAAATGTTGAACAGCATTGGGCTTAGGGAGGAGCCCTCGGGGACGCCGCAGATGATGTTGTTGGCTTCTGAGCGGAAGGGTGGGAGGCGGACGGTCTGTGTTCTGCCGGAGAGGAAGGATGAGGTCCAGGCTAGGGCTTTTTCCTGGATGCTGGCTTCTTGGAGGCGTGATAGTAGGGTGCTGTGGCAGACCGCATCGAAGGCCGCAGAGAGGTCTAGGAGGATGAGGGCGAAGGTCTCGCCGTGGTCGAGTTGGCGTCTGATGTCATCTGTGGCGGCGATGAGGGCGGTCTCAGTGCTGTGGTTGCGTCTAAATCCGGTTTGTGAGGGGTCGAGGGCGTTGTTGTCTTCGATGTGGCGTGTCAGTTGAAGGTTGACGATCTTTTCTGCGACTTTCGCTGGGTAGGGGAGGAGGGAGATGGGGCGGAAGTTCTTGAGGTCCTTGGGGTCGGCTTTGGGTTTCTTGAGGAGGGCGTTGATGTCTGCGTGCTTCCAGCTTTCCGGGAAGGTGCCTGTTTCGAAAGAGGCGTTGATGATCTTGCGGAGTTGGGGCGCGATGATAGAGTCGGCTTTGCTGAAGATGTGGTGGGGGCAGTCGGTGATCCGGAGTGGATGGAGTTCATGATTTTGCGTGTTGCGTCGTCGTCGACGATGGACCAGGCGGTGATGGGGTTGGCGATGCTTGGGTTCGAGGTGGTGACGGAGGTGGGCGTGGTCGGGGAGTTGAAGCTGCTGTGGATGTCGGCGATCTTGCTGTGGAAAAAAGCGGCGAGGGAGTCGCAGAGTTCCTGAGAGGGCAGGATGTCGTTGACATTGGCGCTGGGGTTGGACAGTTCCTATACGATGCGGAAGAGCTCTTTGCTGTCGTGTGCGTTGTTGTCTAGGTGGTCTTTGAAGGAGGACCTCTTGGTGGTCCTGATGAGGTGGTGGTGTCTGCAGGTGGTGTCTTTGAGGGTTACGTGGTTGTCCGGTGTGCGTTCTTGGAGCCATTTCTTTTACAGTTTCCTGCAGGCGCGTTTGGAGGCCAGGAGTTCGTCGGTGAACCAGGAGGCTTTCTTGCTGGCGAGGTTGCTGGGGGGGTTTCTTCAGTGGGGCGAGGATGTTGGTGCAGTTGTTGATCCATTGTCTGAAGTTGCAGGCCGCGGTGTCTGGGTCGGTGGGCTCGTTCGGTGGGTTCTGAGAGAGGGTGCTGAGAAGTTGTTCTTCAGTGACTTTGCCCCAGCTGCGGCGGGGGAGTTGGCGGCTGTGGTGGTGTGCGGTGTTTTTGTTGTAGGTGAAGCGGATGCAGTGGTGGTCGGTCCAGTAGGGTTCGGTGGTGTCTTTGAAGGTAACGTGGTCGCTGGTGGAGAAGATGGCTTCCAGTGTGTGTCCGGCGGCGTGGGTTGGTGACGTGACGAGTTGTCTGAGTCCGAGGTTCGTGAGGTTGCTGATCAGCGTGGTGGAGTTGTGGTCGTTGTTGTGCTCGAGGTGAAAGTTGAGGTCTCCGTGGAGGCGAGTGCGTGGGTGCTTGCGAGGTCGGCGATGGTGTCACAGAACTGGGCCCGTGGTCCGGGGGGTCTGTAGACGAGCGTTCCTCTGAGGGTGGTGTTGGGGTCAGTGTGGATCCGGAAGTGTAGAAGCTCTGCGGTGTTGAAGTGGTCGTCGGTGTGGGTGGTGATCTTGAGGGTGGATTTGTGGATGATGGCAAGTCCTCCTCCGTAGCCGTTGGTGCGGTCCCTGCAGGAGATCTTGTATTCGTCTGGGATGGCGATGGCGATGTCTGGCGCGGATGAGTCGTTCCACCATGTCTCGGTCAGGAAGGCTACGTCCGGGGCGGTGCTGTCGAGCAGGTCCCAGAGTTCCGCGGCGTGTTTGCGTGCGGAGCGGCTGTTGAGGAGTATGCAGCGGAGGTGGTTCGGTCTGGTGGTTGTTGGTTTGGAGGTTCGGTCGCAGGAGAAATGGCAGTTGCGGCAGGTGAAAGGTCCGTGGGTGTGCTTCGGGGCGGCTTGGTAGCAGTGTTGGTCTCGGCCGTTGTTGAGTGCGTGGAGGGAGGCGGCGTCGTAGCTGAGCCTGGGCGGTGTGCGGTGCGGAGTGCGAGGTCCAGGGGTTTTGGCGCTGGGCGCGGTCCGGGCGCGGAAGCGGCGGGAAAACGGGTGAGGGAGCGGCGAGTGGGGGGGGGGAAATAACGCTAGGCAGCTAGAGGGGAGGGGGAGGTGGGAGGGCAGGGGGTGTAGAGTAGGAGAAAAAAGTCAGGGAAGCGGGTGGATGGTGCTGGATTGGGGGCGGTGGGGTCAGAGGAGGAGGGAGACACGCAAGGGGAGGGAGCAAGAAGTGATACAAGCGCACCGAGAGGACAAAAACAATAACGTGACTACTAGGCAGCAGATACTAGCACAAAGGGTACAGATTGAATAACAGAGACAACGTGATTAAAATACAGTGAATACAGTGAACACACTCTGCCTTTGAACACACAGCAAATGTGACAAGGTAAAGACAAAATATAAAGGAATCTTTATGGCTCATTCACCTTTTGAACTTCAGCGTGGTTATTCACGAAACACCTGCTCCCATCCTCCTCACCCCCATTTCTAGAAAGCATGGCTAGAGGTGAGGATCTCAAGGACTGCACATCAGCTTCAAGTTGTGTCAAGTCCCTGAATTATATAGGAGGCTGTTCACAAAGGGAAATTTACACAGAGTAAATCTACACCAGTAAAGTTACTCTTTTACTATGTATCAAACTACTTTTGAGTGTTCACCATTTCCGAGTGTAAATGTACCACAAAATGTAAACTTACATGTTCCTACCCCATGAAGGTGGAGCCAATTTTACGAGTGTAAATCTGCCAGAGTCAAAAAGTACAGAAAATTATAGGAGCTCAGACCTGGAATAAGTTCAGCACCATATACGACCAACCTTTTGTAGTGCAGGACGCTCCTATATAAAATAATGGAGTCAGGCACTTAAAATAGAAAATATTTCAATGTTACGCATTCATCACTAAAAAGTAGATAGCTCCGAGAATGAATCCCAAAATGAGAAAGTAAAGCACTAAGAAGAAAACAATTTTTGGGGCCTGATTCACAAGCTGCATTTTGTATTATGTAAAGTAGTACTGCAATAGTACTACTTACTACAAAATGGTATTTGCAAACATACAAGTGTAAACCTCCACCTCACCTCCATCTGTCTTAACTTTTCTATGGGGAGATCCTCAGAAATGCATTTTTACTACTTAGTACTACATGTGATACGGACAGGAGGAAGTGGCCGGAAAGGAGGAATACCCATAACTAAATGGGATGGGTTTAGAGAGGGGTAAAGAGGGCTTTAGGGGGGGCAAAGAAGGGTGTAGAGCGTGACAGCCACCCACCCACAAAAGAGTAAGCTCATTGCTATCCACAAATTGCACTTCTAAAGTTACTACAGCCAAAAAGGATGCAATTATGTAGTATGTGGACTCCAGATGAGACTTGGAGTACAACCAGAACCACACATGGCCAGCCACTGGTAGTGCAACACACTCTCATAGAAAATAACGGAGGCAGTGACATGCATACTTTTGTTACTAACTCTTTCTTATTTTTGGATTCTGGCTTTCAGGACCAGTAAGATCTTTTCTTTAAACGAACTCATCATCAACACCAAATAGTCTTTTGAGCGTAAATCCCAGCAACACAACCTAAGTAGGCCTATATCCTTTAATCCGTCATGCCAGGGACAAACCTCAACTATCAAGATCCTGATCTGTGAAAAGTGTAAACCTAGTGACCGTGAAGTGACTTGCTTTTCTGCTCTGCAAAGCAAATAATTTTAATCAAGGCATATAAATAGCATTTGCATGGCACCATTAGAATGCAACGCAGTGGTGGCAGATGATATAGGGGGTCATTCTGACCCTGGCGGCCGGTGACCGCCAGGGTCATCGACCACGGGAGCAGCGCCAACAGGCTGGCGGTGCTCCCTCGAGCATTCTGACCGCGGCGGTTCAGCCGCGGTCAGAAACGGAAAGTCGGCGGTCTCCCGCCGACTTTCCGCTGCTCGGGTGAATCCTCCATGGCTGCGGAGCGCGCTCCGCAGCCATGGGGATTCTGACACCCCCTACCGCCATCCTGTTCCTGGCGGGTCTCCCGCCAGGAACAGGATGGCGGTAGGGGGTGTCGCGGGGCCCCTGGGGGCCCCTGCAGTGCCCATGCCAATGGCATGGGCACTGCAGGGGCCCCCGTAAGAGGGCCCCACAAAGTATTTCAGTGTCTGCAAAGCAGACACTGAAATACGCGACGGGTGCAACAGCACCCGTCGCACCTTCCCACTACGCCGGCTCCATTCGGAGCCGGCGTCCTTGTGGGAAGGTAGATTTGCCCTGGGCTGGCGGGCGGCCTTTTGGCGGCCGCCCGCCAGCCCAGGGCAAATCTCAAAATACCCTCCGCGGTCTTGCGACCGTGGAGCGGTATTTTGTCGGGGTTAGACTCGCGGGCGGCCTCCGCCGCCCGCCGGTCTCAGAATCACCCCCATAGTCCATAATCGTATAAATGTTCTCTTGTCTCTAAATGTGGGATAAATATTGATTTGCTAAATGAAACGCTGCCACATGATGAATGTTTCATTTCAAGAAGAAAAATGATGCCTATTTTTATCTTTTACAGCAGATAGTCGGGACGGATAGTGGGTGTGATTTTATTTCAGTTTCATATCACAGAGAAGCCCTTGTTGTGCCACGTGTGCAGTCAGCTATTTTCAGTGACAGGCCTAGCAGAACAGTAAGAAGAAGCCCACACATGTCACCCGACTTGCTGATCACTGACAGCTCTCTCATGTTCGTCAGGTCCTTGCTCGGGCAGCTCCTCTACCCCAGGGTTAACTTCTGCATTATTTTACCTATGTGCAGTGCTTAATTTGTGAGACAATAAGTGCTGGGGTCCTTGTCAGCAGGACATCACTGCTTGTACCAGCCCACTGCTCCTGCAGCACTGCCAAAGGCATTACCAACACAACTACTAAGCATCGTACTCCTCCAAGTGTGACAGTTCAGACTATTCCAGTCCCCCAAAGCTATAAGAATGGCTTAGAAGGCAGGTATTAGGCATTTTAAGGTATAATTAATAAACAACTGTTGTTGTGCTCGTCTCTATATAAGACAAACAGCACCACCCTGTGGCAGACTCTCCTAAGAGATGGTTTTGACAATTAAGTGTCAGTGCCAAGCACCAGAAACCACTGGCTTAAATTAAGCACTGCTTATGGGATATGTAGAAACACAAGTCCTTGAATCTAAGAAATACCTAGACTTGCGATAAGTCAGGTCTCAGTCTTGTTTGGTAAATTCCAGTAGCACAGGAACCTTTGAATTTAACACACAGTTGAAGAAATGGTCAATCTTTCAAGGATCAAGGCACTTATGTGGTGTTTTAAAGCAGAACATTTTCCAATCAGCAATCGCCTTCCTACATGTTGAGCATCTTACCTGTGAATCCCAGAGCTGCGCACTGCTGGACGTAGGATATCCGCTCTCTGGTTAGGTTTCCTCGCAACACAATGTCTCTGGTGAGCACAGCCACCAAAGGCCTCAGGACAAGGTGCTCTCCATTCACCATCTGCTCTATAAAGCTGTGGTGGTACCTGGAAAGGACATCAGGGGGAGAGTAAAAGATGGCGCCGTATGAAACATTCCTGGATGAAAAATTAATCAGACAAAAACAGAACCAATGCAAAAGTCTAGACACCAACAAAAGACCATAAGATGCGTGAAAAGACAGGCAAAAGCCTTCAGATTAACCGATCTTTACCTTCCATTCTGTAGGAAAAGAGTAGCGTATCAATAAAATCACAGCAGGAGGTGGGGAGTCTGGATAAGGCAGTTAGCATCATGTTTAAAATTAAAGCTGTGCAAAATATTTGTTATCGTGAATTCCTGCAAACACTAGAATTACTGCCTTGGGTCATATCATGATGGCATTTTCTGCATTAGTGCTGAGGGCGGTCTGTGGACTTCCTATTGTCATGCACTAACTTGACAAATCTTCCAGTTAATGCATGTTTTGGTGAAAGCAGAGCTTGGAAACACAACCACGCAGTTACTGCCCAGTGTTTCCGAACTCTGTTGTCACTAATTACAGATTTCAGTGTAAATCGATGTACTGTGGCCTTTGGTCATTTATGTATTAAGAACTGATGATCTGATTAGAGGGACAGATGTTCCAGTATCACTTGATGTACGTTCTTGTGGTGTCACACATCTCCTCTTCTGACATCAGAAAGGACAAATGTCGAATGTCATGTAATGTCACTGACAGGCAGCTGGAGGGACTCTGGTATAAACCAAATCACCTGTCCCCTACCTACGCGACTCCTCTTTCCCATATACACCTATTCCTCATTTTTTGGCTCCTATTCCACCCAATCCCTGGGCAAATGTCTGCATATGCTGATTATTAGTGATGCTGTAAACCTGCCATTATGCATCAGTTGTCCTCAGTCATTTATTGACACAGTCACATGTTATCCTTCGAATCATCTGTCTATGCACTCATTTATTTAAACTATTCATCCATCCATCCATTCACTCACCCACTAGCTAAGCACACAATCCACTTATTCACGCTTAGAACCACACACACAAAAACTAGTCAAACAATGAAGAAGCACTTCTACCTATCAAATAGCCAGGCCTACTGGCTTTGTCAATGCATATTTTTTACTGCATTTGTGGGGAATAATATTTTCTTTTTATCAATTACAGCCAGCAAAACCCTTATGAGCGGTTCAGCATATACATATCTAACTACAAATCGAAGAGTTAATCGTTCTTAAATTGCACAGTATAAAATTTACGCTTTATCAAAAAGATATTGCTAAGTTTTAGGTGGGTAATTTTTGTTGTCACTAAATAGCACTGGTAAACTACATGTACCTCATCTAATAGAGTCAAACGTGGCGGGGAACAAAGTATCTGCGCATTTCAGTGCACTATAAATTATCTGTGTAATCCAGCCCCTGCTCTGGTGTAATAAGAAACACAGTATTCAAACACTACCAAACGATGCTTTCAGGAGAATTCTGATGATGTGCAGCATCAATGTACCTGAGAGGGGGCCTGAAAACCACTTCCGCGCCGTTGACAGTTTCTATTGTTACAACCTCATCTTGTCTAGAATCATCTTCTGAATCCCGTCCACTGATGACAATTTCATCCCCGGGTCGCCAGTCAACCACCTTCTCCAGCTCTATCCGGCTGCTGTTTGCACGGGCGGGTGATTTCAGGTGCGTGAATGGCGTTCCGGGCTGCCAGCCTGCAAGCAATACATAAGGATCATATTATACAAACTACTGTCATTTTCCTTAGAATCAACGAGAGATGGGTTTTATATAAATCAGCCTCACAGATAAAATGATTGCTCTCACTATGCTTTGCGAGACAATATTTTTTATCCACCTGGTCCCTCGTTATGAGTTGGCCGGACTTTGCACTGTGGATACGTTTGGGTCGGAATTAAGTTCAGGGCAGGTTTTTCGGGCATTGAGCCCGGTGCGGCTGCACTGGGCGCTGACCTGGAGGAGGCACTGGCCTCAGGGGTGCGGGAGGGGGCTGGGAGCTGTGTTGAACAATAACTTACGATTTAAAAACACCTGCTGCAGAGTTCCTTGTGTGTCCAGCTTTCAAGCAGCAATAAACATGTCAAGATAACTCTTGTGATTAATGTTCCTTCTAGAGAGATAGATGAAGAGTTTTGTCTAGTGTCAGTTTTGACTCACCATAAGGTAGCACAGAGGGCTAGTATGCCTATTTGAAAGAACAGATCTGTGTTTTATGTTGGGTAGCTCAGTGAGTTGATAAAGCCAGCCTTTCTCAGCTCTTTAAAACAAATTAAATGCATGTGAGTGAGGGGCTATGGAGGGATGAGGGGCACTTTGGCAGGCCGTAGTGAGGGAATCAGAGGAGGTCGTCAAAGGAGGGGTATCAAAAAGTATTGTCACACCGGGCACCACCTGTGCTACAGCCGAACCTGAGTAAGTTCATGTGATATGGTCTCTGCAGCAGCCCGAGCTCCAAACGTTTTTCTGAAAGGCCCTTTGTGTCTGTGCCCAGAATTAGCAGGTCTGAAGACTTTAGACCCAAAGATTCAGAACCGAAAACATATATTAGCAAATTGCAGTATTTCATGACGAGTTAAGGCTTGTGGTGAAGTAAAGCAAGTCATAAAGGGGGGTCATAGTGAGCTAGCTAACACGGCAAATACCTCACTGTTGAGATGTCTATGTGACTAACAGGTCATATTTTCAGTCCACTGTAGAACAGCCTCACCATTTTGGGTCAGTAAAGAGTGTTAATTAGTTTGGCAATAGGCAACCAGAGGGTTAATTTTCTAAGAAGAGCGAAAATGAATAAAGGTAAAAGAACTAGGAACATCACTCATATCGAGGAACCAAGAGAACAATAAGGAGGTAGAAAAGATCCATAAAAATATGTGCAAATAATTATTGAAAAATGTAGGCAAGGGAGTCCTCACAACATATGAGAGAGGCAAGAAGAAATGGGAATTTGTTACATGAGGGGCCAACTGAGCCTGAAAGATCTATGCTTGGAAGAGGTTTATCCTATGCAGCCTGCTCTTTGATGAGTAAATTAATTTAGTTTGAAGTATTTACAGTGGGAGGCATACACCTTTGGGTTTCTTGGTGGGGAGTTAAAATATGTAAAGTGAAAGAGAGTGTATTAGAGAGAATTAGAAGAAAAAAAAGGTTTTCAATTCCTTTTAAAAAGTGAGTGAAGGGGTACGTATGTCTTTAGTTCAAAGGGCAAATTATTTCAAAGTTGAGGGACAAGAATAGAAAAGGCTTTTCCTCTAAAAGTGGATTTATTGAAGTGATGCTGCATTAATACGTTTGCAAAAGTCGAACGAAGAGTCCGAGTGGGAGAGTATCTGGTGATCATAACCTTTAAGAATTGTGAGATACTAATGTACCTATGTATTGAAATGTATTCTTTTATGGATATGCAGCCAATGTAGCTTGTCTAGGGTTGGCTTAGCATTGGTAAAGCAGTGATAAGGCCACCCGTCTTGCTGTTTGATTTTGGACCGTTTTTTTTTTTTACAAAAAATATTTGAATATTCCAAGATATTGAGAGATGCAATAGTCTCACCCGCACCTTATTATTGCTGTCACTGTTGCTTTCTGCTGAGAGGAGGGGCTGAATACACCTAAATTTACACATCCTCAGGGTACAGAAGGAAACACCTGGCATCCTGTTTGATGGCATCATTTTTAACGTTGGGCCTGGATGGTGAAAGGGGGCACCAGGAAGCAGGCCAGAGTGTAGAAGTCCATACCATGGAATTTGTTCCCACTATAAGAATTTAGGTTTCTGCATGTGGATTTTCAGCCAGATGAGATCTATCTAGGTCTTCATAGTGCATACAAATATGAGGAAATGATGCATTCCTGAGGAACACCAGTGTTTATTGCAAACAGATGATGATGAAAACCTATAACCTCTTCCAACGGTGGTTCGTCCTTTAACCACAACTCTTCCCTAATCTTATCACTGCTGCACTTCAACACAAATTGATCTCTAATCCTCTCATCCACTAACATCCCAAACTTGCAAGAGGCCGCCAATTTCCTCAAACTGGTTATTTACTCCTCCACTGACTCATCTTTACCTTGTTTCCTTTTCCCAAAATAATACTTTTCCATAATCGTACTCACTCTTGGTAAATAATGCTTGTCTAATTTCATGACACAAATCTCATATTCATTTAAATTTCTGGCTTCTTCACTACTGAAATC
Organism: Pleurodeles waltl; assembly: GCF_031143425.1. Lineage (NCBI taxonomy): Eukaryota > Metazoa > Chordata > Amphibia > Caudata > Salamandridae > Pleurodeles > Pleurodeles waltl. Next base: position 1,749,139,159 of record NC_090444.1, read on the forward strand.
TGGTAAATTCTCTAGAACCTCTTGCCCTTCAACACCCAAACAATGCATAAGTAAAGCATGTTTCCTTTCGGCACTCAGCATTGGACCACAAACTCTTGCATAATGAACAAACATTTTTTTCCATTTGCTCCATGGATATACCGGTTCCCCAGGACTACTTAAAAAAAACGGAGGAGGTGTTAAATTCTGCATTTTCTCCAAATCACTACAAACTAATTACTTCTTAAATCATTTAAACACAATCCCCCCCAAAAAAACAAAAGTCTTATATTCCTTTCTTTAGCAAAATCTTCAGAGGTGTGCCTGTCACCGTGTCTTTCCAACTTCAAAGGTGTGCCTGTCACCGTATTTTCTGCATATCAGACAGGCAAGAATGCTTCCCAGAGTCAGAAGGTGTGCCTGTCACTGTATTACTTGCAACAAAAGGCTGCAAATCATCCAAACATGAGTGACACAACGTGGGAATTAAAATAGTCACTCTAACAAAACTTGCTTTCCAACTGTTTCTTCCTGCAAAGCCTTCCTCTTTAAGTTTGAGGGAAATATCCCTTGAAGTCTTGAAGCCTTCGAGGACACGCCACTGAAGCGGAAGAAGTATCCGACGTACAACTCTAAGATGACAGCATGGGTTTAGAGCAAAGCCGCTTCTGCTTTCTTCAAGCTATCATATAAATCACCACTCATATTATTATCGCAAACATTTCTGCCACCCAAACACAGTGATCAGCACAGCGATGAACCAGTTCTAGGCGCGGTGAAGAAAAACCGATAAACCTGCTCCCGATGCGGTGAATAGCAAGTGATGAATCTGCTCTCAGACCTCTCAATGGGATGCCGTCTGCAATAAGCCAACTCCAGTCACCAGACTCCAGTCACTTCCACTCCCACGTAAGTGCCGTCCTAACTGAGCCGATGTTGAGGTGATTAGATCAGGCAATTCCGCACTCGTCGCCAAATGTAACGTTTATTTATCCGAAAAGACACAGCGTAGAAAGGGTCTTCGTTTCACATAACTTTCTGTGTAATCGCCCCAGCCATCTTCCCGCTCCGCTTAAACCGTCCTTCCTTTCGAGCCTCCCCGCCTGACTCGGGATTCCATCTCCCTGGCAACCACTACATTAGATATGCCACACTGGTTGATGCCAATATTTTTTACGTTGGGCCTGGATGGTGAAAGGGGGCACCAGGAAGCAGGCCAGAGTGTAGAAGTCCATACCATTGAATTTGTTCCCACTATAAGAATTTAGGTTTCGGCATGTGGATTTTCAGCCAGTTGAGATCTATCTAGGTCTTCACAGTGCATACAAATATGAGGACATGATGCATTACTGAGGAACACCAGTGTTTATTGCAAACAGATGATGATGAAAACCTATTAAGAAAAAATCTCTGGAATCTTTTTTTTTTTTAAAAAGACAATTTAAGCAAGGGCAATTCCTTTGATACCACAATGCTAAATTTAGAGCTCAATAAGGTGTGATCATGGCCCTTGGCGCCACTGCTAAGTTTATTAAAAGTGGATCACTTTTATTTTTGCAATCAGCACCAGAGTTGGTTGAGACTGAAAATAAGGCACCAAAATAAAAGTGGCACCCATTAGGGAAAGGGATAGCTAGAAAAGTGGCCAGTGTTTGCAAATTGAGGCAGTTTAGTTTTGAACTTGTAAAGACACGCTGTATAAGTGCACGATTGCTGTGGCCAATGTTTGTTTCAATATCAGGGAACTCAACAGTAATAAAATCGACCCAGCAGATCATAAAACCACCCCACAAAATAGCCAAAAAAACACAACCCACACACCAACCTGCCTTCTGGCACTGCTTGATTGCTCTAGAGGCCAGGCTGACCCTAATCAGCACCCAGATTAATGTCATCAAGAATTGATATAAGGAAAGATTCAGGCCCATATTTATACTTTTTGACGCTAAACTGCGCTAACGCAGTTTAGCGTCAAAAAGTTTTGCGCCGTCTAACGCCATTCTGAAGCGCCATGCGGGCGCCGTATTTATGGAATGGCGTTAGACGGCGCAATCAGACCGGCGCTGCCTGGTTTGCGTGGGAAAAAACCACGTAGACCAGACAGCGCCGGCGTAGGGGGAAAATGGCGCATGGGCGTCTTAAAATGGGGCAAGTCAGGTTACGTCGAAAAAATCATCGTAACCCGACTTGCGCCATTTTTTTTCGACGCCCATCCCCCATCAACATGACTCCTATCATTGTAAAGATAGGAGTCATGCCCCCTTGCCCAATGGCCATGCCCAGGGGACTTCTGTCCCCTGGGCATGGTCATTGGGCATAGTGGCATGTAGGGGGGCACAAATCAGGCCCCCCTATGCCACAAAAAAAAAAAAAAAAAATACTTACCTGAACTTACCTTAATGTCCATGGGATGGGTCCCTCCGTCCTTGGGTGTCCTCCTGGGGTGGGCAAGGGTGGCAGGGGGGGTCCCTGGGGGCAGGGGAGGGCACTCTGGGCTCATTTTGAGCCCACAAGTCCCTTAACGCCATGCCTGACCCAGGCGTTAAAAAGCGGCGCAAATGCGCCGTTTTTAGCCACGCCCACTCCCGGGCGTCTCTTTTGCCCGGGAGTATAAATACCACGTAAAGGCCTGGGAGTCATTTTTTAGACGGGAACGCCTCCCTTGCATATCATTAACGCAAGGAAGGGGTTCACGCTAAAAAATGACGCACATTCCGGGAACTTTGGCGCTAGACGCCTCTAACGCCATAGTATAAATATGGCGTTAGTTGGCGTTAGTTTAGCGTCGAATTTGCGTCGAAAAAAACGACGCAAATTCGGCGCAAACGGAGTATAAATACGGCCCTCAGTCCTCCTATTGGATCGAAAGCCCACTTGCGAATCATCGAGTAAACTGATTTTCAAGAAAGATTGACAATTGAATAGTCACTACGTACACTAGGATTTTTGCTAGCTGGTAGCAGTCTAATGGGGAGACATAAGATCTGGGTTAAGCTTAGGATGGGTTTAACAATTCGTGATTTAAGTGCAACTGAAAGTATGCAAGAGCTGAGAAACTGGACAATGATCTTTCTTAAGTCAGGAATTGAAATACATAGAATCTTTAAAGGAACAGGGTCAATGGGGAAGTCTGATTCACCCCTCATTTTAAATGTGCATTGGTCTAAGGATATGTTGTGGAACAACAGGAGAGAAACTGTGGTGTATTGAGGGTAAACAGCATGGACATCATTTAGAAGCTGCCAGGGGTTGCAGCTGCTTGGCCCTGGCTTGCCCCTTGCGATCCCTGGCCTCAGAGGTAGCAACGTAAGTGCCAGGAACATAGGGGCAGCTCATCCTTATGGACGTCGAATAGGGGTCCAATCTCCTTGTTTATTGTGAATTTTCTTTATTACACTAATAGTGAATAATAATTTATTATTCACTATTAGTGTAATAAAAGGTGGAGTACAACTAGCTGGAATATGACACTACCTGGCATCAGAGGTAATTAAAAATGTTTTTAAATGTATGGTGTATGCATGCGTGCAGGTGAGAGTATGTTTATGTGAGAGCGCGTATGTGTATGTGCAAATGTGTGCGTACAGCGGCGGCCATGGCAAATATCAGGGGGAGGGGCAGGAGGGAACGGGGGGAACAAATGGTAAAAAAAAAAAAATTATAAATGACTTACCGTTTCTGCCACCATCGCCATCTCCTGCTGCTTTGCTCATCGCTCCTTTCCTTTTCTGGTGTCCCAGCATTCAATGGGACACCAGAACAGGCTCACCAGCAATCCTGGCACTGCTTTCACGCTAAACCTAGCATGAAAGCAGAGTCAGGATTAGTCTGAGCGGTTCGGACTGCAGCTCAGACACAACCCTGGGGCCTGTGCAGTTTCTAAGACGGCCAGCCAAATACACATGTGCACTTTGTGCGCTCCGTTCCTCATCCCCTCTCCCACCTGTCACGGCCCAGCCCCGCCCATCCCCTCCTTCTGGCTGAAGTATTGTTTTATTTTTCTGCTGCTGGCTCTTAGCTAGCGGGGGCGGTGCTCCTCTGCCATTGTGGAGGAACCGCCCCTGTGTGTGTATGTGTAAGCATGTGTGTATAAGTGAAAATAAAGGTCATATGGCATGTGATGTCACCCCCACTACCCGTGGCCTTTTGAAGAATTAATGTTCATGTTAAACGTGTCCAAGTTACTGAAATGGTATACATCTTCATTAAAAAATACCATGTACCAAAGCACAGGAAATTTTCAAATCAAATGTTTACAAAAAGTTATACGGGTCCATGGCAAGAACTTGAGCGGGGGCTTCTAAGCTAAAGAAGCAGCCATTGCTCCCTAGTACATATTATTTCTAAGACCGATTCACAAAATAGGACAAAGGGGTGTTCGATCCCTTTGCTGTTGTGTCCCTATGTGTGATCGATTCATGCAAGCTATGATTCAGCATCTCGGAGGTCTTTTGAAGAATGGTTCAGAAAGAGACTGGTTCAGAAAGAGACATGAACTTGGTTGTGAAACTGATGCAAGGTGAGGGGATGGGCTTACTACTAACGTTCCAAACGGCGAAAGGACCTGGCAGGAGTATACCACTTGAAAACATGGTGTATAAGAAGGTTCTCTTTGTCCATCAGGGGATAATGTAACTCAGTATGTATTGTCATGACTGTGAACTGGAAGATTTCTCTGTTTCTATTTTCTCTGAGAATTTTACTGACAGAGTTTAAGTGCACCCCCAATCAGGACACAGCAACGTATTAAGTCAACTGTTCACTAACAATGAACTCAGGTAATGTCACACCTATCAGAGGGGATGCAAGGGTCAGAGAGCTTACAGTGTTTTGATTGGTACATGTTCTGGGAAGTGTGAATAGAAAGAGCTCACATAGTTGCCAGCTGGGCAACCTTCTGAATTAATGATGGAATGTCACTGCTGGGATGGGAATGTCTCCTGCATGGTTTTGCTAGCGTGAACCCCGTCCTAAGTTACCACAATACAAACATCTACTATCTTTTTGATTTTTCTGGCCTCAGCATGGACATCCATTATGCATGGATGCTGAGAGCTATGTAGCATAAGTGGTACATGGGACCCAAAGCAGTGCCGTTTGATCCGAAGAGGCATAATATGTATGACTTTCTTATTAAGAGGGCTATTCAGAGGCAGCTTCTGCGCAGTGGCGAAGGAGCGTCGCCCCACTGGCTTTCAGCTGCAGGCTCAGCCAGCATATGCAGGAAGGTGCAGGGCAGGGCTGGGACATGGCAGGGGCAGAGGTGGGTGGAAGTGGAGTGCAATTAAGTGTGCATGTTAGTTTGGCCAGCCGTCTTAGGCCGGCCAAACTGACAGCGCACTTAGGTTTCTCAAACCCGGCTGCTGCACAGAGTCCCATTCAGTGTCTGAGCGGCAGACGAAGCTGCTCAGACTAATCCTGATGCTGCTGTCATGCTAGGTATAGTATGAGAGCAGCGCCAGGGCGGCAGCAGCAGCAAAGGTAATTTTTTAAAATTATTATTATTTTATTTCCTAATCACCACCCCTCTCCGTCCCCACCACCCGTCTTCCCCTTGAGATTCGTGGCCACTGCCGCTGGGGCTATTGTCCCCTCATTGGCTGACATGAACGTGGTAGAGGTGGCAGCGTGTTTTTGATCACAATCATCTTTTTCTCTGTTCTCTGCACGGTACAAGTGGCCTACAGGGCTTGCCCATCTCAGGTTTTGTTCATGTCTTACGTGGCTGCTACAACCCGTGTTTCCTGATCTTATCGGCTGAAGAATCCAGGCAGTAAAATTACATTAAGATCAAGCATGAACTGTCGGCACAAGTGCAGCCTGCCCCCCACCTGACCCCTCCTGCAGTACAGGGGGAGCCCCTGACAGCCCGAAACCTGCCTTGTTCATGACTCTTCTCCACACCTTTCCTCCTAATTCCTACTCAACATAAGTAACCCACTATCTTTTACTACCTGCCTATAATAGGTATTGGAATTGAGAACTTAGTGTGTCTAACTTTACATGGAAAAACCTGGTTCACGTAGTCATTCTACATTCTATGGTTATTAACTCTCAATTGCACTGTACTGGTAAGGTTTTCTGCGTGGTGTTTATAGGTGTAGTTTGCATCCCACAAGTACCGTACAACTTGTTAGAAGGCCCTATTTTGTAGAATTCATATGACAACGTTGTTTAAATCTCCTTCTAGGGAAGGCAAAGGTAAAAATAGAAAATTAGGGGGTCATTATGAGTTTGGTGGACAGAAAAGGCCGTCAACCTAACTCCCGTGGTCAGGATGCCGCCAGTGCGGCCACCTTCCTGCGGGCCCCTTTACGAGTTCCCCGCTGGGTCAGCGGGCGAAAACGTTCTTTCCGCCGGCTGGCCCAGCGGGGAACAGCCCACAACATTCATGCTGGCTCATAATTGAACCAACTGCAATGCTCTGGGGTGTAGGGTGCACCAGCCCCCATTGCGCTGTTCACAGCGCAATGGGGCTGGCCCTGGGGGCCCCTGCGCTGCCAGTGCCAAGTGCATGGGCATTGCAGGGTCCATTCTGGGATCCCTGCACCACGTCTTCGCAAGCTTTTACATGGAGGTGCTACCGACATGTAAAAGCTGTAGGAGAGGAGGGTCGTAATCCCAAGGGCGACGCTGCTTGCAGCGCTGCCCTGGAGGATTAGGACCGCCAGTACAGCCAGTCCCTCCTGTGGAGGAGAACTGGCGGTGCTGCCGGTCCGACCGTGGCCACGGTCGTAATGTGGCAGTCAGACCCCTGCCAAAGGGTCAGACTGCCACTGCGACTCTGGGGGTCTAAAGTTCGCCAGGGTTGGAATGACCTCCTTAATGAAGGTCAAAAATAGAGAATTTTCTTTAAAAGCACTGCTGGTGGGGACAAAATGCATACACCTAGTCTTGAGTTGTATTGAAAGCTGGAAGGCTGATCTTTAATATTTATGTATATATAAATGTTCAGGGAAATTATAGTTGTGTACTCATACCTTACTTAAATTAAATTAGGAGGCCTAGGATATGTGGTTTCGCATTACTATTTGTATGCAGTTAGCTACAAAACAATCAGCTTTGCTGAGAAATCAAAAACAATCTTTGACCAATAGCTACAAGAATTCTGGATGGCAACAAAAGTATAGAAAAGAGCTTTCAGATGCAAAGGAGGGCCAATTTTTGGGAAGGCCTAAGCAAAAGTTTACTTTCGCTGGCAGAACTGGTGTAATTTTGCATAACAAAATTCATGCATAATTTCTGAGAATATGTCATTATGCCACGTCTCAAAACGAAAGTTCAGCTTGGGGGAAAAGTCTTATCGCAAGAAGCATTGAAACAACAACATCAGCATGAATGTGACCTGCATGTCCCCAAAGGCAGTTCTTCAATGCAGGCGGTCAACAAACATTTCAAGTTGATTTTTACTTATGAGGACCATTCATTCAATTTTTTGAGTGCAAAACTACAAGTTCATATGTGAACTGCAGTTCTTCTAACAAGACTTTTGTCTACATCATTTCCCAAATTCACCATATCAGCTTTCTGTATCATCATGAAGAAGAAGGCAGGAGAACATAGGCTGAATCAGCATTTTTCTGGGGAAGAAGGTGGCTCAGTGAATATTAATAGTTATCAGACAATTTACTCAGTATCTTATTCCAACACTGATGTGGTAAATACTATGATATGAAATGTGGACTAGAGCTGAGATGGGGAAGACCAATTTAAAGTCAACTTTCTGACTACTTTTGTTCATTCACCCATATGATTTTCAGCTATTAGGAAATCAATTTCAAGGTGCCATCTTTGTAAACCAAGTAATGCCTATAAGTTGCTTTGTGGCATATATAGTGTTTGAAGCTTTTAGCATGTTCTTTGAATGAGTAATGAAAGAGATTTTGGGGACTGACTACGTGCTACACTACCTAATGATTTTGGGGGCACAGTGAATGCAAACTGTTGATGCAGGTGCTTTAAAGTGCAGCTGGTGCGTCTGCAGTTTCATTTGTGTTGGCAAAAACAGTGGGGCCGATAACCGCATCATATTTTTGTGCACCAAGCTTGACTCAACTGCCACATGAACAAGGACTAACTAGGCCAAAACTTGCTTGGCAAAATGGGCTCCACTATTCCTACTGAAGTAGTGTTAGACCTGTCAGCCTCAGGATGGTCTTCCCCCAACCTTTTTGCCTTCCTCCTTCGTTTTTACTGACCTTGTTTTATTGGCATTAGAGCGCTGTGCACTTTACCACTACACAAGCTAAAGTGCTTGTGCTCCCTCATCTAAACATGCTAATATTGGCTTATCCCCAATTGGTAGATTTATTTTACCTAAGAGTTCCTAGTAAAGTGGCACTACATATACCCAGGTCCTGTAAATTAATGGTACTAGTGAGCCTGCAGCACCAATTGTGCCACCCATTTAAGTAGCCCTTTAAATGTGTCTCAAGCCTGCCTATGCGGAGCCTGTAGGTGCAGTTTTAAACTGCCATTTCAACCTGGCTAAATAAACCCTTTGCCAGATTCAAATCTTCCTTTTTAATACATATACGTAACCCCTAGGGTAGGCCCTGGACAGCCCAGAGGGCAGGGTGCAATGTATTTTTTTAAAAGTAGGACATGTACTTTGCATGTGTTGGTAGTGAAAAACTCTTCAATTCATATTTCACTATAAGTCCTATCTCTCCCATAGGAAAACATTGGAGTTACCTTATTACCTTTTATAATTGTAATTTCCAAATGAGAAGATAAAGCAGTTCATGTTTGGTGACTCTGGTATCACAATTTAAAATCCTAATGTATGGTAAAGGCTGATTTTAAATTGCAATTCTGAAAACACTACTTTTAAAAAGCTGTCATTTTCTTGCCTTAGCCATTTAGTACTTGTAGCCTGTCTCTTGTCACATGCCTGGGTGCTTTGTGCCTGTTGAGCATTGTGTATTCCTTCTAGACAGCTACACAAAATATGTAGCTTTGGTGTGCTAGGATGGGCCTTAAATGGCAGGATGGGAGGGAGGAACTGGGCACATCCCACTTACATTGAATAGGCTGTGTCTTGCTTCCAAATAATGGGCTGCATACCCCCTGTAGTTATTCTGGAGCCACAACAGGGAAGGCAGGATCCCTGGGGACTTCAAAGGGAAACCCCTAGAAGCTTCTCCCGCACTTCAAAAGAACAACTGGGTATAAATACTGTATCTCAGACACCAACACTTCACTACACTTCTGGAAATGTGGATATTCTGCCAGGAGGAAAGACTATTGTGCTGCAACAAGGCCTGCCAATCTGCAGGAACCTGTTGCCTGTTGGCCTCTTACCTGGGGATGAAGAACTGGACCTGAAACTTCATCTTGAACCCAGGACCCCAGGATGACTAAAAGAGCTAGTCTGCTGAACTCCTGATCTGAGCCTCAGGGACATAAAGGCTCCTCAACCAGCTCCTGGGCCCAAAGTGGTGCCTCTCAGGTCCCGAACCCTTGGTGTGGCTCAGCAGGGTCTTAAATCAAGCTTTTGGGCTCTTCGCAACTGCGAACGGGCTTGTGAGCACTGGAACTGCGGCGTTCACACTGAAATTCAGGTAGAACCACCACCAGACAGCTTTTCACACAGCAATTATCAATCGCCCGCGAAGAACCTCCACCGCGAAGCTCCAGCCTGTCTGTGAAGCCCGGCCTGCACTTTGCAGCATGCCAGCCATTGCTTGGGATGCTCTCCTTGCTCCCCGTGATGGTCTCCAATGGAATGGGACTCATGCCACAAAACTGGAGAAGGTAAAACTTCAGCGGGACTAATCTGGGACTGCATCCAATCCACACTCCATCACGGTTGGCCTGAACTTTTGACTTTGACTCAGTCCAGCGCCATCAGTTGGCGCTTTGTGCTTTTAGGTGCTTAATTAAAGTTTATTCTTTAAAAATGTATAACTCCAGTTCTACTGATTGGATTTTTGTTTTGTTTTATCAATTACACAATGCTCTAACCTAGTATGGTATGTTCTTTTGTGGTGTTTCCATTGTTTTACTATTTGAGGTGTTGCACTAATACTTTATACATAGCCTCTATGTTAAGTCGGACTGCTCTGTGTCAAGATACCAGGGGGGTGAGCACAGGTTAATTTAGGATTTGCTTGTGCTTTCCCCTGCCAAGGATTGTGGTTGCTGCTTGACAACGGCTCACACCCCAGTCACCCAACAACCCAATTTCTTACAAGAAGGAACAACACTGAAACACTGATTTGCGGGATGCAGGTTCCTATCTGAGGTGGGATAGAAGGCAAAAAACACACAATTGACAAAGATGCAGCTTCAAGTATGGGCCAGTGGTTGAGATTAATTTGAACATTCCACCCATCACCTTTTTGTTTTCTGAAGTTCAATACCTTAAATGTTATGGATATGCCCAGTTGTAGGTCCTGTGTTCACTGTGTCACAAGACTCAAGCTACACTTGGTTTCCTTGCGGCCCATAACACAGAATCCATCCTTCTTTCAGTATCAGAACACATTAAACTCTGAACAAAGGTGGGGCATCTGTACTTAGTTTTTTAGATCTATCGGCAGGTTTGAACACCATTTCTTACTACATCCTCATTCAGAGGCTGGCTGAAATCGGTGTTGAGAAGCCAGCCATATCCTGGATCAACAATTTCCTCACAAACAGATCTCAGTCAGGGTGTCTTCTCTCTTTTGCCTCAGACCCTGTCTCCCTGGACTGTGGGGTGCCTCAAGGGTTATCCTTGAGCCCTACACCCTTCAGCATTTATATGACCTCTCTGGCAATCCTGATCCAATGGTTTGGGTTCAAGGAGCTGTATTGCACAGATGATACACACCGTTTGTTGTGTCTCTGTCAAACAACAACACCTCTTGCCAATGTATGTTTAGACAATGCCTTATATCTGTTGCAGAGTGGATGATTAAAAGCCACCTAAAACTAAATATGGACAAGGCTGAGTTACTTATAATTGGAAAGAATAAACAAATTTGGAACAATATTTGGTGGCCACCAAAACTGAGTTCAACTCCTTCTCCTGTAGAGTTTTTGGAAATGTTTGTGTCACGTGTGATAGTGAGCACTCTTTTAAAAAACACATCTAACAGTCATATCTACTTATTTAAGATTACTAAAAACTCTCTGTAAGGCATCAGATTTGGTCCCTCTCAAGGCAAGAAAAATGGTGATGCATGCCTTGATACTTTCCAGGCTAGATTATTCTAATGTACTATATACCTAAGCCTCCCTAAGAAACTTGTCAGTTGACATCAGTAGGATTAGAATTCGGCAGCCAGGTTCTTACTTCATCTCCCCAGGCACTGCTCTGTTTCATCCAAATTAAGGAAAGTCTGCTGGTTACTCATAGATTCCATACTACATGGAGAGGAGGGTGTTTCTACAGAAGCTGCAGGCAATTAACTGTGGAATACTCTTCCTTTAGCTCTTACTGTCACAACTGACCATAAGTGATTTGTAAAGAAGCTGAAAACTTGTTTTTCACTACAAATTAACTCTTCTCGCTTTCTGTTACCACCCACTTGGGCTGCCCTCTTTTCCAGTTGTTGCATTTGAGGTGTCAGAGGCTTGAAGCTCTACTTTAAACATGAATCGTGGTCTGAAAATCATATTTCAAGTGCAAATGCCTTACTGATGAGGTCTAGTTAGGCTGAAACCCATTTGGGGTTGTCTGTGTTCAATATGGGCCTGGCGTAGCAGTTTGGTTCGACTTTTTCTATTGGAGCAGGACCAAGGCTGATTTCCAGGTGGTTGCTTTCTGTTTGTAGTAGAATGGTGGGCAAAAAGCAATGGACTGGAATGTTGTCTGAGTAATTACAAGAGACTGAGATACTACCCATCACTTTTTTCTTTTCCTCAATTGGCACAGTGTCACATTTACCCACACAATGCAACTTTTTGCTGTAGGAAATAATAGGGTGGAAAGAGTCAGAATAGAGGAAGCCTCAAGAAGTACTAGGGCTTTTATGTTCACCTGCAAAGTAATTATACAGGCAGGGCATTCTGCTGACAAATGCCCTTTGCCCTGAGAAGTGCGACTTAACTGCACCAGAAGACCAATATTATAGACAGAACAAGAGAAGACATGCTGATTTGGCTGTATTTCCCGGATAGCTTTAATGGAGTGACAATGTGGCTTCAGGACGCCACGGAGACCTAGATTTACTCTGATATCTTTTACGGCTAGAGCTTCTAAAGATGTAAACCTTCAGGAGTAGAACTTGTGAAGTGAATAATTGAAGAATGGGCTGGAAAGAAAGGGTGATGCAGGATTGGGGATGGGTTTATACATTGGCCCTCTTGAGGGGAATAACAGACGAGGTGAGATCTGTGGGTGCCTCTGCTTGTGAGTTTTATAGTATTTTGGTGCATATTTACAATGCTATGTTTGGCATCTTTAAGACAACTGAAGCAGAAAAAGGCCAGAAGGTATACTGGCTTGTAAATGGACAATATGCATGTAAAAGGTGAGTTGATGTATTTGATGTTTAGGAGGTGCAATACTGACCAGAAGAGAACAGGTTTGAGAATGAAGCTATGATATCAGGGAATATGAACATAAATCCAGTCAGAGCCTGTGAGGTTTACCGGAGACTGGGGGCTCTTAATGGTGAAACTGTTTCCACATGAAAACAAGAAAGGTAAACTGACAGGCAAGTATTGCGTGCAAGTAGGAGGTGTTAGAGAAGTGTTAGCGTGGAATCAGCCATGCTTGGTACACACTCTTTTGAGATAGGTACAGGGCATCAGGTTACAACCTGGGTTGGGGTGTGAAAAGAGGTGAAATGTTTAGACATGTTGAGGTGGACGTGTTTGTGGGATTATGTTAGCCCAAGAAGATGTCTGGGGATGTGTGGACACCAAATGATCGTTCTCCCTGACAGGTTTATGGGCAGAGAAGAGCTGGAAGAAAGAGGTTTGGATCGTATGCGGCCATTTGTGAACTGGTCTGTGGAGCATGTAGGGGGGCTGTGGAGCATGCACAAGCCGGGGATAGACGCTGAAAAAGTGAAGCTGCATTGGTACATCCTATGAGACATGTTGGGGCCAAGTGCTTCTCACAGTGTGGGAACTGGGAGAGAACTGGCCGTAGACTGGGTGCACTATTGACACACGCAAGGAAAACTTACCTTGTGTAGCTAGCAGAACTGGACTTGCTAAACATGAAAAAGGGGGGATTTAAGACTGGTACAATACGAATGGAAGTATACCAGACATAACTGCTGCCTAGGAGAGTACGGGAGAGGAAAATAAACTGTCAGCAATATAAGAGTAAAGAAAGAAGTGGACAGGGAGTTGATGGGTTTCAGGAAAGCTCCCAATCTCGAGTGATCAGACATGTGGGCCTTGTATACAGTTGGCTACGTACTTTCTAGGCTTAAGAGAGTGACCTATCTCTGTTGGGCATAAGGATGTATTTAATGAAGAGCACGGAGGTCTGAGGGGATTGGTGGAACAATCACTATCAGTTGGGGGGGCACAAAAATAACATCCCGGGGAAGGATGTCTATGGTGGCTGTGAGAGAGAGCTCGTTGGAAGCCAAGGGAAGGGTAAGAGCGGGAAGTGTGGAAGAGAGAAGTAACAAAGAGCAGGAGAGGATGCAGGGCGTGTCCTGGTGTGAACAGGCCCCCAAGAGTTTGACGAGTGAAGCAGTAGTAAGTAAAGAAGAAAATATAGGAGACAGTGCAGCCTGGTAGGTTGACTGTAGATATGTGGTAGAAACAAGGGCGAGAGGAGGCATTTGAACATCAGATGGTGGGCAATGCTAGAGGAGGGAGATGTGTCTGCTTCAAATTCTAGGATATTGTTTAAGGCTATTTAGTACTGATGTCTAAGCCAAACAAAGAGCTATTGTGATCTCTGCTTGCTTCCAATAAAGTGCTCTTTTCAAGGTGAAGAATGTGTAACTAAGAGATAAAGAAAATGGCGGCCCAGACCTGGTGCGCACAGGCTGTGAGGGTTTTGGGCAGTGAAGCAGGAGCAAGAAAAGAGCAAAGAATTGGATGGGGAACGGAGGAGCCCAGAAGGTTAATTTAATGTGTTAAAAAGGGAACGGGTGGGGATGTTACTGAACGGGATAGGTTACCTTTTGAATATTAAGACATTGCTTAGGGTTATTTAGTATATGCAGTCGAAGGATGTTATTGTGAGCTCTGCTCGCATCCAATAAAGTGGTCTTTCCCACCGACAATACCTCTAGAGTTGGTCCTCCCTCTCAGAAGCATACATATTAGCAAGTTAATACACAAAGGTGTAAAGGTCACAGGTTCAATACCTGAAAGTCATGCAACTTCTCACTCACGAGGAACAAGACATGAAAAACTTCCTAGTACATTTCAAATAGCCCAACCCTAAAACCACCACAGCACCGCCGGATCCACTCAGGCCAGGTGCTTATGTTTTTAAGATAATGTGGAAGAGAGAAGCGGAAAAAACCAAGCTCAGCTTACCTCAAAGGAACCTAGCAAGATACACCTATTACTATTAAAACAAGGCACCGCACAAATTAGCGAAAGAGGGGCGTGTGCATGTCACGTGATAGGATGGACCCACTCCTGCTTCTGAAACTCTCTCCCCACTCTGCCGTATCCTAACTGTAAGCTGCCATATTGGAAACTGACTGCCCATGTGGACATATAAGGCAGGCATATCTGACAAGCTTATTGCAAGCGGCCAAATACAGCAAGGCCAAGAGGTGAAACATGACTACAAACCAGGAAAAAGCCACCAGTCCACCTATTGCCACATCTCACCACTGATCTACTGCATTCTAGCCTGCGCAGCGGGGAAAGCAGACCTGCCGCCTGTTGCACACATGCCTTTTACTGGTCTTTGATGCTCCCCAGGTAACCTTGTTCTGGAAGGAAATCATTTTGTTCCCATGAATTTCTCTGATTAGATAGATTCATAAAATTACACTGAAGTTTAAATGTATCCGTTGACATTGCCTGCTTTGCTCACATGCAGTCCATGTGTGCCTTGAAAAGCAGTACATGTACATTCTTCTAATTGCAGATTTGCCATATTGTATTCCTCCATCGTGTGTACAGCGCATTAATCCTAAATTGCATACTTCTTAAAATTCACAAGTTCCTACATTGCAGATTTTGCCCAACTAATTACAAAAAATGCATTTTTTTTTTTTTATATGAGTAAGCAGTTTCTACAAATATTACTTATCTGAAGTTTAAATTAAATTAGCAATAATAATGAGCAACAATAAGCTAGCCCATATTCTATAAACTGAGAGCCACTGTGAAATCCACCAGGTAAAAATGGTGCAATGAAAAATATCTGAGGCCTGTCTAGAAAATTAGTTGAGGGGCAGCTAAAATTCGTAATACTACCTGAGATATAACTGCTAAACTACTAACAATGAGCACTGATGCAAAACACCTCAGCGATGTACACATACCCTTTACCTAACCCCCCAATTACTTCCATCTGATATCACTATAACCTAACCATTTCTTCATAGTGATCATCGTTACCTCAAATGACTATTACTTGGGCTTGACCATTACTTCAAACTTGCAATACTTTAACCTGACCTTAAGTGACCACTAATCCAACCTGACCATCACTTCGACCCGGCTGCCTCATCAAACTGGCCAGGAGTGGAGAAAGTTTAGTACATGTACTCAGTGGAAGTAATGGTCAGGTTCAATTCATGGTTAGTCGAAGTACAGGGGGGTCTTGCAGTCACGATTCTACAAGAAAGTCTTCAAGTCTGTATACATCTGCAGCGTGTCTGTTCCAATGTGAACACACAGTTCCTGTCAGCAGCACCACAGGTCTGACACACGTCATTCGTGGAGGCTTCGCCCTCCCACAGGAGCCGCCCCAGTGATCTTCTGCCAAAGCAAAGACCTACATGTTTTGCCTGGCTCGGCCATGAATGCATGTGTCTGCAGGGGGTATGACATTTTCAACGAAGAGACAACATTTTGCGCCCTGTGGCAAAGAGCTTGTACCTCAAACTTACCCGTTGTGTACCGCAGGGCACAATAAATTGGATCCTTTGTTCTGAGGCCGCCTTTGGTTAGCCATTTCATTTGTTTTAATTTTGGATAGGTAACAAACATTTGGTGTGCTTCCCAAACTGTAATGATGAGCTTTGCTGCAGGCAGAAGTACGCCTGTAACTTTAATGTTCGTTTTATGTTTATCTTGTACGCCAACAAGCCTCGGAAAGCCAAATGGATGTTAGACCTCCATGTCATGTCTGCACCTGCGCGGGAAAAGGAGGCTATACGTCAGCACGGGCGACAGCTGAGTGGAGCATTCAGTGAATACAGCTGTTAAGCGTTTTCATGTGATTGCCTCTTAATCTGCGGGACGATAGAGTGAGACAGGAAATATTTGCCTCCAGGTTGTAAACGACATGTTGAAAATGGTCGTTTGAATGCTAAGAGCACTTGGCTCTAAGTGCGACATATTGTTGGGTACATGCTCAGTGCTGACGATGGATTTATGCGGTAACAATAATGGCAGCGAAGTGTCTACTCCACATCGCACTGCGCCACTGACGATGTGCCGGCTCAGTTTTGTTGGGCGCTTTATATTTTGGACGCATCATGAAATATGATGAACTTGCCCCGGTGTAATTTTCAGACACTGGGACACGTTCAGCAGCGCCTGCCCATTGTCTGCTTCACCAGTGGTGTAACGAAACAGGGAGGGCCCCCCTGCAAAACACAAGGAGACCCCCCATCCGGATCCACTCAGGCCAGGTGCCATGTAGAAAGGGCACCTTGGAGCTCCTGGGTCCTCACACCGCGGGGGCTGCAGGGGCCTTTGTTACGCCACTGTGCTTTCCATTTCCAGCAGCAACTTGCCGAGAGGAAGCTTTTTATTTTCTCTTCCTGATTGGCAAAAGATAAATGCTGAAGTTGAGGGGCCATCAGGCCTCATTTTGTTCTAATATGTTCCTGGCTGGGGATGGTCGGGAGCCTCACAGATGCAAATGCGACGAGGAGAAACGAGGCACAAAGCTTATGACTTCACAAGTACTCGAGAGAGAAAAGCTATTGACTTAGTTCATTCCCTGTATATAGGATACATGCATGCAGTGTAAAAGTGTCAGGTGTGTTGCTCTTTCCCACTATTTACACAGAAAACAATTTAAATACCACTATTTTAATTCTTTCATCGCGCTACTCGTCCTAGTGCAGGGCGTCAGAGAGCTTTTCGTAACATACTGATACATAAACAATAAGTCAGGTAAGTGTAAATCAATGTACAAGATATGTTATATAGTAAAGTCATGATTCTCCTTGTTGCCAGTTTCTTTATGGCAGAGTTACAGAAAAATAAATGCATTGGTTAAGGCTCAGATTTGTTTGCACCACTTTTTTTGTCACAACCCCAACGCAAAATCTAATTTGTTAAATCTCGTAGTGCATTTAAAAATACTCATGATACACCTGCTCAAATACATGTGTGAGATCTTAATATCTGATGTCAGTTCCTGTGACGTCACTTCCTTTGATATCACATGCAATGTCACGCGCCATGACGTCATGCGCTGTGATGTCACAAGCCATGCTGTAACTTGCATCCTGCCTAACTAAGTTAGTCCCCCACTTTTTTTAGGCCTTGTACCCTACCAATATCAATTATATAACATTTATTACATCGCTTGGTTTATCTTCTGAAAGCAGGAATTTCTGGTGGAAATTCTACTTGACCAGTCGCAATGCTTTCTTCTAGAACAGATGGCAACATACTGGATTTTAGCCACTGTATTAAATATGTCCAGTATAAACACAAAAAGATGGATGTGGTGCTTACATTAAAATGGCCAATAAAAAGCAGCAAAAACATGCAATACTACGACAGCCTTGCTAAACATATATTGCATTTGTTGAGGTTTTCTGTGGGGCAGCTCGTGGTACTGGCCACCATCTGAATGCACCACAATCCATTTGCAACTGGTCAAAAGGAAATTCCACAAGGTATCATTTTACTCAGGTTCCTGTGGCACGGGGGTATGCTTAACCTAGAGACATCTGAGACTTCTTTTTCTTTATGTCTTGAACACAATTTCCTCTGCATGCATTCTTCGTGTCTATGGTTTGCACTTGCACACCACATCCTTACAGTAAGGCCACGCGTGACAAACCCATATCAACTGTCACTACATCAGTACACTGAGCAACGTTAATGCAGTAGCTGAAGTTGTGTAGTCCTGTTGCAAATGTTTGTGTAGCAGTAAAATCATGTTTTGTACGTCTTATACATTGTTGAAGTAGCGAGTACTTGGTGTGATCCACAAAATGTCAGATTCCATCATATGCAAAAAAATGGAGCTTTCTGATCTAAAGGAGAAGAACATGTTTAAAGACATGCTTAGATATAGAAGTAAAAATACAATTTACAGAGCACAAAATGGCCAAAATCAGCCCGTTCTACTTGAGTCCCAGTGCTTCCTGGTTCACATCAAGGAAGATGTGTGGTTATTACCAGAAAGGCTGACGCACATGCTGCGTGCTCGACTCATTTCATCATTGCCTAACAGTTTTTTTAAACAAATAAATACATTTCACAGAGGCCTTAATTTTTTTGTGTTCAAATAATTTTTATTGGTATATTGAGAAAAACAAACAGGTAAATAACATTGAATCTAGAGGGTACACATTGTAAGATATATCTTTGAGTATCTCACAATATACATATACAAGCAGTGTACAAGTTATCCACAAATAACTGGCCTAAGTTTGATTCCGTAACACATATTTGTTCTCTTTTGGCCAACCATTGATGATTCTTGTATTTGTACCAGTTCTAGAATGATTTATATAGGAGTGGATGTGTACCCGTCAGTCAAAAGGGGGAGGAAGCAACTTGGGGAAGGAACTAGGAAAGAAGCGGGTGGGACGATGTTAAGTATGAGTAAACAGCTTTGACTAACATGGCTGTCCTGCTGAGGGATGCATGTACAAAATCAGTAGTAGAAGCACTAGGTTTGTTTTCCTTCATTTTCTATAAAGTGGTCTAATATTCGCCATAGAACGTTTGAGGCCTTGGGATGAAGTGGGGTTGACTTGATTAGCTTATTCTCACCTCTGAGGTAGGCTACCCAAGCCCAACATGTATGAGTGGAAATGTGTTTAAAAGATTTCCATCCTGCTAAATATAACTTTGTTTGCAATAGATAGAAAGAGGTCTAGCAAGGCCATGTCGATGTCATCAAGATTATGGGGTCAATTATGAGTTTGACGGATGGAAAACTCCATCTGCCAAACTCCCGACAGGTTGGCAGCCGCCTACACAGCGATCTCCCCGCCGGAGCTATTATGGGTTTCCTGCTAGGTTGGCGGGCCTGCGCGCTGGCCTAGCGGGAAACAGGCTACGGCACTGTTTCCGGCTCGTAGTCGAACCAGCGACAATGCTGTTGCCTGCAGGGTGCACTAGCACCCTCGCAATGTTCACTGTTTGCAAAGCAGACAGTGAACACTGCAAGGGTGCTGGCAAGGTGGATCACTGCACCTATTCTCTGCCAGCCTTTTCATGGCAATGCTACCGACATGAAACCGCAGACTGGGAACAAGGTCGTAATCTCCAGGGCAGTGCTGCTTGCAGAACTGCCCTGGTGGATTAGGACCACCGCCACCACCATAAAGCCGGGATTAAAGATCCTGGCAGAACTGGCGGTTCCCAGGCAGTCCAACCTCCAGGGTTGTAATGTGGGGATGGGCCGCCGCATTGGCGGTGGTCCAGACCACCATCGCGAGTGTGGAGGTCTATAGAGCGCCACACTTGTAATAAGCCCCTAAGTGTATCTGAGACACTCCATGGACCTAATAAAATACATGGAGTTGATTTGGTTTAAGATATATTACCAAAAAGGGGATAGAAGAGGACATTAGAAAACATATGTTCGTAGGATCCAGGTGGTGTTTTGAAGTTCCAGCATTTGTCAGTAGTCCAGTGAAGGAAGTGTAAGAAACAGAATTTTTATTGGATCAGCAAGAGAGCAGCTTTATTCCGAAGAGCCTTTTTCCCTATACTTATCCAGTCCGCCTCAGAGATCTGTGGTAGATCAGAGCCACCTAAATGTTTAGACCATTTAGAGCTAAGAAGTGATTTATTTTGTGCTGTGGGGGCCTCAAGAGCTTTGTTTATCTTGGAGCAAATATGTCCAGAATGATGCCAAAGTTTTAGTTGCTGGCAGGTGGTTGCGTTTGTAGATCATTCTAGTTTGGAGAGTTTAGCTTTTAGTCTTAAAAGTCAATAGAAGTCGATTGGGGGGAATCGTGCTTCACAGCTAAGAATGCAAAGGGTATAGGTTCTCCTTTAGTTTCATATAGGTCACGAATGACATGGATGTTTTTTGTGGCCTATGATCATTGTAATTCTTCTGCAATGTCTAATTTTATTCTAGGGTTGTACCACAGCAAAGGCATTAAGGATCTGTGTAGTGGAGATTGTGACAATTTATCTAACTTTTTGATGCAAGTAGCGGTCACAGCAAATATCTTTTGAAATAGAGATGGTCTGAACTTTCTTACAGAGAGGTATGCTGCAGGGGTGAAGGGTGAGCAGATGGAATTCTCAAATAAAGCCATCTAGGGGGATTAAGGCAGATCTTTGAGTAGACAGTTAGCGCCCTGTGATACAAGGCAAGCTGTTTGGTATGCGTTCCAGTTTGGCAGTTTGAATCCCCCTTCATGTGTGTTCTTTCTTATAGCCTTAAAGGAGATTCTAGCCCTTTTTCCTTTCCACAGAAAGGAGGATGTTAGCTTATCTATACATTGAAAGAAGGCATAGAAGAGGCGCATTGGTAGCATGGAGGTACAGAAATTAATAATTGGAGTGACCATAATTTTCATGCTTTGAATTCTGCCCCACCAATGTGTTTGGGTGACCAGGCGTCCAGTACGTTTTTTTACCATATTAATGGTTTTGTCTTCATTTATTTGAAGTGTTTCTGAAATATCCTTGGCAAACCAGATACCTAGACATTTAAGTTGTTTTGGTTACCACTTGAGGCCTGAGCGTCCGAAGTGTGCAGCAAAGAAGAGCGGGTTAAAGGGAAATACCTCAGTCTTCTCTTTGTTGAGTGTGTAACCAGAGAACCGAGAGAAGTCTATTATTATGTTGATTAGTGTCAGGATTGCTTTCTCCATATCTACCGAATATATAAGTGTGTCATTAGCATATGCTGAGGTTTTATAAGTTTTGCGGCTGAATTGAAAGCCTACGATCTCAGGGGATGAGTCAATTAGTTAGAGCAAAGGATCTATTGCTACGGGGAATAATAGTGGGTATAAGTGGCAACCTTGTCTCATGCCCCGATGAAGATCAAATGTGGAAGAGTGTTCTTCATTACTCTAAATATTTGATCTTGGGTTGGCGAAGAGGGCCATCGTCATGTTGATGAAGGATTCACCTAGGTCATGGCCTTCTAGGACTGCATGCAAAAACGGGAAATATACCTTGTCGAAAGCTTTCTCTGCGTCAAGCGCAATTGCAGCTGCCGGAAGAGATGTGAGTTTTGCCTAACATATGACATGGCAAAAACATATGACATGGATGCTATCTCTTGCCATTTTCCCCTTCACAAATTCTGTTTGGGAGCTATGTATGAGTTTTGAGATGAGAGATTCAATCTGTTTTGCCAGGATTTTTGCAAATATTTTTGCTTCCAAGTTAAGTAAGGAAATGGGGCAATAGTTCTTTGGCTCTGTGTGATCCTTATGCTCTTTAGGGATAACTACAATCATAGCTTCTGCCACGGTTCCTGAAACCTTTCCTTGTTGGACAAAACAATCTAATGTGTTTTAAGGTGGTCAATCAGTGAAGTCTAAAACGTTTTGCAAAAGGATATAGGGAACCCATCCAGTCCCAGTACCTTGCCTGATTTGAAATATCTCTTGGCATTTGCGATTTCGGTAGAGTCAATGGGCTTCTTAAGTTGGATTTTCTCTGCCTCAGATATTCTTTTAGTAGGGAGATTGTGGAGAAATGCTTTGCACTCGGATTTCGGACAGTGGGTTTAGGGGGTATAGAGTTTGGCATAGAAGCTTCTAAAGACGCCTAAGATCCTGCTAGTTTTGTATTTTAACATTCCATTAGGCGCTTTGACATGGGAAATATTGGTGGATGTGTGTCCAAATTTAAGCTTGGCTGCCAGTGTTTCCCCAGCCTATTTAGGAATAGAAGTTGTTTCAATTTTTTAGCATGGACCCATAGGTAAGCCCGTTTACTGATGATGGCGTTATATTTGCATTTCAGTTGTTTAATCTCATTCAGGGTCTCTTTGTTTTTTGTGTTTCTGAAAGTGGATTCTTTACTTTTGAGTTCTGAGGCAATCTGTTGGAGTTACTTTGATCTGGTAACTTTAAGTGGACATGAGTTTGATTATGTGTCCTCCCATCGAACACTTAAACACATTCCACAGTACTACGAGAGAGGAGACCGATGTTATCTCTGAAAAATAAGCCAATCTCCTTATTGAGGTCCACTATATCTTTGGGTTTATCTAGAATTTCTTCATTCAGGCACCAGATTTTATTGTTTCACTTAGTTGGTGCTATTAGGATGGACATGGAAACTGTGGAATGCTCGGACAATAGGACAGGGTGAATTTTAGACAATGTGGTGAAGTGAAGAAGAGAGTCAGAAACTAAAATATAATCAATACAGGAGAAGCTGGAGTGCGGGGGAGAGAAGAACCTAAAATCATTGCTGGTCGGGTTGTGGATTCTCCACATATCATTGAGTCTGTGTGTTTGGTAAAGCTTGGTCATGTTTTTGTGAGATTTAGGGGTTCTAAACTGGAAAGTAGAATTGCGATCCAGGATAGGGTCCATTGGGAGATTAAAATCTCCAACAACAATCAGCTTTGTTATGGTTGGTAAATGGGCTAGTTTCATGTTTAGTCAAACCCAGAATTCAGGGTCATCAGCATTCGGTGCATAGATGTTTAATATGTATATCTCTTGGCTGCCACTGGTCAACCTAGTGAACAGACATCTTCCTCTATCGTCATGTTCCAACGAAGTGACTGTCAGCCCTGAGCTCTTGGAAATGAGCGTGAGTGTCCATTTTTTCTTTCCTGCCGCCACAGAACATAGCACCTCCATCACCCACCCTCTCCTCATAGATAGTGCCTCTC
This sequence comes from Pleurodeles waltl, assembly GCF_031143425.1. NCBI lineage: Eukaryota > Metazoa > Chordata > Amphibia > Caudata > Salamandridae > Pleurodeles > Pleurodeles waltl. The sequence goes on from NC_090444.1 coordinate 1,749,162,254, forward strand.
TATAGATAATCTTAATTTCTTGTAGGAGTACAATATGACCTGCTAAATCTTTACAGTAGTTTTTGTTCTCTTCACTCAGTGGTTCAGACCTTTAGTATTTAAGGATATTATATTAATGGACATCATGAGGAAATGTTCTAATGGTTGTTACCCACATCGGTCTGGGGCTGGGGGAGGACCATCCCATAATCAATATGAATATGTGGGGGGACATCCCATACCATCGCTAGATAGTGGAAAGGGGATGGAAAGATGGGAGTTGCGGGGACAACCAACAAGTGATATAACAGGCAGTAATTGGTGTTAAGTGGGTTGCCATGGTGTCCTTTCCCACAAAGGGGAAGTCTGTTGAGACAGTTATCGACGGGGGGGAGCAGAATCGGGTAGGGACATGGCCCGAGCTCGCCGCATGAGTCCATGCCATAATCTTATACCTGTGCATGGCAGTATGTATATTAGAGAGACCCAAAAGGAATAATAGGTCCTTGTCAGCGGCAAGTAAGACCAAGGAATAGGTGTCTATAGTTAGGCAACAGAAATCGAGAATCAACATTTAACGTAGTGGAGATCATATTAGGTAGTAGATTCCTAATGATCGACAACATTATCTTGAAGTTTAATCAAGGTGGAAAACAATAGCGGTGGCACTCCTAAAAGTATTCAGATATACAACATGAACATTGTTGTTTAGACAGCACTGACATGGTACCTTTGAGGGCTCACACAGGGCAAGGCCTGGGTGAACTGTTGTCACATAGTTTCCTAAAAGCAGCCTTATGTCCCCAAGCCCCAAAAGGCATGTACCAAAGACAGGCAAGTTAACAAGTAAATAACTTTGGTGTAAGGATTTAAGACATATCATTGTGAGGCAAATGCATTAAACATATAACAGAGAAAGGATATTTCAATTATTGTATGATGTAGCCTCCCAAATTAGAAGGTCATGGTGGAGTATAGTTTGTGGTTACATTGTTGGTGGGTTCAGCTTCTATTACCGGCTCAGATTTATTGTCTAGAAACCAGGTTAGCTCAATAGGACCCCACATTTTTTTTGCTTGTCCTTTACAGATGATACAAAACTTGGATGGTCCAGCAAAGGCGAAAGAGATTCCCATCAGCGAAAGTCTTCTCCTTAAGGCTAAGAAGCATTTCCTATGGATCACAGTTTCTTTTGCATAGTCTTGAGAGATGGAAATTTTTGATTTGTGCCAGGATTTCTTCTGTGTGTTGGTGTCTAAGCGGCATGAAAATCATAGCTCTTGGTGACGTCGGATTACTTGGGTTATAAATTGGGACCCCATGGGTCCTTTCGATCTCAAAGTATTTGTCGAAGGCCAGTTGTAGGGTAGTCAGGATCCTAGAGATAAGAAAGTTAACAGCTGATTTGTGGTTCGATTGACTCCTTCGGGTAGTACAAAAATGTGGAGGTGCTTCTCCAGTTTCGATCTTCCTGTTCCGTTAGTTCAGATTTTAGGGTTGCTACCATCTTTTCTAAACCAGATACCCTATGGGATTGACCATTGGTAAAGTCTTCAGCTCTACTGATCCTAGATTCTGTGGCTATGACCCTTAGTTTCAGGTCTGTAAGGTCATTGCGTAATGCTGCACATCCACCTGGAGTAAGTCAGTATGTGTTTTAGTGCTTTGGGCCACATCATGCAGTTTAGTTGGCGCAAAATTGCATGAAGTGTGGAGGAGGTATCTGGTTTATCCTTTACAGGTGACTCAAGATTAAGAGGAGAGTGCTTCATTCATTTGAAGGTAGCTTTGGATTCTCTTTCCTCCGTGATGGAGTCTTTGTATTCTACCATGCTGGGTTTAAGTCACGGTATATCGGAGCAAGTGGGCAAGCAGATGTATATTTTAGAACTGAGTGTCCAAACAGCATCCTACGCGTCTCTCTCTCAGATTACTATTTACTTACACTCTCATGAAAACATGTGCTCAGAGACTAATGTGGCCTGGAGATATATGAAAATGAGCTTCAAAGAGTCATAAATAGATGCCCTTAGTATCAATGTGCATTTGCTGCTATTTGCCGCTGTTTACTTAGCTCATCTATTAAATATGGCATGCCCCCAGATGATCACAGTAACTGCAGGCGAGAGGGACACCAGGCCCTGTGGAGAGCGTATTGGTCTTTACGGAGCGCGCACTAGTTATGTTTGTTTTATGTCCCTATACTCTTATTTACGGATATTTTGTCTGCATCATAGTTATGTGTTGAAATCTTGCAGAAGAAAGGAGTTAATAAATCTGGGTGGCAGGTGTTATTCTCCCTTCAGTGCTTAGTATTTTGGGTGAGAGGGCTGCATTTGGTGATTATACGCGCCAGTGAAGGCCTAGCTTATTCCGGTCCTCCAATCAGCCATGTGAGTATACAAGATCTAGTTATAGTGGTTCTCACTTTGCGTTCGCTTTGCAATTTGTCATGCTGTCATACCTTAAAGCACTTGTGGGTAGCATGTTCCGGGTGATAGTCACAATGGTCACCCGAAGGGTGATATTCATCTTATGGTCACCAGCCTTCTTCACTCTGTACTGGCGGATCACAGTGTGCAATGTGGGCCCGCCATCTTGGTTGCGATCCAGGAGTGCCAATAAAGTGAATGTGGCCGGATGGAGTGTCAGCGAAAGCTCCAAAGTGGTTCAGTATAGATCCTCGCCATTAGCGGAGGTGAAGCACTAACTTTTGGAGTTTGGCGATCACGTATGCCATCAGTATTCCACTGGAAGATGCGGCGGGCTCGCCGAAGCTCAAAGGCGAGTCCTCATCTTGCCACACGTAAGACCAAGACCCTTACAGAGGTCTTAATTATTGCAAAAACATTATCATGAAAAAAAAAATTGAGAATTGGAAGAGGGGTGCTAAAAGGAATTTGGTTGGTAATGTGTATAGGGTATCGACAAGCACCTTACTATAGACATCAGCGACCAGATCAAGACTTACTTCAAGACAGAGGTTTGCAGTGAGCCTCCCTACAGCAAAAACTGTGATCAATGTTACAATAAAGTTAATAAAACCTGGATTGTCAGCTAAGATTTAAAGATAGAATTACAGTATAAACATGATTAGGTTGATGGAAAACACAATACATTATACACCACACTATACTAAACACAATGCCTAACTGTACACTATGCAGTATGGAAACATTATGTGATGTTTACAAATGGTTACTGTTGACAAATGTTAGCAGGTAGGGACACTATTCCAAAATGGAGGAATTTATATCAATCCAGCCATATTGGTATACTTTGTAATGCTTTAAGTAAATCGAAGGTGTTCTGAAACCCAGTGCAATTGAATACAACAACATAACTAAGAAAACAGCGACAACAGTGTCAGGGGCACTTGACAAGCAAACAGATTGTGTCCTCAAGTTCATACTCATACGTGGGGCATGATACAGGGAAGTTACCTGATCTCAAGCTCTATGTAGGTGAGAAATCCTTGAGGCTGGGTGGGGGCTTCCAACTAGGGCATGTGCAGCAGCAGCTGCAGCACCTGGGCAGGTAAGAGATGAAGCTTGAGTCCTATGCATGGTGAGCTACTGGACACACATTTGCAGCATAACCATCACACTTAGGAAGTCTTGCTGACAAAAGCAACAAAGTGATGAGTGGCAGGAATTAATATAAGTGACAGGTTATGACCCAGGACAGCATTTCAGTCCATCGTTTTATTTTTTTTATTATTATTCCAATGCAGGCAGAGACCAACCACATAAAAATCAGCCAATTCTAGCCATAAAGGACTTAAGTTGCAACTAATTGATCAACTCAATATTGCTGAATTGTATATAGGATTGCACGCGCTCTCATTCAGTCATGGAATGGTTTAGCAATCCATGCTCATCTTTTCTTTTGATGATTTGCAAAAGATGGACCCCCTCTCCAGTGCCACTGTGAGCAAAAATCACAATGCACTTGAATTCAATTGGACATCGAGCATTCTTTCAGTCCTAAGATGAAGCCAAGCTCTGGTTGGAAAATGAGTGCAACATTCGAAGATGGTGAACACAATTTAGATCCTCTACTGGGTCATGAGGCATAGACCAGTATAAAGGCTCCCTCAGGTTTAGGACATGTCTGTGAACTGTGCTTGTTTGTGGGTTTTCCACTTCTCATGCTAGTTCTCACCCAGCCTCTCCCTCATGGGCGCCTTTATTTTCCTACACTGCCTCAATGCTACTGCTTTTGATAGACTTTTGAGAGATTTGCTTTTTGGCTTTCCCTATTTCATTTCAGGTCTCCTCTCTAGATATCTCTGGCATTGTAACTGTATGCAGACATCACAGAGCCCAGCTGTTCTTTATGGAGCCGAAACCTTATTCTCTCAACTTCTTTAGCAAAGCAACAATAAGTGCCAGACGTACTAAGCATATTTATGGCTGCAAACAGAATTTGAGACAGTAAAAATAGTTTTTCAAAGCTACTAATCTCATTTTAGGAGTCAGAAAAGTTATTCCAACTCCTAAAATGTGATTGCAAATGGATACCAACTAAGTATCTGTGAGGGGCATGATGTAGGCACCCCTTCTAAATACTGAATTGGTAAATACTGAATTGGTATGCTATTTGTAAAGATTTTATGACCAAAATGTGGTTGCAAAATGTTGAAAAAGTTACTGACACTTCAAAGAAGTTGCTAGCCCATTTGCAAGGAAAGAAAACAAAATATTTTTTTCTAAATGCAGCTCCATTTTATTTCAGGAAAATGGGCTGCATTAAAAAAAGGTTGCTTTACTTAAAAGCAATCAGAGAAATGGTGGTCTGCTGATCCCAGCCGGCCACCTTCCTTATAATGGCATTCCCAAATATGTTGTGTGTGCTCACTAGCCCCTATGGGGTTTTTCAATATGTATCCAGCCTGTCATAAACAGGGCCGTGTGTGTAGACTAGCACCACTGGTGTTTTGAATATGTATCCCGCCTGTCTTAGCAGGCCTGTGTGCCCACTTGCACCTATGGTGCTTTTAAACATGTGTCCAGCCTCCCAATGCAGGCTTGTGTGTGCACCAGGCCACTTATGCCCAGAGAATGAAGAATGCCCTTGTGTGTTTTCACGACATATGAGAGCTGCTCTGCCCATAGGTTAACATGAGGGAAGTGTTTCAAATACTCCTAGCTGCAGCAGTGGACTGCAGAGGAGCAGCCTCATAATGTTTGAAATAATTTCATTCATCCTAGCAAACCATTTTCTATGGTAATGGTGGTTTTGTAAATAGAAAGTGGATATTTCTCTGACCTATAAAGCTTTGTGTTCCTTTTAATTTGACTTGAGTCCACACTGGAGACTGGAGAAGCACATCTGTGCATTCTCCACCGACAAATATACAACTTGGGCACACAACTGGAATGAAGACCTCCATTTTTGGGCCTGGCTGGATAGGTTGGAGGGTGAGGTTTTGACACTTGGCCTCTTTGAGCAAGATCATGAAATTTAGAGGAGACATCTGTAGTTCAAAGGGGAATCCTCTGAACCTCCGCCGAATTCAAAGGCATGCTACAGTATAAGTATTTGTGCCATACTGCAGCAAAGTAGAGATACAATAGCAGGAACATGGGACAGAGACCCTAGACTGCATGGTGCACACTGTCAGAAAAATTAGTTGTGTTGTGCACAAGGAGTAATTACTGCCCAAGAAAGGATAAATGCACCCTTCTTCCATCATGGCTGACCTGAGCAAACTGGTTGCTGCTGCGTGTCACTCTGAGGTGTGCCCTCCAAGGGCCTGTTAGCTTGCCCCCTGTTCTCTTGTGGAGGTCTCAGGGACATCAAAGACCACCCATGAGAGACCTACACCTTCTACCTGTGTCATCTGTAGGGTGGTGGTCTCTTAAGTGCCAACGTCATCTGCTGGGTGTCACCTGGTAGCAGAGGTGTGAGCGTGTAACTAAGTAATGCACCTAGAGACTGGATTTGCCTGGTGCAGAGCGTTCAAAGTACGGCCCGCATTCCAAGAGTGTGGCCCTTCATCATGGTGCCATGACTCGCATAAGCATCTTGTTGGCAGTGAGTGGGTTCTCCATTAGCAGGACCCTGGGTGGCCCGCTTTTGTCGGGCATGCTGCATTTCTCTCTGAAGCACAATACTGCATGCTCATTGTGTGCGGTGTCCAATTCACTGATTGTGACCCTTGGAGGTGGGGGCGTACCCAGAGCAGTGTTGCATTCTACCTTGTACGGCAACACTGAACTTTTGTCTCTGTGTGTGCGACCGTATTTGTCTGGTGCGGCACAGGTCATGCTGCACCAGATGCTGCGCCTCATTCCAGGGACGTACAGGATTGGAACTCTTCGTGTGTGTCCAGAAGTGTCTGTTGTGACTCACTTCATCGAGCACCAGATGTTGTGCCTCGTTCTAGGGAGGTATGGCATTGGTAACTCTTCGTGTGTGATCGGAATTGTCTGGTGTGACGTAAGTCATTGCACACCAGATGTTGTACCTAATTCCAGGGAGGTGAGCCAGTGGTCACCTTGCATGTGCAATTGGACTTGTCTGGTGCAACCCAAATCGTCGCACACCAGACGTTGTGCCTAATTCCAGGAAGGCACGGAAGTTGGTACTCCTCCTGGGTGATCGGAATCTTCTGGTGCAACTCAAGTCATCGCACACCAGAACTTGTGCCTCTTTCCAGGGAGGTGCAGATTTGGTAATTCTTCATGTGCAGCTGGGACTGTCCGGGGTCACTGAAGTCATCACACCCCAGACGTTGTGTCCTCTACCAGGAAGGTGCAGAATTAGTAACTATTTGTGTATTGGAGTGCCTGGCTCAGCTGGGTGTCACTGTGACCAGAGTGTGTCCCGAAGCGAGTCGAACCCTTTGCTTTGTAGACTAGGGCCCATGCCAGATGGCACAGTGTGGAGACCCCTGAATGAACTTCCCGAGTGGTGGCCAAACCTCCATTTGTCAAATGATACCTGATCAGCCGTTATCTTTTTCTCCCCCTCTACCTTTGCCCCTAGATCCTGAGTAAGTGTAACTCCGGCCGCGAGTTGCCTAGTTTCTGCAGAAAGGGTGCTATAATCTCCAACTCATGGGGGGCAGGGGCAGTAGGAATTGGTTGGATGGTGGAGGAAGGTTTGGACACAGGCAAGTGCAGTGCCCACTAGTCTGCCGGATATCAGTGCACTGCATTAGGGCGCTGGGAGTGGGTGTGTGTGAGGGCATGTTATACTTACCAGCCTGATATCTGTGGCACCGCGTAGCGGTTGCAGAGCAAGTGAGTAGGAGTGATTGTCTGTGACTGACTACATCGCACAACGGTGTTGCTGTACACGTTGTTTCTTGGTCAGAGGATTATCACGTTTGACACTGGGTTTTACCTATGCAGCACAGGCCGCAGAGCTATTCACAAGTGCTGCTATTCTTTGTATGTACACATTGCTGCTATTGTTGTGAACCGGGTCGCACTGTAAACTGTGTGATATTGAATTGGGGTAATCGCTAGGGTGGGTCTCGTGCTGACAGCGTGTTGGCACCGCATGAGGGTGCTGGGAGGGAGAGTATTACTTTTCTCTCGTGTACATACTGCTAATGTTGTTTTAACAGAATTGGGCCTAGTACCATCAGTGATATTTCTAAATGTGAGTTATGCCCAGATTTGCATGATGTTTATGTTGTGTTAACTAATGTGTGTGCTGATTACAAACTTTAAACATCGTGTGAAGTCTCTTTTGTGATGCTCAGTGTATTTGTTGTGTGGTACTGCTGTGCCAATGCTTTACACATTGCCCCTGTGATAAGCCTGACTGCTCTGTGCCAAGCTGCCCAACGCATGAGTGCAGGTTATACTGTGAGTGTAATCACCCACCTCTGACGGGAGTGGTATGTTCAGCCTGGCTAGGGCCTTGCCTCAGCCAACTAGAATGTGCTGCCTCCAACAGTGTGTGTGAATGAAAGTGGAGGTCAAAGAGCACTTGATGTCACTTCCTCTACCTCTGGCATTTCGGTGAACTGAGGTCCATGTCCTCCCCCTGAAAATATCTGAACCATAATTCTGAGTCTGTGCCCATTTGTTCTATATTATTACACCCTATATTGTGGCAGCTGATTTCCAATAAATCAAGGGGCTAGTCTCTCACATAACTGTCTCTGACCATTTGAAAAAGCTGTCTTGCTGAAACTTGCCAATGTTGGGGCTAAAAGGACTAATGCATCCACTTCGGGAGCCTGTATTAACTATGTAATCACACATTCAAATCCTGGCCCTATATCATTTATCTTTCCAGGGCTCATAAAGCGAGCACTGTTAAAATAGGTAACAAAAAAATACATTTTCATCACCAAGAGACTGCTTTGGTGCGATATGGTCATGAGAATGGAGCATTCACAGTAAGGACACGATGCATTTTCTAATTACTGGTCAAAATGTGTTTAAGTAACAAGTGGAGGGTATCGTTTAAAAGACTGTGGTAAATAAAAAAGATGCTGCTTCCTTTCATTCGTAATTGGGCAGAGGATGTTCTTTCTAATGTTTGAGTAGGGCTTCATCTTTAACCAATGAGTCTCAACATCCCCTTCATGGGATGGTCCATGGTCAGGAGGCCTTCTTTAGAGAAACTTTGTGGTCCCAACAAGCCTCTCCAGGTCCCCTCCAGCAGCCTATGCATCAGGGAATTCCAGAATGGTTACGATTGTAGTCCATCATTGGCAGTCAATGATCAGAGACAACTTGGTGATCCAAACTCTGATGAAAGGATATTCCACAGACTTTTGGAGCTTCCAACAAAGGAATCTTTTCTTCATGCTCCTGTTCCTAAAGGCCACGGAAAAAGAGACACATCCATAGATATTTATTGTAGGAGGCAGGCTCTCTACATTTTGTCCAAAAATGATGTGCAATGTGCAGAGAGTCCAAGCAACCTCACCTTGGTTCACCGAGGTAAAAACTAGACCACCTATGCTCTAATTTTTATGATAGCTTGATCTAGTGGTTAGGCCAATCTTGGAGAAGTGCTAAGCATTTGTTGTAATCACAGTATCAATAAATGTGGGCACACACTCAAAACAATATCTCGAGACCAATTTACAAAAATACTTCAGCTTTTTATAAAATTTGTAAGACCAACGACATCAAAATAGGGTAAGTACTTTTTAAGTTATGTTTTTTTGAAGTTTAGCAAAAATAATCTTTTTGTGCATAATTACACACCATAGGAATCAATGGGAGAAATCTTTAAAAATGCACATAAAATCAGGCAATGTGTTTACCACTGTCTCCTTTCGTTTTCAGGTCGAGGTCGTTAAGGAGTCCTGTGGACCATCCAGGGAAGTTCAGGCAGCTCCTGGTTTCGGTGGGAGCAGCTGCTGAAAAGTACTCGGACCTGGCGCAAGAACTCTGTGGGGGACTACTTGGAAAAGCAATGCAGAGGTGGACTTCAAGGTGAGTCCGGTGGGTCCCCTTGGAGTGTAGGGGTTGCAATGGGTGGAGGACCCTTGGAGCACAGCTGGTTCTCTGGTGCAGGGCCCAGGAAGGCCGGGTGCAGAGCAAATAGGTGGGCCAAGAGCTGTGCACGAAGGTGCCCTTGAAAGCAGGAGGCAGGTCACTTTGAGGGTAGATTGCAGGTCAACAGGGCCACTCTGGGGGGTAGTTCTTATGTGTCCTGAAGTCCCTTGACTGGTGCTTGCTCCTGGTACTTTGGGAGTCTGGAGTGGACTTTTCTTCTGGGTGTCCGATGTTGAGGTCCAGTACCCCGGGCTTTTGCACAGTTCAGCCACTGGAGGGCGCAGTCCCACTAAACTTGGCACACTTGCAGAATTTGTCCTCTGAGTCTGTCTGATGGAATTTGGTAAGGCTGGTGTGTCCAGTTCCTTGGTAAGTGTCCAGTCAGTGAACTAGATTTCATAGGTCCTTTGCTTATTGGTTGCAGTGAGTGATGCCTTCTCTCTGGAGGGAGATCTTTGGTGATTTCAGAAGGGCAGAGGTCTTCTGGTTTTTTTTAGAGACCGTCCAATGTCCATGCAACACCTCAGCAATGACTGCTGAGTCCTGGGTGCAGCAGTCAGGGTTTGGAGCCTTTTTTTGTGCAGCAGGAATGCAGTTCTTGAGCCTTGGGTCTTCTTTGTTGCTGGCCTTCTTGGGTCCTTGGAATCTGACCTTGCAGGTCTATGGGTGCCCACTAAATACTGCATTTAGTGGACCTTTAGGGGAGTCCCTAGTAGTGACCAATGGCTCATCTACCATAGGGTGGCTACACCCACTATGTGACCACTTCCTGTGGGCAGAGTCACTTCCCTATCCCTGATTGGCTAAATTCCTACCATGTAAGATGGAGGAAAATGAAATGGAGGGGTCACCTCGCATGAAACACCTTAGGGGTGGTCCTTAGTGCATTTTCCCACCGTTGCTCCTGGCAAAGGTGGGGGTTTGCAATGGGGGTGACCATCTGCTGCTAGCAGCAGGGCTGGGGGTCAAGTTTCAAGAGTGGTAAGCCCTTTGAAGCCCACTGGTAGGCCAGTGCACATTCCTGGGGGTGGTGGTGGTGTAACTTCTGCCCAGGAAGCGCTTTGTTTTCTGAACCCAGGGAGCAAAAGCTTTCACCCCAGGGTTCCAGAATCTTGTATGGTTGTGGCAGGCTAGTTGTGTCCGGCCAGCAACCATGCCACGGTTAGTTACCTTTGCAGGGGTCACCTCTAAGGTGGACCCTGGATACATTTTAATAAATCCAATACTCGTACCAGTTTGGATTTATTGTTCTGAGTTGTTTGATACCAAACAACCCAGGGTTCAGAGTGGCCATAATGTAGCTGTGAAACTCGTGATGACTAGTGTCCAGCACATGCATTTAAATGGCTGCTCTGCACACTTACTATGTACTAGGTTTGACAAGGACACGGTAGGGGCATATTGCTCATGCATCTATGTCCACACATGTAGTATAGTGCACCCTGCCTTAGGGCTGAAAGGGCTGCCAGAGGGGTGGCTTACCTATATTGCAGTTTGTAGTGGACAAGTCACACAGGCTGTGTGCCATGTCAGGTTTGCATTTTAGGATTGCACCAGGACACTTAGCCCAGTGCTGGATGCACTTGGATGCATGGTCCCTGAGTGTAGCACAATCTGTGCTGCTTGCTTCAGGGGCCTACCCTTAGTACACCATGCCATGGGTACCAAAGTACCATTTACTAGGGACTTATAGTGGCAGCTAAAGGTGTTGCCAATTGTGACAATATTCTTATCCTTTTGAGGGGAAGAACACTAGCACTGGGGACCTGGTTAGCAGGTACCTAGTGCACACCAGTCTAACTTGCATTCAGAAACCAAGCACAAAGTGGGGGGGGTGCTGCAACAAGGGGCCAGTTTCCCACATTTATTTACAAAGATTTCTTCTCCTCTGATGTCATACTTGCAAGAGCTATTTGTTAAAGTGTTCTGATATCTGGATGGCTGGCTCTTACCTGCTTCTTTTTGATGAAGAAAGAACATACAGTTCTGAAAAGATTTGTTCAGTTCTTCAACAATATGGGTTCATTTTGAACACTGAGAGGTTCACTTTGGAGCCAACTCAAGAACTTCAATTCAAAGGGGCTCACTGCAGGACAGATCTTGGTCAAGTCTTCTTACTAATGGACACAATCCTTTGATTTTACACTTTTATTACAGTTCATAGGCTCTGCTCAGTAGTCAACTCATCAACTTGAAGCTCATTTGCCTTCAATAACAATGTTTGATTCAACAGTGGTAGTTTCTTGGCCCAGGTAACATCTCAGATCTCTCATGTGTCACCACTTTTCTCACTGGGTCCAGACGGCCAGGTGTCAGATGCTGTGAAACAACAATTGACTTGGAGAATGGATCTTTCTAATTTTCTAAAGGGTATCGCCCACATGATGATGGCATATCTCCAGGCAGGGAAAATAAGCATGCAGACAGTCTGTGAAAGGGTATCTTCTGTCTCGGTTCACTTTTGTCTCCAGGGAGAGATATTCAATGAGATCAGTCTCAGATGGGGCCTTCCTATATTAGATTTAGTTGTAAATGAAGAAGATACCTTTATTCCGATGTTCTGTTCTGCAAAACGTCAACATTTGGAGGATAAATGCAATAACATTTCAATATGCATAGCCTCATCCTATTTCTATAAACTCCCAATTAACACTTCTGGATTCTCCCCTCCTCTATTCCTCCATTATTACTATTTAATTCAACTAACAAACTCACATATCCTCCACTCAGATTAGCTTGCACTAATACTGTACTCATATTTCTCTATGCTAATCCACCATTCATCCTTTTGGGTTCCAGAGTAGCGTGCTACTCGCCGAAAATTGCTTCAACGCCTTGTCAGGGGTACTAATCGCTATACAATTACAATTAAAATTAATAAAGATAATGCAATTTGATTTGCTGGATTAATGTAGAGCTTTCTGTTCTTAGACAAGGAATTTGGACTTAAAGGTAAGGCTCATTACCTGAATCTACTCCTTCCTCGTCACACTCCTAATTTTCCTCCCACTCCTTGTAACGTACTGTTCTTGGATTATTGATAACAGAAGTGGAATGGGAGAAGAAGCTAGTTCAACCAGAAATTGATCAAACTGTAGTTCTATGTAGAGAGATAAGATGGCAGCTGATGTTTCATGTTTTTGCTATGTGTGCGTAATTTAAGGAATATCGTTACCTCACAAAAAAGGAGATAGTGAAAAGCCTATGGAGCAAGAAATGCTCAGTCACTAAGGATTGTGTAGAGCAATCATTCCTTATTTTGTAAATGTATTGTACGTTCATCTATTGCCTCATATATATCAATTACTGTTTTCAGTGGCGGTTCGCGGGCACAGAAGGGGCAAGCAGGGGCGCAGAGGGGGAGAATAAAAATGTAATTAAATAAGAAAAAAACACTTACCTCCTCGCTATTGCGCCGCTCCACTCTGCTCCTTCTTCTACTTGGTGCAGACACAGGCTCCCAGCCTGCACTGCAGCCAATCCTGACACTGCTCAGAGCAGCGTATGGATTGGCTGGGAGCGCCCAGCCAGGCTCTCTCCAGCCCAGCAGAGCCCTGTGTGCATGTGTGTTTGGCCGACCCGAGATAGCCGGCCAAACATACATGCGCAGTGAGGGAGAATGCTGTGCACGTCACCCCCATGGCCCCGCCCCTTTCAAAGAAAACCATAATAAACATAGTTTATTATTGTTTTCATTGAAAGGTTTTGCAGCTGCCGCTGTTGGCCGGGGGTTGGCGGGGTGGGGAGGGGACGCTTCTCCGCCCTAATGGAGGTGCTGCCCCTGACTTTTGCAGTACGTGGTACATACATGAATTAGTGTTCTTCACACTTGTAATATTTTGTACGGTTAATCTGTAGAAGGTACAGTCACCCCTTTTTGGACACAGGGTCTGCATTGTCACCTGGGAAACATGCACAGAAATACACATACTCATGTCTTGTGAAACCTAGTGACAGGTTGGGAGGAAGGCTGTGCATCCGTGCTAATAAAGAAGCTTTAGCTAGGTGAACAATCTATTTGAGCATTATTTTTCAAGCTAGGATCAAAATATGATTGTTTCTCTGCTGTTAGTCTGACCTGCACGAACAACTGACGGACATTTAGTGCAGTCAGTGCATCGCGACCACTTATGAGTACTGAGGTGCCCAAAGCATACTTGTCAGTCGGCATCCTCTGCGGCAGTGTGCGCATTAAATACCCACCGTGATCTAGGAAGAGTTATTTGACCTCGTCCGAAGGCAAAGAGCAGGCGGTGACTTCCTCACCCAGCCTTGGTTTGTGGAAGAGATTAAAGTGAACTGTGCTACATGAGGGGCATTCCTTAATGTGCCCTAAGCACCCTTCTCCATCCCAGCTGAGCTGAGGTCACAAGAGAGGCTGAGGTGATAGCACGGGGGGAAAGCATTGCTTGAAGTGTGTTTTGATGAGTGAAGAGCCTGAAGGAATTCAGTTCTTGAGTGGAGATAGGGCAACACACCCTTGGTGTGGCATCCAACACATGGTTCATTCTTTCTTCCTGAATACATCAACCCCCTCATGGAATGCCTTATTTCCAGCTAAACACACACATAGATGGTGCCTGCTTACCTGGCAGCAGAACTGGTGCCAAGTTGGGAGAGGGTCTCCCATCAACATCTTACAGCAGTTTAGTGACCATGGTACATGACTCATGGGCCGGCACTCTGTGCCCCAACACACCTGAACTGAGCAACCCGCAAGCAACCAAAAAAAACCTCAGAAGCAGAGAAACAATGGCAACGGCACCACCTACACGCTCACAACCAAACCTGTGCTGTGTAGGCCAGCAGACTGCTTTGTCCCAGCCAAACCTTACAACCCAGGCTGCAAGAGAATTGCTACTTATGATATATCTCAGGCCTTATAGGACAAGACAAGCAGCCTTTATGGTCGGGATGCCCCCCAGTCATGTGACTGGTCCCCTAAAATAAGTGCCAGTGGTGCCCCCTGATAACCACTGCCACAATTTAACTACTGCGTCTGCTTTGTGCAGTGGGTCGCTTACCTTACCTAGTTGTGGGTATTTGATACCTATGAAGCTTTCAATTACAGGCTTGTAACATCCCTCATCTTAGTCATTTTCTCACAAAGTATGCTAATCCACACTTGAAGAAAAACACCTGAAGAGCACTGTTGACTTAGATTTCTAACTAAATTATGCAGCTCATGTTAGTACAGAAGTGGTTGCTTAGGAAACAGAACTGAATCCTCTAGCAACATATATACGATAAACAGGTACATTTGCAGATTTTGTCTAACACGTGGGCGAAGTGCTGTGCGGTGCAAGCTGATCTCCCACCCAAGTCAAATCAAGGTAACAGAGCTGATGAAAATATCCTGAGGCACATTTTGTTTCTCTGTAAAAATATATTTCCCCCTTCTGCAAAATCTACTGTATTATTGCCAACAGTGTCTGCAACTTGTGAACACGGTGCTCAGTACTATGGCCACAAATGCAACTCAAAAACTATTTCAGGTTGGAGATGCTGGGTGTATAAAGTTAACGAAATATTTAATGTTGCACCTGTTGATACAGACTTCTTAGCACGCACTACCAAATATTTAAGTATTGTGTAGAAAAAGAAACACTTTGAATGGATCACAAAATATTTTGAGGGAAGCTTGGTGGGAAGGCTTGGTGGAGCAAACACCCTTTATTATGAAAACGGATTTGCGGAGGTTGTAATGTGTCAATTATACTTGGTGTTGGATTTTTTTGTGGTGATGTGTTATTTTTTGGTGATCTGTTTTTGCGCGTCATTATTGCATTGCTGTTGCTATGTTATGCGGTGGTTATGGTACATTCTTTTTTGACAATCTTTCTTTTCCTTACGTTTTACTTTTGGTTTGTGTTATATTGTCTTTGTGTTCTTTTATGTTCCGTAATTACTTTAGAGAGGTTAATGAATACGGCTGCCCAAGATTTAATATATAATAAAATTCAGCATCTTTATATTGTGTGTAATAGTGGCTAATAAGATCTAAGAAATTCCACCTGCCCACGACCAACCAACACCCCCTTTTTTCGCTTTCTGAACCAGTTTTATATCTTTGATGGAACTCGAAACTAGAGTACCCATCTCACCAGCACAGAGCAGTGTTAACACAGATATGCCCTGGCATTTGACAGATATAAGTTTAAGGCAGGATAAACAAATGAACTGCACCAAAAGCAGGAATGATACACCTTTATTATCCTTTTAGGGACACTATTTTCATGGATGTATTGATATCCAGAAATTTGTCTGCTTCTATGTTCCTTTTTT
Organism: Pleurodeles waltl; assembly: GCF_031143425.1. Classification (NCBI taxonomy): domain Eukaryota; kingdom Metazoa; phylum Chordata; class Amphibia; order Caudata; family Salamandridae; genus Pleurodeles; species Pleurodeles waltl. The sequence goes on from NC_090444.1 coordinate 1,749,177,994, forward strand.
AAGGACTCACTCTCCCATATTTCCATATTTCTGTGTTTATTCATATCTTAATAGTTCTGCCCATTTCTCTCTCCACCTCATTGTTCTTCCCTAGACTGAAATGGGATAACCAGTGGTATCACTTTTAAAAATGAAAAGGAATGAAGTCAGAGTGTGGGGGGGTTCTCATTATAAAACAGTACTGTGTGAGTGGGATGGCAGAACTTCAGAATGTGGAGGACTGGGTTCTTCCACACCATCAGAAACTGCTGGCCCGGTTCCTGGCTAGCTCACAGTGCCTCACCTGGACCCTTAACCCTACAGGGAGAAGGTGATTTGAGGCAAACTGAAACATGACAACTGACTCCCCAAGGAAGCCGTGGAATCAGATCCCATCCTTTCGTCATATTACTCATGCATATCAAGGCGGAAACACTAAGATAAATGGTGAGTTTTCACTGAATTTATTGAAACTGATATAATTTTATATAGAGCTAATGAGCTGTGATAATTAGGCTGGTGGCACCGAGCAAAATAAACAGGATTATGAACAGGGTGAAAACAATGAACATTCCCACCATTGTTAGCTGATTCTAGGGATTTCTACTAGGCCCTAATGCCCATATTTGGATGCACCCTTCTGCCCGCCCAATCCAAAGGATTAGCTTTAGCCTCATACATGAAACTGGTGTCAGGTGCCGGCCTATGTGATGCATGCCAATCCTCATCAGGATGCTGGTGGATCAGTAAAGTTGCATTGTTGACCACAGCGGTCCCAAGATTTTCACAGCTGGAATGCCCTCTGACTCTTCCGGTCAGCGCACTACTTATGTAATAAAACTGCACTGTGTTACAAGATGCAGCACGGACCTGATGCTTTGCCTTGGTGTTTGAAGCTATCACCGAAACTGGCAACATGGCACCCAAAATATCTTGTTCTGTATGTAGCCTTGGATGGAGTGTTCCTGATTGTGTATCAAGAAAGCAAACTGAAAACAAGCATCATGTACCCTGTCTTTTCAGAATAATATTGTGTAGGCTTGTACATAAATAATATTACTGATAAAAATACGATGTAGCTAAAATGTACAACATGTAAAATATGCAATGCAAAAAAGGTAAGAAACAGAGGGAGCTAAACTAGGTCCAAGACGGACATCACTACAAGTGTCACAGCCCAGCTCACTTGCAGTACTAGCATTAACTTTCTGTGGTCTCTGGTGAGGGCTTGATTCGGCTTCCAGACAGTGTCGCCATCACTGAACTCCTTAGACTGGCTGAGGAACTGAATGCAGACCAGGTCAGCAGGACAGGCCAACAGGGTATCAGCAAGCCTCCATATTTGTTCCCAAACCAAGACAAAAAAGGCAGTGTCCAGTTCCATGTTTTGGAAGCACTACATCAACAGGGTTCACACAAATGTAGGTCGAAGGATGCCATAGTGCATGATATGGCAGGATGCAGTTGTCCTTTTGGTCCTCTCCTGGTAGCATCCATTATCCATTTTGGAATCATTATGCTTGCAAACAAGTATATGTTAACAAACTGTTAAGAGTATCCATAATACACCTGTAATAGATGCACCACTAGTGATTGTCAAGCAATTACTGCCTGCATATGCATCGATGTTCGCAGTAACAAATTATGCATTTCCTTGCAAACATTTTAAACACTCAAAAAAACAAATAAGCGCAGCCAGGGCTGTGCAAAGTTGGACAAAAGGGATAACACCCTTCAGACAATAAGGTGAGGACAAATCAATCTAAGGCACACCAAGGGATCAGACTCGGAAGCACTAACTGCATGTATATATGTGAAAGTTATGCAAGGCAGGGACTTATTACTTGTATGTAATAAGGCAGTTTAGCAAGGTCCACAGATCTTGGTATCCCCAATATTACACACAATCACATCAGCAATTACTTGGAAAAAAATCGGTCTGTATATAAAGTTGCCCTTTGGTGGGCTGGATTCATTAAGGCTAGCATATATATTAACACCTTGAAGAAGTTCATGGAACAAAATTCGTTGGCTGTATTGCTTTTTAAAGAAATGCACTGAATATAAAAGGCAAAGAATGAAGCTACAAGTGTCGTTGTGTGTGTTTCTTGAGTGCATCCTGATGGACTTTCATTGTAGTTTCTGCATGGGCAGCAGCATCTTTAGCAGTTGGTGCTGTTCAGGTTCTGCACCTACTCACGAATTTGGGATGGGCTAATCTGTCCAGTGTCTTCACCTTAGCTGCTGTATAAAGTTGTTCGAGGACAGTAAAGAAATATCTATCTCTTGCTTAGGTTATCTATATCATACAACTTGTGCAAATCAGTTCTAAACTTAACATGACCAACCTAATAAGGCTTTCGGATGTGCTAATAACAGATGTAAAATATGACATTAATGATAAGGACCAGCAAATTTAGGGCCTGATTTAGATCTCGTTGGATGGAATACTCCATCACAAACGTGACGGATATCCTGTCTGCCATATTACAATCTCCACTGGATATAATAAGATCATAATACGGGATACCGTCACATTTGTGACTGAGTATTCCCCTCCACCAAGATCTAAATCAGGCCCTAAATTTTCTAACAAGTTCACCTGACTGAAATCTCACATACACTATTGCTATGTCACACAATAATCTGGATATAGAACTCCATGCATGCAAACATTTTTTGGCTCACCTCTTGGTAGCGTGGTGATTCGCCAAGAGTTACTACTGTGGAATAAAAAGAGGAAAACACGAGAATAGCCGGCAAAACCCAATGGGTTCTACATTTTATTGTAGAAGATCAATAGTGTCCCATGTGAAAGGTAAAATCTCAGAAAAGCAGAGGGGGTGCGACTTTTAGCATCTTGTAAACATTAGGTTGTGGTCAACCAGGAAGTGACCACAGTCAGCTAGAGGTTACCTTTGGACTGAAGCAAAAATCAGTACAGCCGATTTACGCTGACAGCTGTATCTGAACAGCCTTGGAAGACATACATTTGCAAGAAAAAGGCTCCAAGCAGGAGAAAGCAACTTTGAGCAAACTGAGGGACAATGCAAGACTGGCAGAGACAGTGGGACACTCTATTGTAATTGTCTGAAGCACACACAGATTCAGCAGGAAAAGCAGAGGTGGGTTTTCTGTGAGGTGGTCTACACACTAGACTAGCAATTTCAGGAAGACCTTATTGGCATGCTCTGCAAGATAACCTTTTTCTATGAAGGCTGAGGTATGTCTTGAATTGAAGTTTTTGGACACTCTTGGTATCGTACATGTTCACTCTCAAAGGTTAATGTATTCCCCAACGATTTAATCGTGGTGTACTAGTATAGATAATTTTCTGGAAACTCGTCTCTTTCAGACACCGATTTAGCATGATATCTAGTGATTCTATAAAAAGTCCTTCCCAGTCTCCTATGTGGTCATTACTGCAGAGACTCTCGGGCTCCAAGCAGCATGCTGGAGGGCACTGCAGCGGAGAAGAGACTGCAGAGTCTGGAGGTCAAAAAAAGGAAGCTAGACTGCATGTGAGGCCACCTGCCCTCGCTTTCTTCAGCCACAGAGTGGGAAGCTGTTATTACTCTTCTGTTCCAAGGTTTGTACCAAGGTGGGTGGGAGGAGCAATGTTATGTCCAGGATAAAGATAAGTCCCATTTAGTCAGAATTGCTACAGCAGTCCCTGGTAGTCAACAATCTGCTTGATTCCACTTTTTAATACAACATGATGTAGAGTAAAACAACTATGCTAGACCAAAACCTGAATACTGTTCTAATGAAGTCTCATGGTACACCAGTCTCGCTTTTTGCTAGTAGACCATGCACAAGCCTTCCACACATCAGGTGGCATGGTTTCAAAATGCAATAATACAGACAGTGAAGAAACACAGCAACAAATTGGAGCTTGTGGTCATAACAAACAGATCAATGCAATAATTGAACTTGGAAAGGGTGTTTAAAAGTATAGCAGCAGGTTTCGGGAGATAAGACAAAAGAATGTCTAAATGTAGAGGTACCACTTTCTGAGAGCTTAAAAGTAACTGTACCTTGATTGGCACTATATAGGTGATGGCAGGGTCTCAGCCCTCAATAAGACCCGCCGACACTTCTTGTCTTTTGAGAATGAAGAAAAAACTGAGTGGATCAAACTCCACGCGGAGATCTACTCTGTAGGTAATAGAGCCAGGGGATGTAGAAAGGATTCAGCCAAAAATAATGCCTAAAGGACAAACAGCATTAGTGACCTAATTAGGAGGTTGGGGTTGATCAAAAATTGTTAACTCCTACGCCACTCCCCCAAAGAAAGCAAAATGAATCCATGAAGAGGGAGTCTGGCTTAAGAGGTTTGCTCAACTGCTCATACTCTTGACAGTCACTTACACCGGAGATGAACATTTAAAGAGAGAAAGGGGATGCCAGCTACGCTCAGTTCAAGGTCTCTGGAATTTGTGTATATCAGTTCTGCCTTTCCTGAGTCTCTGGCTCTCAGGCAGGTTCAGGGGTGAATCCAATGAGCTGAAGCCAGACCTCCACAAGTTAGAATTGCAGCCCTTCCCAACCATCGTTTGATGAACATTCAGGACTGACTTCAGTGAACTTAGTGCATGTAGGTACGATTTCTGAGCAAAGCCAGAGTTTGTGCAAAGCAATTAAACGCTCTTCTCTATCCAAACTAGCCTCAGGGCAGTCAGTACACAGCTCTTGAAATCAGGGACAAATAGCTACTAGCCTCTCTCCCCCCGCCCTTGCTTCCAGGCAGACACAAATGCTACAGGCACGTGCACCCCATTTCGCCCCGGTGGTCCAATGGGATTGTAGGTCAGTAAGGAGACTGGCCGGTTCAGTACTGCTAATATGTCTTTAGTTAATAAGGACCCAGGATAAGCGAGAACTTCTCTTCCTATTGTGTTTTTTTTTTTATCAGGGATGCCAGAAACTCATCTTTCTCCAGGTAATGTACACAGGATGGTGGGTTTACCAGGAAAAATATAGGAACCATGGTGATCTTGAAAAATTCATTATGTTATCCACAGGGTCATCAGGCACTCGGCCTGCGGGTAGTAAATTACATTTGTGCTCGCACAAATGCAAAGCCCATTGGGAAGTAAAATGTTGCTTATATGTACTTTCAAATGTCAGATATTGTGTGCATCACCAGTGGGCTGACTTGTATAAAAACTCTTAAACACTACGAGATTTATCGAAGTGAGATCACAATACACAACTTGACTGCTATTTGGATAGACGTATTTTAAAAAAAGGTATTTATGCTGATGTGTAAGGCTGGATACATGTACTGAAGCAGGAGGCACAAGGTATATGCAATCAGCAGAGGTGGCTCATTACTGGGGCACTAGGCTTCTCATCATCCTGATGAAACCGCTGCAGCCTGGTTGGCGCTTTACGGAATGATTGGGCGCACGTGTATTTATGAATGTAAATGGATTTGCTTGTGTGAGCTGTGATTCTGTGTGTCTAAGTGTGAGTTTTGGCGCTGTTGAATGGGTGGCTGTGAGTGTGTGTACGCTTGTGGATGAGTGGATGTATGTGTACACATGTGTGCTTGGATGGGTATGAGCACTTGCATGCTTTCGAATGAATGGGTGGGAGTATGGGCTGGAGTACGTGCGGGCGTGCTCGTGGCTAGGCGGAAGTGAGCGTGCGCGTGCTGCATGCCCCATTCATTACTCCTTCATATTACCAGCCGCCACTGGAAATGAGTGCAGTTCTACAATGATGCTCAGCTGATCATTTAGCAAATAACAGTACTGGAGTACAAGAGCATTTTTACTTCAGATTTTTTCAAAGGTTATCTTTTCTGAAGGATATTCGATGTGTTGCACTTGTGAACATGCAGAACTATAGATGGGTAAAAGTGAATAATTTCAGTTTTGCAAATCGGATCAAGCATGTTGGAATTTTCTCTTTGGGCTTTTTCCTCTTGGTGCTGCCAGAAATCACTCTTCAGAGGGTATTGTCTGTACATTCTGTGTTACAACCCGAAGTGTACCTTCCAGAGGTACTGCCCTTCTGTCACAGCCTTAGGAAAGGAAGATAATTATCGTCCCCTAAATCCAACCCTTTACCGTATACCTGCCTCCTTGGACTAGTGCCAGGTGTTCTCTAAAGACAGCAGATCTGGGAAGTCTACCTGGGAACCCATTCCATATCAACTGAGCACCTTTGACAAGCTAGCATAATATTAAAAACGTACTTCTCCTTTGCATACCGAATTGGAGTTGGGTGTTTGAAGTACAACAGGGTTCTAACATGGGTCTGCATCGAAAGTCCTTTTTGCCTCCTTTATCACTATCGAGTTCCATATCTGTGTCATTAGACAGACAAAATAAAACATACCTGCCCCAACCTTCTCAGCAACAGTAAAAGACAGTAAATGACTGAGAAAAAAGACAGATTTATCCAGATTTCAATCCTCATCTAAAAATCCTACTAGAAGCTTGAGACAAAGTAGATTATTAGTTGAGGTGGATGGTAGTCCACAACAAGTAATAATGTCACTATTCTTGTTAAGTCCTGTAAAGATTTTAGTAATTTAAACCTGAGTTCAAACTGGGCAGCTATGGCACAGGGCAGGGAGGCATAATGTAAAATGTGTAAACAGTACCAAAAGAGTTAAAAAGTTAAAAACAAAACTGAATAATATTGGCACTCCAATCTATAAAAATAGAGAATATTTTAATGAACAAAAAATTACATCAAAACAACAAAATTCCAATAAGGGGAACCAGAGATATGAATTTTTAACATTTTAAGTAAAAATCATGCCAAAAAGTGTGAAATGCCAGCTGAAGGCAACTCGTCACTCTAGACTAGAACCAGAGTAAGTGTTGAAAATGACCATCTTTTGCATGGTATTCCCCCAGATTTTAGCTTTCTTTTACTGATTTCATTTTTGCTGGCCAACTGACTCTGTACAGCTTACTCCTGCTAACTAGGTGTGAAGTGCTTGTGCTCTCCTCTCTACACATATTACAATCTGCATACTTCCAACTGGCACCTTTAGTTTATTTGTAAGTCCCTAGTAAATGGTATCACATGTACCCGGGTCATGTAAATTAAATGCTATGACTGGGCTGCTGCACTCATTGCACTGTAAAACATGTCCCTAGGCCTGGTAGTGCAGCCTGTGTGCACTTTAAATTGCCATTTTGACCAGCCAAAACAAACTTTTTGCTAGTCCTAAATGTTCCCTTTTAATGCTTATATGTCACCCCCTAATGAAGGACCTAAGTGCCCATACGGAAGGGTGCAAGGTTTTAAAAGTAGGGCATGCATGTTTAATGTTTTATGTGTCTTGGCAGCGAAAAATGTTACTTTTCACTGAAAAGTTTGGATCTCCCATTGAAAAGCACTGGTTTACAATATAACAACTTAAAGTGGTTAATTTCCATTTGGAAGAAGCTAGAAAAAAGATTCAAGGGCTTGTTTTACTAATAATTTAAAATCCAACTTAATGGTTAAGTCAGGTTTTATATCACTAATTTGGAAACTACACTTTTTGAAATTTGTAATTTTCATGTCTAAAGTCAAAGGGCCTTTCTGCCATTGCCCAGGGTTTTATGACTGCTGATGGCTCCCCTGTGGTAAGATGTGGACTACTCCCACAGAGTGGACAAAAGGCTTGGGGGCAGGAAGGTTGTTTTCCTTCTTGATCAGGATGACATAGGGCTGTGTCCCTCCTCTTGCTGAGCTTCAAATTAAGCCCACCCTGTCACTGGCAGACGTAGCTCACACCTAGGCCTATCTCTGTTTTTGTCCCCCTGTACAACTTGGCCCTAAGCCCACTGGGATGGGGAGCTGCTCCAGAACTGGTTTAGAGTGACCACAGGGTAGAGTTTGCCTATTATCATAGACCCATCTCTGGGTGGGTGCAGTAAGCTCTGACCATGGGAAAAAAGGTTCTGTCATATTGGATTTGGGGATAGAGGGGTACTTTGGGATAGTTTAAAGTACAACACACATGAGGTGCTGCATTGGGTAGGGGATGGGGAGGAGTTTCCCCCACCCACAAGGTGGCAATGGGCGTAAAAATTGCATCCCAGGTGCCCTCCTCAGAACACTCTTGAACATTTATAGATCAGAATGAGGAATGCCCTGCTGTCAGAAACCTGAAAGAAGATTGGACCTGCTTGCCTCAAACCAGGACCCCAGAAGTGACTTCAAGGGTCAGTCAGATGACATCCTATTCGATCTGCAGATACAAAAAGATTCCAGAGGCCTCTCTCCCTGCAACTACCCATCTGACCAGTTTAATCTGGGACTGCCTTGGGCCCTACTGCTCACTTCTCTTCCTGAGAGTCCTAACTCCAAGTGCTTTCCCCCAGGTCCTGGACCCTTGGCTGGTGTAAGAAATACTCCTTCTGTCCCCAAAATGCAAGAAGTGAAACCATTTTGCTAAGTCTCTACCAGGAGAACTGGGGAAGGGTCACTCCCCTTTGGGGAGCTTTATGTTGCCCATTTCTGCCCTCCTCACCCCCCTTTAGGGTCAGATCGGCCATTTATTTATGCCAATCTGTCCCCTAGGGGGCCAGAAACCCAGTGAACACCAGGGATTTATTTCTAAAATTATTTTGGTGATTGGGGGGTAGCTCTTGGGCGCAATATGTTCAGGCTGTTTCTGCCCCCATTGGGGCAGATCAGCCATATTTTTAGGTCGATCTGCCCCCAAGTGGGGCAGAAACCTAGTAGACACCAAAGATATATATATATATATATATTTTTTTTTATTTTACATAAGGGGAGCTGCCCTTAGGCAAAGGTCGCTCCCCATGGCGGCATTATACTCTAGCCGATTTCTGTGCCCCCCCTTCGGGGCAGATTGGCCTATTTTTATTAGGCCCATCTGCCCTCAAGGGGAGCAGAAACCACTAGACACCAGGGATGTTTTTATTATTATTATTTTATATCTGTGGAGTAGTCCCTGTGTGTGTTGTGTTTGGGGGGGCGGCCTCTTAAGCAAGAGTTGCTCTCCATGGAGGCACATTACTGTTGGTCATTTCTGCCCCACTTGAGGGCAGATGGGCCTGCTTTTATTAGGCCCATCTGCCCCCAAGGGAGGCAGAAACCACTTAGGCACCAGGGATGGTTTTGTGTGTGTTGTGTTTTGTTTGGGGGGTGGCCCCTTGGGCAAGGGCCACTCCCCTTTGAGGGGGCATTAATTTTGGACATTTCTACCTCCCTTATGGGCAGATTGGCATACTTTTTTTAAGGCCCATCTGCCCTCAAGGGGACAGAAAGCCCGCTAGACACCAGGGAAGATTTTTTTTTTTTAAAAGAGGGTGGGGGTATGGCTATACCCCCACCCTGAACAAATGTGGACAAAGTTGTTCTGCCCATCAGGGGGCAGATGGGGTAATTATCCCGATCCACCCCTCCAGTGGGGCAGAAAGCCCACTAGATGCCTGGGAATAAAAAAAAACTAGAGGGGTGGGGACTGGCAACCACTATGAGCATGGTTATGCCCCCTACCCCGACTGAAGGGGGTAACAGCCTTTCAGCCTCCCACAAACTAAAGCATCTCATCCCAAAGGCAAGCCAGAGGGCATTTGACTATTTTGGGATTTGATTTTACATATGGGCCAAGAGAGCTTGGCTAACTCCCCATATCATCCGACTTAGAATGGTGAGCGGCAGCACTTTTTAGACTTTGGATTCCCCTAGGTCTCTAGTTTTCAAAAATGTATAGGTTTGCTAGGTTTCCTTAGGTGCCACCTTAGGTAAAGTCCAAAATCCATAGCTAGGCACTTTGCAAAATATGTGTCTGTTTTCATTGGGAAAATGTGATGTGTCCACATTGAATTTTGGGGTGTTTCGTTTAACGTACACTAGGCCTACCCACACAAGTGAGGTTCCATTTTTTTCAGGAGACTTATGGTAATGCTGGGTAGAAGGAAGTTTGATGCTCCCCTCAGATTCCAGAACTCTGCAGGACTTGTGGGAACACAGAATAGAAGAACAAGTGTTATTGCCAATTGTCTTTCTCTACATTTTTGCCTTCCAAATGTAGGACAGTTTGTAAGAAAGAAGTTATTTTGAGAAATGCCCTGTAATTTACATGCTAGTATGTGGACCGCCGAATTCAAAGATTAGCAAATAACCACTGCTCCTAAACTCCTTATCTTGTGCCCAGTTCGGAAATACATAGGTTTCCTTGATACCTATTTTTCACTCTTTATGTCTTACCAAATTAATTGCTGTATGCCCGGAATACAATGAAAACCCATTGCAAGGTGCAGCTCATTTACTGGCTCTGGGTACCTTGGGTTCTTTACGAACCTACAAGCCCTATACATCCTCGCAACCAGAAAGGTCCAGCAGATGTAATGGTATATTGCTTTCAAAAATCTGCCATAGTTGGAAAAAGTAACAGAAGAAAATGTAGACAGAAATTGCTGGGGGGTTTTTTCAATTCAATTTCAATATTTTTTATTTCAATTGTTACTTTCTATAGGAAAATCTTGAAGGATTTACACAAATGAACCCTTTCTGAATTCAGAATGTTGTCTACTCTTCAGAAATGTGTAGCTGTCTGGGATACACCATTGGTTTCACTCCCATTTCTGTCACTAACTGGAAGGAGGCTGAAAGCACAAAGATAGTAAAAATGGTGTATGTCCCAGTAAAATGCCAAAACTCTGTTAAAATATTTAGTTTTCTGATTCAAGTCTGCCTGTTCCTGAAATCTGATGTCTGAGACTGCTTTTAAATAAAACTATCTTTAAAAAAAAAATAAAAAAAAATAAAAAAAAGGAAAACGGGATGCATTTGAAAAAAAAAGAAAAATTACATAAACCTTTTTTATGATCAGGCAGTGGTCTCATGGACCACGGCATGCTAAGAACAAACTTCTTGTGAACATTTGTAAAAGGGAAGGTAATAGCACCCCATCCCATTTGCGAGTGGCTTCCCACCTCCTCTGAGGAGGTGGTAAAATACTAATGTGTTGGGACAGGATTTTGGTTTTTAAACATTAATAAATAACTGAAAGATTTGGTGTCTGGACGCGACACCCTTAACCCCTTCTGTGCCGCGGACGTAGTGGTTACGTCCCGCGGCACAGTGCTGCTGTGCCGAGGACGTAACCACTACGTCCTTGGCACACAGCCCAGAGGGAGCGCTCTCGCTCCCTCTGTGTGCTTCCCTCCCACCCCCCAAAGTCGGGGATGGAAGGGGAAGCCCTTCCCCTTCCACCCCCGACCCCCCCACCCCCCCATAATGACATCAGCGCGCGATCGCGCGCTGACTTCATTATGGGATCCTCGCCGCACAGGAAGCCATTTGCTTCCTGTGCGGCGACGAGAGAAGAGGTAAGAATCTCTTCCCGGTGGGTGGGGGGTTGGGGCTAAAGAGGCACCGGGGAAAAGGAAAGGCTTTTCCTTTTCCCCGGTGTCTCTTTGAGCATTCCTGCTGCCCGATCGCATTGCCACTTTTTAGCCAGATCTGCCCCCAAGGGGGCAGAAAACACTAGATCACCAGGGATGTATATTGTTATGTGCATTTATGTGTGGGGGGGTGCCCCCTTGGGCAAGAGGCGCCCCCCCCCCCAATGGGGCAGAGAACTGTTGGCCTTTTCTGCCCCCCTTGGGGGCAGATCGGCCTATTTTTTTTAGGTCCATCTGCCCCCAAGGGGGGCAGAAGCCACTTAGGCACCAGGGATTGTGTGTGTAGTGGATGGGGGGGCGCCCCCTTGGGCAAGGGTCGCTCCCCTTTGGGGGGCATGTATTTTAGGGCCATTTCTGCCCCCCTTGAGGGCAGATTGGCTACTTTTTAGCCAGATCTGCCCCCAAGGGGGGCAGAAAACACTAGATCACCAGGTTTTTTATTTTTCTGTGTATTTATGTGGGGGGGGGGGTGCAAGGGGGCAGGGAACTGTTGGCTTTTCCTGCCCCCCTTGGGGGCAAATCGGCCTATTTTTTTTAGGTCCATCTGCCCCCAAGGGGGGGAGAAGCCACTTAGGCACCAGGGATTGTGTGTGTAGTGGATGGGGGGGGTGCCCGCTTGGGCAAGGGTCGCTCCCCTTTGGGGGGCATGTCTTTTAGGGCCATTTCTGCCCCCCTTGAGGGCAGATCAGCCTATTATTTTTAGGCTGATCTGCCCCAAGGGGGCAGAAACCACTAGAACGCCAGGGATTTTTTTTTATTTGTTTATTTTTGTGGGGGGGCGTCCCCTTGGTCACGGGGCACCCCCCCAAGGGGGCCATTGACCTGTTGGCCATTTCTACACCCCCTGGGGGCAGATGGGCCTATTTTTTTAGACCCACCTGCCCCCAAGGGGGGCAGAAGCCATGTAGACACCAGGGATAGTGTGTGTGTGTGTTAGTGGATGGGGGGGGGGACTTGGGCAAGGGTCGCCCCCCCACTTTGGGGGCACATGTACCCAGGCCATTTCTGCACCCCTTGGAGACAGATCAGCCTATTATTTTTAGGCTGGTCTGCCCCCAAGGGGGGCAGAAAACACTAGATCACCAGGGATTTATATTGGTATGTGCATTTATGTGTGGGGGGGTGCCCCCTTGGGCAAGGGGCGCCCCCCCAAGGGGGCAGAGAACTGTTGGCCTTTTCTGCCCCCCTTGGGGGCAGATCGGCCTATTTTTTTTAGGTCCATCTGCCCCCAAAGGGGGCAGAAGCCACTTAGGCACCAGGGATTGTGTGTGTAGTGGATGGGGGGGCGCCCCCTTGGGCAAGGGTCGCTCCCCTTTGGGGGGCATGTCTGTTAGGGCCATTTCTGCCCCCCTTGAGGGCAGATCAGCCTATTATTTTTAGGCTGATCTGCCCCAAGGGGGGCAGAAACCACTAGAACGCCAGGGATTTTTTTTTATGTGTTTATTTTTGTGTGGGGGCGTCCCCTTGGTCACAGGGCGCCCCCCCCAAGGGGGGCATTGACCTGTTGCCCATTTCTACACCCCCTGGGGGCATATGGGCCTATTATGTTAGGCCCATCTGCCCCCAAGGGGGGCAGAAGCCACTTAGACACCAGGGATAGTGTGTGTGTGTGTGTGTGTTAGTGGATGGGGGGGGCCTTGGGCAAGGGTCGCCCCCCACTTTGGGGGCACATGTACCCAGGCCATTTCTGCACCCCTTGGAGACAGATCAGCCTATTATTTTTAGGCTGGTCTGCCCCCAAGGGGGGCAGAAACCACTAGAACGCCAGGGATTTTTTTTATTTGTTTATTTTTGTGGGGGGGCGTCCCCTTGGTCACGGGGCGCCCCCCCCCCAAGGGGGGCATTGACCTGTTGCCCCTTTCTACACCCCCTGGGGGCAGATGGGCCTATTTTGTTAGGCCCACCTGCCCCCAAGGCGGGTAGAAGCCACTTAGGCACCAGGGATAGTGTTGTGTGTGTTTTTTTTCTTTTTTTTTTTAGGGCTGTCCCCTTTGGCAAGGGTCGCTCTCCATGGGGACACACTACTAAAGGTATTTTCTGGCTTCCTTGGGGTAGACAGGCCTATTTTATTTGTAGGCCCATCTGCCCCTATGGCAGAATCCACTTAGGCACCAATTTCTAAATGTTTGATGGTGGGGTGTTTGTCAACTGAAGAAGTCTTTGCATTTGTGATAAAAAATGTTTTCCTCCTTTTTGTTCTAGTTCAAAGCTTTTGCTTTATTTGCTGTGGCTCCTTGCGGTTTTGGCGGTGGTTGACCTGCAGTTTGCACAGTTGCATGTTTTAGGTAAGTAAAAACAATTTTCTCCAAAGGAGTATTGTTGCCATGCATGAATGACATGTTTGTAGGGGGTGTACTAAATGCAGGATTGTGTGTGAAATTGTCCTTAGGTTTGTGTACAATGATATTTGTTTTGTCTTATTTCTAATTTGCCTTTCTTTCTTTATTTTTAGTGGGATATCATTGGTGATTGCTGTGTAGTAGCTGGTGAATCAAGCTTTTTCAGGCAAGTGAGCGGTATAGTTTTTGAGTTTATAACTCTTACTAACAAAGCTACACTTTGTTACTTGTCTTACACAGTGCTGGTTGTTGGTGGTGAATTTGTCCAGTTAATTTTAGCAGGAGAGATCATGGCTAGCCGCAGGGTGACCGCTCAGCAGGTGGTTGGTATGCTTTTTGAGTCACAGTCTGATCATGACTATGAGACGGACTCTGCATCTGAGGCAGAGGAGGAAGTCAGAGATTCTGGCAGTGATGTTTCTCTTGGAGGGGAATCTTCTGATGATGAAGGCACACTCAGTGCAGATGAAGGGCCTGTTTTAGAGGAGGACATTGATGTGCCAATAGTGCAGCAACCTGGGGCTGAAAGGTTTCCCGTTATAAGACCTGATGTCTGGGTTGCCCCAAACATGGAGCAGCCAGAGTTGCCTGCCTTTACTGGTCTCCCGGGGTGTAACCCCAATACAGAGAACTTTATGCCTATCAATTTCTTTGAGTTATTCATGGATGATGTGTTTTTGGAAGAGATTGTTGAGCAGACTAATATGTATGCGGAGCAGCATTTGAGGGACAACGCTGCTAGACTTAGGCCACACTCTAGAGCTGCCCAGTGGATTCCCACAAATTTGGAGGAGTTAAAAAAGTTTTTGGGTTTGACTTTTTTGATGGGGTTGATAAGCAAGCCGTCACTGGCTTCTTATTGGTCTACTAGTCCCTTGATGGCAACAGCTATATTTCCAGCGACCATGAGTCGTAATCGGTATTTGCTTCTTCTTAGGATGCTGCATTTTGTTGACAATGCTTTAGCCTTGCCACGAGATCACCCAGATTCTGACCGTCTTTTTAAGATTAGGCCTGTCCTTGATAATTTTGTAGATCGGTTTTCGGAGGTCTATGTTCCAGGCAAAGAGTTAAGTGTGGACGAGTCTTTGGTCCTCTTCAAGGGTCGTTTGGTTTTTAGGCAGTACATTCCTAGCAAAAGGGCACGATATGGAATTAAATTGTATATGCTGTCTGAAAGTAGGACAGGATATGTGTATAGTTTCCGTGTGTACACTGGTAGGGATTCCAATATTGACCCCCCTGGTTGTCCTCCCACTTTTAGAGTTACTGAGAAAATTGTGTGGGATCTTGGTAGACGACTGCTCAACAAAGGTCACCATTTGTATGTAGATAACTTCTACACTGGTGTGCAATTGTTCAAGGAATTGTTTAGAGTGGACACAGTTGCTTGTGGCACAATCCGTTCTAACAAGAAAGGCTATCCAAGGGAGCTTGTCTGTAAAAAACTTGAGAAAGGACAGTGCTCTGCCTTGCGGAACGAGGAGCTGCTAGCTTTGAAATTTTCAGACAAGAGGGATGTCTACATGCTAAGTACCATCCATGATGAGAGTACTTCCCCTGTGACTGTTTGGGGCCAGGTTGCTGAAGTGCGCAAACCTGTGTGCATTTTAGATTATAATAAGCACATGGGAGGTGTAGATAGAGTTGACCAGAGGTTGGAACCTTATACTGCTATTCGTAAGTCTTACGTTTGGTATAAGAAGTTAGCACTTCACCTCTTCCACTTAGCAACCTTCAATGCTTTTATTGTGTTTAGGGATAGGTCTCCAGAGTCAAAGATGACATTTGTGAAATTTCAGGAGTCAGTGATAGAGAGCCTTATTGTGGTGGAACAGGCCAGAGTTCCTAGAGGAGCAGTGGTGGAGGATGTGGCTAGATTGAAAGATCGCCACTTTGCTGAGCACATTCCTCCCACACCCAAAAAATACTTTCCAGCTAAGAAATGTAGAGTGTGTTTTCGAAGAGGTATCCGGAGGGAGACTCGAATGTACTGCCCAGATTGTCCTTCAAAGCCTGGGCTGTGTGTCGGTGCTTGTTTTAAGAATTACCACACCCAGAAGAATTTCTGGGAACAACCATGAGTGTAAACTCATGTCTGTTTTGTATTTTCATGTGTTTAGTTTCATGGTTAGCATTTCTGTCATGTTCTTAGTTAGAGCTTTTGTGTTTGTAGTTTTGTAATTCTTTCTACTTAGTTAGGGGTTCCTCTGTTAAAAAAAAAAAAAAAATGATGCCATTGTGGGTGGAGTGGGGCTTGGCTGAGAGTGTACATATTGACTTGCTGTTGGCTACTGCAACACACTGCCAGCCAAACACCAGTCCACACACTCCCATCAGCTGGTGTGATTGTTGTATCAGGCATGTGGGCGTATGTAAGTGATGGGCCCTTGAGTGGCGCTGTCTGTCGATGTGAGTGTTGTAATGTGCTGGGCCCGTGGCTGGCGGTGTGAATGGCCTTGTGTGTGTCATGTATGAAAGTTGTGTGAATGGACTGTAAAGCGGTTGGTGCCTTGTCGCGGCTTTACAGCTCACGAGCTGTGAGTCATTGGTTCAGTTTTTTGCCTTTCAGTTACTAACAGTGCATTTCATTTTTGTGAAAGCTCTTGTTAGTAAAATTTGATCCACTGAACCATCACTCACCCTCGTGCCAAATCCAACCAGTATGTGTGGTAAAAATGACAAAACCTGCTCCGCTGTAATCAGGCGTCGCAGCACACCTGTGACACGCTAGGTGACTCAGGTGGGACCCCAATGATGAAGCATGCCACCAACTTGGTTGGTGGGTGAGGGGTCTTTTTCACATAACCTAACTGTGTTTCTTTTCAAAATTTTAGTGTTTGGCACATCACGGACGGATGTGGGCACATCAAAACGATATATTACAAAACTACCTGTGTTTGGGGGGGAGAGGGCACCTATGTTTTTGGTCCTGTGTGCGGCCTTCATCTAGGGAAACCTACCAAACCCAGACATTTTATAAAACTAGACACCCCAAGGAGTCCAGAGAGGTGTGGCTTGCGTGGATCCCCCAACATTTTCTTACCCAGACTCCTCTGTAAACCTCAAAATGTGCTTAAAAAAGCATATTTTCCTTACTTTTCTTCATAGGATCACCACTCCAGCACAAAATTCCTACTCCCCAGTGTTCCCCTCAGCCTCCCAAGTAAAATGACACCTCACTTATGTGGGTCCCCAAAGCAGAGTCAGTCTAAAGATGTATAAAAGAATATGTCCTTATAAACTTGCTGTGCTATTCCCTCTATCTCTACAAGTTTTGGGCCTTATTCTGTTGCAGGCACCTGGCCCACCCACACAAGTGAGGTATCATTTTTATCGGGAGACTTGGGGGAACACTGGGTGGAAGGAAATTTGTGGCTCCACTCAGATTCCAGAACTTTCTGTCACCGAAATGTGTGGAAAATGTGTTTTTTTAGACAGAATTTGAGGTTTGCAAAGGATTCTGGGTAACAGAACCTGGACCGAGCCACACAAGTCACCCCATCTTGGATTCCCCTAGGTCTCTAGTTTTCAGAAATGCACAGGTTTGGTAGGTTTCCCTAGGTGGCGGCTGAGCTACAGGCCAAAATCTACAGGTAGGCACTTTGCAAAAAACACCTCTGTTTTCCTTCCTAAATTTGGATGTGTCCACGTTGCGGTTTGGGGCGTTTCCTGTCGCGGGCGCTAGGCCTACCCACACAAGTGAGGTATCATTTTTATCGGGAGACGTGGGGGAACGCTGGGTGGAAGGAAATTCGTGGCTCCTCTCAGATTCCAGAACTTTCTGCCACAGAAATGTTAGGAACATGTGTTTTTTTAGCCAAATTTTGAGGTTTGCAAAGGATTCTGGGTAACAGAACCTGGTGCGAGCCACACAAGTCACCCCATCTTGGATTCCCCTAGGTCTCTAGTTTTCAGAAATGCACAGGTTTGGTAGGCTTCCCTAGGTGCCGGCTGAGCTAGAGGCCAAAATCTACAGGTAGGCACTGTTTTCAATGAAAAAATGTGATGTGTCCACGTTGCGTTTTGGGGCATATCCTGTCACGGGCGCTAGGCCTACCCACACAAGTGAGGTATCATTTTTATCGGTAGACGTGGGGGAACGCTGGGTGGAAGGAAATTTGTGGCTCCTCTCAGATTCCAGAACTTTCTGCCACAGAAATGTGAGGAACATGTGTTTTTTTAGCCAAATTTTGAGGTTTGCAAAGGATTCTGGGTAACAGAACCTGGTCCGAGCCACACAAGTCACCCCATCTTGGATTCCCCTAGGTCTCTAGTTTTCAGAAATGCACAGGTTTGGTAGGTTTCCCTAGGTGGCGGCTGAGCTACAGGCCAAAATCTGCAGGTAGGCACTTTGCTAAAAACAGGTCTGTTTTCTGTGATGTGTCCACGTTGCGCTTTGGGGCATTTCCTGTCACGGGCCCTAGGCCTACCCACACAAGTGAGGTATCATTTTTATCGGGAGACGTGGGGAAACGCTGGGTGGAAGGAAATTCGTGGCTCCTCTCAGATTCCAGAACTTTCTGCCACAGAAATGTGAGGAACATGTGTTTTTTTAGCCAAATTTTGAGGTGTGCAAAGGATTCTGGGTAACAGAACATGGTCCGAGACACACAAGTCACCCCATCTTGGATTCCCCTAGGTCTCTAGTTTTCAGAAATGCACAGGTTTGGTAGGTTTCCCTAGGTGGCGGCTGAGCTACAGGCCAAAATCTACAGGTAGGCACTTTGCAAAAAACACCTCTGTTTTCCTTCACCAATTTGGCTGTGTCCACATTGCGCTTTGGGGCGTTTCCTGTCGCGGGCGCTAGGCCTACCCACACAAGTGAGGTATCATTTTTATCGGGAGACGTGGGGGAACGCTGGGTGGAAGGAAATTCGTGGCTCCTCTCAGATTCCAGAACTTTCTGCCACAGAAATGTTAGGAACGTGTGTTTTTTTAGCCAAATTTTGAGGTTTGCAAAGGATTCTGGGTAACAGAACCTGGTCCGAGCCACACAAGTCACCCCATCTTGGATTCCCCTAGGTCTCTAGTTTTCAGAAATGCACAGGTTTGGTAGGTTTCCCTAGGTGGCGTCTGAGCTACAGGCCAAAATCTACAGGTAGGCACTTTGCAAAAAACACCTCTGTTTTCCTTCACCAATTTGGCTGTGTCCACGTTGCGCTTTGGGGCGTTTCCTGTCGCGGGCGCTAGGCCTACCCACACAAGTGAGGTATCATTTTTATCGGGAGACGTGGGGGAACGCTGGGTGGAAGGAAATTCGTGGCTCCTCTCAGATTCCAGAACTTTCTGCCACAGAAATGTGAGGAACATGTGTTTTTTTAGCCAGATTTTGAGGTTTGCAAAGGATTCTGGGTAACAGAACCTGGTCCGAGCCACACAAGTCACCCCATCTTGGATTCCCCTAGGTCTCTAGTTTTCAGAAATGCACAGGTTTGGTAGGTTTCCCTATGTGGCGGCTGAGCTACAGTCCAAAATCTACAGGTAGGCACTTTGCAAAAAACACCTCTGTTTTCCTCCACCAATTTGGCTGTGTCCACGTTGCGCTTTGGGGCGTTTCCTGTCACGGGCGCTAGGCCTACCCACACAAGTGAGGTATCATTTTTATCAGGAGACGTGGGGGAACGCTGGGTGGAAGGAAATTCGTGGCTCCTCTCAGATTCCAGCACTTTCTGCCACAGAAATGTGAGGAACATGTGTTTTTTTAGCCAAATTTTGAGGTTTGCAAAGGATTCTGGGTAACAGAACCTGGTCCGAGCCACACAAGTCACCCCATCTTGGATTCCCCTAGGTCTCTAGTTTTCAGAAATGCACAGGTTTGGTAGGTTTCCCTATGTGGCGGCTGAGCTACAGGCCAAAATCTACAGGTAGGCACTTTGCAAAAAACACCTCTGTTTTCCTTCACCAATTTGGCTGTGTCCACGTTGCGCTTTGGGGCATTTCCTGTCGCGGGCGCTAGGCCTACCCACACAAGTGAGGTATCATTTTTATCGGGAGACGTGGGGGAACGCTGGGTAGAAGGAAATTCGTGGCTCCTCTCAGATTCCAGAACTCTCTGCCACAGAAATGTTAGGAACATGTGTTTTTTTAGCCAAATTTTGAGGTTTGCAAAGGATTCTGGGTAACAGAACCTGGTCCGAGCCACACAAGTCACCCCATCTTGGATTCCCCTAGGTCTCTAGTTTTCAGAAGTGCACAGGTTTGGTAGGTTTCCCTAGGTGGCGGCTGAGCTACAGGCCAAAATCTGCAGGTCGGCACTTTGCTAAAAACAGGTCTGTTTTCTGTGATGTGTCCACGTTGCGCTTTGGGGCATTTCCTGTCACGGGCGCTAGGCCTACCCACACAAGTGAGGTATCATTTTTATCGGGAGACGTTTGGGAACGCTGGGTGGAAGGAAATTTGTGGCTCCTCTCAGATTCCAGAACTTTCTGCCACAGAAATGTGAGGAACATGTGTTTTTTTAGCCAAATTTTGAGGTTTGCAAAGGATTCTGGGTAACAGAACCTGGTCCGAGCCACACAAGTCAACCCCTCTTGGATTCCCCTAGGTCTCTAGTTTTCAGAAATGCACAGGTTTGGTAGGTTTCCCTATGTGGCGGCTGAGCTACAGGCCAAAATCTACAGGTAGGCACTTTGCAAAAAACACCTCTGTTTTCCTCCACCAATTTGGCTGTGTCCACGTTGCGCTTTGGGGCGTTTCCTGTCACGGGCGCTAGGCCTACCCACACAAGTGAGGTATCATTTTTATCGGGAGACGTGGGGGAACGCTGGGTGGAAGGAAATTTGTGGCTCCTCTCAGATTCCAGACTTTTCTGCCACAGAAATGTGAGGAACATGTGTTTTTTTAGCCAAATTTTGAGGTTTGCAACGGATTCTGGGTAACAGAACCTGGTCCGAGCCACACAAGTCACCCCATCTTGGATTCCCCTATGTCTCTAGTTTTCAGAAATGCACAGGTTTGGTATGTTTCCCTAGGTGGCGGCTGAGCTACAGGCCAAAATCTGCAGGTAGGCACTTTGCTAAAAACAGGTCTGTTTTCTGTGATGTGTCCACGTTGCGCTTTGGGGCATTTCCTGTCACGGGCGCTAGGCCTACCCACACAAGTGAGGTATCATTTTTATCGGGAGACGTGGGGGAACGCTGGGTGGAAGGAAATTCGTGCCTCCTCTCAGATTCCAGAACTTTCTGCCACAGAAATGTGAGGAACATGTGTTTTTTTAGCCAAATTTTGAGGTTTGCAAAGGATTCTGGGTAACAGAACCTGGTCCGAGCCACACAAGTCACCCCATCTTGGATTCCCCTAGGTCTCTAGTTTTCAGAAATGCACAGGTTTGGTAGGTTTCCCTATGTGGCGGCTGAGCTACAGGCCAAAATCTACAGGTAGGCACTTTGCAAAAAACACCTCTGTTTTCCTCCACCAATTTGGCTGTGTCCACGTTGCGCTTTGGGGCGTTTCCTGTCACGGGCGCTAGGCCTACCCACACAAGTGAGATATCATTTTTATCGGGAGATGTGGGGGAACGCTGGGTGGAAGGAAATTCGTGGCTCCTCTCAGATTCCAGAACTTTCTGCCACAGAAATGTGAGGAACATGTGTTTTTTTAGCCACATTTTGAGGTTTGCAAAGGATTCTGGGTAACAGAACCTGGTCCGAGCCACACAAGTCACCCCATCTTGGATTCCCCTTGGTCTCTAGTTTTCAGAAATGCACAGGTTTGGTAGGTTTCCCTATGTGGCGGCTGAGCTACAGGCCAAAATCTACAGGTAGGCACTTTGCAAAAAACACCTCTGTTTTCCTTCACCAATTTGGCTGTGTCCACGTTGCGCTTTGGGGCATTTCCTGTCGCGGGCGCTAGGCCTACCCACACAAGTGAGGTATCATTTTTATCGGGAGACGTGGGGGAACGCTGGGTGGAAGGAAATTCGTGGCTCCTCTCAGATTCCAGAACTTTCTGCCACAGAAATGTTGGGAACATGTGTTTTTTTAGCCAAATTTTGAGGTTTGCAAAGGATTCTGGGTAACAGAACCTGGTCCGAGCCACACAAGTCACCCCATCTTGGATTCCCCTATGTCTCTAGTTTTCAGAAATGCACAGGTTTGGTAGGTTTCCCTAGGTGGCGGCTGAGCTACAGGCCAAAATCTGCAGGTAGGCACTTTGCTAAAAACAGGACTGTTTTCTGTGATGTGTCCACGTTGCGCTTTGGGGCATTTCCTGTCACGGGCGCTAGGCCTACCCACACAAGTGAGGTATCATTTTTATCGGGAGACGTGGGGGAACGCTGGGTGGAAGGAAATTCGTGGCTCCTCTCAGATTCCAGAACTTTCTGCCACAGAAATGTGAGGAACATGTGTTTTTTTAGCCAGATTTTGAGGTTTGCAAAGGATTCTGGGTAACAGAACCTGGTCCGAGCCACACAAGTCACCCCATCTTGGATTCCCCTAGGTCTCTAGTTTTCAGAAATGCACAGGTTTGGTAGGTTTCCCTATGTGGCGGCTGAGCTACAGGCCAAAATCTACAGGTAGGCACTTTGCAAAAAACACCTCTGTTTTCCTCCACCAATTTGGCTGTGTCCACGTTGCGCTTTGGGGCGTTTCCTGTCACGGGCGCTAGGCCTACCCACACAAGTGAGGTATCATTTTTATCGGGAGACGTGGGGGAACGCTGGGTGGAAGGAAATTCGTGGCTCCTCTCAGATTCCAGCACTTTCTGCCACAGAAATGTGAGGAACATGTGTTTTTTTAGCCAAATTTTGAGGTTTGCAAAGGATTCTGGGTAACAGAACCTGGTCCGAGCCACACAAGTCACCCCATCTTGGATTCCCCTAGGTCTCTAGTTTTCAGAAATGCACAGGTATGGTAGGTTTCCCTATGTGGCGGCTGAGCTACAGGCCAAAATCTACAGGTAGGCACTTTGCAAAAAACACCTCTGTTTTCCTTCACCAATTTGGCTGTGTCCACGTTGCGCTTTGGGGCCTTTCCTGTCGCGGGCGCTAGGCCTACCCACACAAGTGAGGTATCATTTTTATCGGGAGACGTGGGGGAACGCTGGGTGGAAGGAAATTCGTGGCTCCTCTCAGATTCCAGAACTTTCTGCCACAGAAATGTTAGGAACATGTGTTTTTTTAGCCAAATTTTGAGGTTTGCAAAGGATTCTGGGTAACAGAACCTGGTCCGAGCCACACAAGTCACCCCATCTTGGATTCCCCTAGGTCTCTAGTTTTCAGAAATGCACAGGTTTGGTAGGTTTCCCTAGCTGGCGGCTGAGCTACAGGCCAAAATCTGCAGGTAGGCACTTTGCTAAAAACAGGTCTGTTTTCTGTGATGTGTCCACGTTGCGCTTTGGGGCATTTCCTGTCATGGGCGCTAGGCCTACCCACACAAGTGAGGTATCATTTTTATCGGGAGACGTGGGGGAACGCTGGGTGGAAGGAAATTCGTGGCTCCTCTCAGATTCCAGAACTTTCTGCCACAGAAATGTGAGGAACATGTGTTTTTTTAGCCAAATTTTGAGGTTTGCAAAGGATTCTGGGTAACAAAACCTGGTCCGAGCCACACAAGTCAACCCCTCTTGGATTCCCCTAGGTCTCTAGTTTTCAGAAATGCACAGGTTTGGTAGGTTTCCCTATGTGGCGGCTGAGCTACAGGCCAAAATCTACAGGTAGGCACTTTGCAAAAAACACCTCTGTTTTCCTCCACCAATTTGGCTGTGTCCACGTTGCTCTTTGGGGCGTTTCCTGTCACGGGCGCTAGGCCTACCCACACAAGTGAGGTATCATTTTTATCGGGAGACGTGGGGGAACGCTGGGTGGAAGGAAATTTGTGGCTCCTCTCAGATTCCAGAACTTTCTGCCACAGAAATGTGAGGAACATGTGTTTTTTTAGCCAAATTTTGAGGTTTGCAAAGGATTCTGGGTAACAGAACCTGGTCCGAGCCACACAAGTCACCCCATCTTGGATTCCCCTAGGTCTCTAGTTTTCAGAAATGCACAGGTTTGGTAGGTTTCCCTAGGTGGCGGCTGAGCTACAGGCCAAAATCTGCAGGTAGGCACTTTGCTAAAAACAGGTCTGTTTTCTGTGATGTGTCCACGTTGCGCTTTGGGGCATTTCCTGTCACGGGCGCTAGGCCTACCCACACAAGTGAGGTATCATTTTTATCGGGAGACGTGGGGGAACGCTGGGTGGAAGGAAATTCGTGGCTCCTCTCAGATTCCAGAACTTTCTGCCACAGAAATATGAGGAACATGTGTTTTTTTAGCCAAATTTTGAGGTTTGCAAAGGATTCTGGGTAACAGAACCTGGTCCGAGCCACACAAGTCACCCCATCTTGGATTCCCCTAGGTCTCTAGTTTTCAGAAATGCACAGGTTTGGTAGGTTTCCCTATGTGGCGGCTGAGCTGCAGGCCAAAATCTACAGGTAGGCACTTTGCAAAAAACACCTCTGTTTTCCTCCACCAATTTGGCTGTGTCCACGTTGCGCTTTGGGGCGTTTCCTGTCACGGGCGCTAGGCCTACCCACACAAGTGAGGTATCATTTTTATCGGGAGACGTGGGGGAACGCTGGGTGGAAGGAAATTCGTGGCTCCTCTCAGATTCCAGAACTTTCTGCCACAGAAATGTGAGGAACATGTGTTTTTTTAGCCAAATTTTGAGGTTTGCAAAGGATTCTGGGTAACAGAACCTAGTCCGAGACACACAAGTCACCCCATCTTGGATTCCCCTAGGTCTCTAGTTTTCAGAAATGAACAGGTTTGGTAGGTTTCCCTATGTGGCGGCTGAGCTACAGGCCAAAATCTACAGGTAGGCACTTTGCAAAAAACACCTCTGTTTTCCTTCACCAATTTGGCTGTGTCCACGTTGCGCTTTGGGGCATTTCCTGTCACGGGCGCTAGGCCTACCCACACAAGTGAGGTATCATTTTTATCGGGAGACGTGGGGAAACGCTGGGTGGAAGGAAATTTGTGGCTCCTCTCAGATTCCAGAACTTTCTGCCACAGAAATGTGAGGAACATGTGTTTTTTTAGCCAAATTTTGAGGTTTGCAAAGATTCTGGGTAACAGAACCTGGTCCGAGCCACACAAGTCACCCCATCTTGGATTCCCCTAGGTCTCTAGTTTTCAGAAATGCACAGGTTTGGTAGGTTTCCCTAGGTGGCGGCTGAGCTACAGGCCAAAATCTGCAGGTAGGCACTTTGCTAAAAACAGGTCTGTTTTCTGTGATGTGTCCACGTTGCGCTTTGGGGCATTTCCTGTCACGGGCGCTAGGCCTACCCACACAAGTGAGGTATCATTTTTATCGGGAGACGTGGGGGAACGCTGGGTGGAAGGAAATTTGTGGCTCCTCTAAGATTCCAGAACTTTCTGCCACAGAAATGTGAGGAACATGTGTTTTTTTAGCCAAATTTTGAGGTTTGCAAAGGATTCTGGGTAACAGAACCTGGTCCGAGCCACACAAATCACCCCATCTTGGATTCCCCTAGGTCTCTAGTTTTCAGAAATGCACAGGTTTGGTAGGTTTCCATAGGTGGCGGCTGAGCTACAGGCCAAAATCTGCAGGTAGGCACTTTGCTAAAAACAGGTCTGTTTTCTGTGATGTGTCCACGTTGCGCTTTGGGGCATTTCCTGTCACGGGCGCTAGGCCTACCCACACAAGTGAGGTATCATTTTTATCGGGAGACGTGGGGGAACGCTGGGTGGAAGGAAATTCGTGGCTCCTCTCAGATTCCAGAACTTTCTGCCACAGAAATATGAGGAACATGTGTTTTTTTAGCCAAATTTTGAGGTTTGCAAAGATTCTGGGTAACAGAACCTGGTCCGAGCCACACAAGTCACCCCATCTTGGATTCCCCTAGGTCTCTAGTTTTCAGAAATGCACAGGTTTGGTAGGTTTCCCTAGGTGGCGGCTGAGCTACAGGCCAAAATCTGCAGGTAGGCACTTTG
The DNA here is from genome assembly GCF_031143425.1 of Pleurodeles waltl. Lineage (NCBI taxonomy): Eukaryota > Metazoa > Chordata > Amphibia > Caudata > Salamandridae > Pleurodeles > Pleurodeles waltl. The sequence goes on from NC_090444.1 coordinate 1,749,203,640, forward strand.
CTAAAAACACCTCTGTTTTCTGTGATGTGTCCACGTTGTGTTTTGGGGCATATCCTGTCACGGGCGCTAGGCTTACCCACACAAGTGAGGTATCATTTTTATCGGGAGACGTGGGGGAACGCTGGGTGGAAGGAAATTCGTGGCTCCTCTCAGATTCCAGAACTTTCTGCCACAGAAATGTGAGGAACATGTGTTTTTTTAGCCAAATTTTGAGGTTTGCAAAGGATTCTGGGTAACAGAACCTGGTCCGAGCCACACAAGTCACCCCATCTTGGATTCCCCTAGGTCTCTAGTTTTCAGAAATGCACAGGTTTGGTAGGTTTCCCTATGTGGCGGCTGAGCTACAGGCCAAAATCTACAGGTAGGCACTTGGCAAAAAACACCTCTGTTTTCCTTCACCAATTTGGCTGTGTCCACGTTGCGCTTTGGGGCATTTCCTGTCACGGGCGCTAGGCCTACCCACACAAGTGAGGTATCATTTTTATCGGGAGACGTGGGGGAACGCTGGGTGGAAGGAAATTTGTGGCTCCTCTCAGATTCCAGAACTTTCTGCCACAGAAATGTGAGGAACATGTGTTTTTTTAGCCAAATTTTGAGGTTTGCAAAGGATTCTGGGTAACAGAACCTGGTCCGAGCCACACAAGTCACCCCATCTTGGATTCCCCTAGGTCTCTAGTTTTCAGAAATGCACAGGTTTGGTAGGTTTCCCTAGGTGGCGGCTGAGCTACAGGCCAAAATCTGCAGGTAGGCACTTTGCTAAAAACAGGTCTGTTTTCTGTGATGTGTCCACGTTGCGCTTTGGGGCATTTCCTGTCACGGGCGCTAGGCCTACCCACACAAGTGAGGTATCATTTTTATCGGGAGACGTGGGGGAACGCTGGGTGGAAGGAAATTTGTGGCTCCTCTCAGATTCCAGAACTTTCTGCCACAGAAATGTGAGGAACATGTGTTTTTTTAGCCACATTTTGAGGTTTGCAAAGGATTCTGGGTAACAGAACCTGGTCCGAGCCACACAAGTCACCCCATCTTGGATTCCCCTAGGCCTCTAGTTTTCAGAAATGCACAGGTTTGGTAGGTTTCCCTATGTGGCGGCTGAGCTACAGGCCAAAATCTACAGGTAGGCACTTTGCAAAAAACACCTCTGTTTTCCTTCACCAATTTGGCTGTGTCCACGTTGCGCTTTGGGGCGTTTCCTGTCACGGGCGCTAGGCCTACCCACACAAGTGAGGTATCATTTTTATCGGGAGACGTGGGGGAACGCTGGGTGGAAGGAAATTCGTGGCTCCTCTCAGATTCCAGAACTTTCTGCCACAGAAATGTGAGGAACATGTGTTTTTTTAGCCAAATTTTGAGGTTTGCAAAGGATTCTGGGTAACAGAACCTGGTCCGAGCCACACAAGTCACCCCATCTTGGATTCCCCTAGGTCTCTAGTTTTCAGAAATGCACAGGTTTGGTAGGTTTCCCTAGGTGGCGGCTGAGCTACAGGCCAAAATCTGCAGGTAGGCACTTTGCAAAAAACACCTCTGTTTTCCTTCACAAATTTGGATGTGTCCACGTTGCGCTTTGGGGCGTTTTCTGTCGCCAGCGCTAGGCCTACCCACACAAGTGAGTATCATTTTTATCGGGAGACGTGGGGGAACGCTGGGTGGAAGGAAATTTGTGGCTCCTCTCAGATTCCAGAACTTTCTGCCACAGAAATATGAGGAACATGTGTTTTTTTAGCCAAATTTTGAGGTTTGCAAAGGATTCTGGGTAACAGAACCTGGTCCGAGCCACACAAGCCACCCCATCTTGGATTCCCCTAGGTCTCTAGTTTTCAGAAATGCACAGGTTTGGTAGGTTTCCCTAGGTGGCGGCTGAGCTACAGGCCAAAATCTACAGGTAGTCACTTTGCTAAAAACACCTCTGTTTTCTGTGATGTGTCCACGTTGTGTTTTGGGGCATATCCTGTCGCGGGCGCTAGGCCTACCCACACAAGTGAGGTATCATTTTTATCGGGAGACTTGGGGGAACATAGAATAGCAAAACAAGTGTTATTGCCCCTTGTCTTTCTCTACATTTTTTCCTTCCAAATGTAAGACAGTGTGTAAAAAAGACATCTATTTGAGAAATGCCCTGTAATTCACATGCTAGTATGGGCACCCCGGAATTCAGAGATGTGCAAATAACCACTGCTTCTCAACACCTTATCTTGTGCCCATTTTGGAAATACAAAGGTTTTCTTGATAGCTATTTTTTACTCTTTATATTTCAGCTAATGAATTGCTGTATACCCGGCATAGATTGAAAACCCACTGCAGGGTGCAGGTCATTTATTGGCTGTGGGTACCTAGAGTTCTTGATGAACCTATAAGCCCTATATATCCCCGCAACCAGAAGAGTCCAGCAGACGTAACGGTATATTGCTTTCGAAAATCTGACATTGCTGGAAAAAGTTACAGAGTAAAACGTAGAGAAAAATTGATGTTTTTTTCACCTCAATTTCAATATTTTTCTTTTTCAGTTGTTATTTTCTGTAGGAAACCCTTGTAGGATTTACACAAATTACCCCTTGCTGAATTCAGATTTTTGTCTACTTTTCAAAAATGTTGCGGTTTCTGGGATCCAGCGTTGGTTTCATGCCCATTTCTGTCACTGACTGGAAGGAGGCTGAAAGCACAAAAAATCGTAAAAATGGGGTATGTCCCCGTAAAATGCCACAATTGTGTTGAAAAATTGGGTTTTCTGATTCAAGTCTGCCTGTTCCTGAAAGCTGGGAAGCTGGTGATTTTATCACCGCAAACCCTTTGTTGATGCCCTTTTCAGGGGAAAAACCACAAGCCTTCTTCTGCAGCCCATTTTTCCAATTTTTTTGCAAAAAACTAAATTTTCACTGTTTTTTGGCTAATTTCTTGGCCTCCTTCTGGGGAACCCACAAAGTCTGGGTACCTCTAGAATCCCTAGTATGTTGGAAAAAAAGGACGCAAATTTGGCGTGGGTAGCTTATGTGAACAAAAAGTTATGAGTGCCTAAGCGCAAACTGCTCCAAATAGCCAAAAAAAGGCTCGGCACAGGAGGGGGAAAAGGCCTGGCAGCGAAGGGGTTAATCTCTGGCGCAAAAAAGGTCCCCGCAGCACCAGAGGTGCGGTGGGGGGGGGCGAGCTCCAAGAAGCCCCCTCAGCATAGTACACTGTGCAGGGCTGGCAGGCCCCTGACTGAGTCCAGGGTGGAGGGGACCTCCTATAGGTACTTTGCAGCGGGCCCCCTTCAGTTTTATTACGCCACTGCCCTTAATATGCTCATTCTAAATACCGAATATGTATTTATTCCCGAATCTAATAAGCGTACTGAATCGCTATTTGGGTTTGGTGATTTAAAAAATACAATTTCGCGGTCGGAAATTCTATGATTTTATGAATCGAAGCCTTACCGAGGAAAACTGCTTAACACATGTGGGCCTTAATCTGTATCTCACCTGGTTTCAGTTAGGTATGCAAACTCTGAAATGTATAGGGCCTGGCTGGATACGAACACTTTAATTTGCCAGGAGAGTTCGATTTTTATACCAAAACGTTCCCTCCCACCTAAACTGAAATAAGGCAGAATCTACAACTGAAGAAGTACAACAAATAACACAATTATCAGTATTGCTGTTTGAAAGCGATAATGATTACCCCCTACAAGGTGCAACAAAAAAGTGTTGTTGACCTGTCTCGCGCCCACCAAGTAACCCAGACGTGCGCTGCACTTCAGTTGTGCTCAAGCGGACAAACAAACAGGCAGGCAGGTTCACGCGGGGCCGTCAGACTCAATTTCTCATAAGAAACTGTCAGCACGACGCACTGGACTGACGACATTGACAAATTTCCCTCTTCGGATAATCAATAAAACGTCCCTGATCCTGCCCGGGTTCCCACAGTGGTGGCAAGGGCCATAATTACATTGTCAAAAATGCAAGCCCTCTCCCGCGCGCCGACGTGTGACTGGCAACCGGGTTGGCTAATGCCAAAGGCATCAGTTACATTTCCCAGTGCAATCGACCACCCGAGCACCGCGCTGCCAGTCACAGGGCACTGTGGGACCTCTTAGTGATATTAAACTATCACAAAGAGCAGCTGCCAGGGCCTGCTAAACTAGCTGAAGCCAACCATGGCCGTGGAACATTCTGGAAAAAAAAAATGAATCTGCGCACGCCTGGGAGAGGGGCGAGAATTTCAAAGACTGTTTGTTTAATGATCGCAAGCCACGATAGTGCTATAGAAAAATAACATTGACATGAGTTACAATTTGTTCTATACCGTCCACCAAACGGAGGGTAAATTGGAACCAGCCTAGAATGTTCCGTTTGATGTACAGAAAGGCCTGGAATGCCATGGAGGCGGGACTCATATGCTTACCTATTGCATGGCCTGGCGGGAGCACGGAACTACGCACAGAATTGCACAAATGTTTGCAAAAATGCCCAATTGTATGGGTGCAATAGGAATTTCCCCTGCACAGGCTACCACAACAATTATTGTAAAGGAGCAACAAGTTCCAGCTGTCTTTTTATTAAAGGCAGTTTATGTTACTCGTTGTTGGACTAACACTGAGATAAGCAGATGAAAAACTGCTGGTTCTTGTTTGATAAGAAGAATTACCTTTAACGAGAAAAGCACTGCACAAATTCTTTATGTAAAATATAATGTGGAAATCTGCATTCCAAACGAGAAAAAGCAATAACCAGTGTGTCCAATGAAGGGCAGATATTTGGGGGTGCTCCAGGGAATAAAGCAACATGTTGCCAAAGACAGATCCTTACCCGCCTAAAGGGTGGGCAGGACTTGCATCTTATTTTAAGTCATTTAAATGAGGTCACAGTGAGACAAAATGAAGCTTCTTTACTAGAAATACACCACGCTCAAAACAAGTTAGTAGACTAGGAGAAGGGAATGTGCAACTTGAAATCGATTCCATAAGCACATGCATGTTTACTTAGTTTTATTTTGTATGTACAGGCAGGGCTTACTTTGGGGTTACGTTTTACCCCTCTGCTTCCTCAGGTAATTGCTGCTCCATCGTGTTTCACCCATGCTCTTGTTTTGCACAGGCAAGCATGCGCAGAGGGTATTAAGAAAAGCCCCTGCCCAGGAATGAGGTTTGTTCATGACAAGGCATGCATGAAAACAAATCCCATCCAGGAGACTAACCCAAAGAGGTATTTAGAGAGAGGAAATCAATGTATGCCTGCACAAGCCCCAGCCCTGGACACTACATCCAGTAGAAAAACGTGCCCTCCACCAGGGCTGACCTTGGGGATGGCTGGAGCAATGGCAACAATGCCACGCCTTGAATATAGATAACATCCTGCTAGACTCGGTTTCCTGGGCACCAGGGCACTCTGGAGTTATTACGCTCCAATCGCATCAACTGGAGTGTTCCCTGCTGGTGTCCTGGGGCCTTAGTCCTAGTGGACCCAAAACTGGATAACCAAGTACTCCTCTCCAGCACTTGACTCTCTCAGGGCAGCAAGACAGAGACGTCCAAGGCTTACTCAAAGAGGTGAGATGGGTTTAGACATTTAGAATACAATGCACACTGCACTACCAGCTAACAAGATCAAAGTGCAGTCAGTGCCTTACTTTTTTTAAAAGAAAAGTACTTTAATAAGAGAAATATATTACACATAAAACTAGGATAAACAGTGAAAATCAGACATCTCTACAACCCTCTGGGCCATAGTTCTGACCCCGAACAGTATTTGAGCGCCTAGACGCTAAGCAATATAAAAATACAGCTTTTAGACACACAACTAGCATTGCATATTACAGACCGTGTTGCACAGGGTTGCTCTCTTTCGCTAGAGCCATTATACCAATCCTTGTATTGCAATCGTGTAGTTTCAGCATTTGATGTGAAGTCAAATGCAGACCATCCCCAGAACCCACCACCAAAAGAACAGAAGTGCCCTCTCATCCTTCGAAAGGACGCCGCTCTGGTGGCATCAGGGATTTGATTACAGGTGACTGATGTTTTGGCACAGTTTAATGGAGTCCCAATAGACCAATAGCCACTGGCTAGCTGTCGGAGGGTAATGGTTGGACACAGTGCCAGTATACCCTGGTACCCCCAGATGTCACAAAGAGAAAGGTACACATTAAACACAATGGCTCACCTCACCATTCTTCCTATTCAACCTACTGCCTCACAAAAACACACAACCCAGGTGGACAAAGGCAACAGGACCACAGGCAAAGAAGACAGCACAGACTTTATCAGAAAGGTGGCTAATAGCCCCCCCTCCAACAAGGGTACAAGGATACAAGTAACCCTGACTATATATTTATTGCTGCCACCACTGTCAGTTTACCACCAGAGAGGGCAGTAGCCACTCTCTGTGAAATAGGGGTGCACTATGCATACCCCCCTCGACCTCAGAGCTAAGTTCTAAGGTCTGAATCCATGTAACCAGGGAGATCCCCAGTGGATGTTCATGTTCACTGAGCCAGGGATCTAGAAACCATATAGTAACATTTAAGTGACTTGCATGTAGATAACTGTAATGCAGAGGAAGCACGCTCTCCTGAGACATGCAGAAGACTTACCATCCCAACACATCCCATCTTTGGTGCTTGATGTTTCCCTGACAACAGGATTTAGGCCCAAAGAAACAAAATCTAAAATGCCAAATAATGTGCCCTGGACATAAGACAATTCAAAGCCTCTAATGTTCTGCTTCATCTTATGCAGAATATTGTCCTTGAATGCCTTGGCTTGGGGGTGAGGGTATTTCCAACACTGCATGTATACAAAAATCACTCACAAAGAAATTAACCCTGAAACACATTATCAGGATTTTGCTTGACACTGAATTGATGAAGCTGTGTGTGTGGCTTTGGGAGACTTCACATTGGTACTGATGAAGCTGCCAGCAGGTTGGGGTGGTTTTGAGGCGATCTGCATTGATTCCATTGAGGATGGCAGCTGTGTGGTGCAGCTCTGCAGGGCTCGGCATTGCTCAGCGTCAGTTCCGATGAAGCATTTTGCTGTGTGGCAAGGCTTTGCGTGGCTTCGTATCACTTTATGCCAGACTGACTAAAGACCACAGCAGGACTTTCAAGGCATCTCTATTCCCACTTCGAAGGTTCCACTATGAGAGGGGCCCCACTTGGAGGAGTTAGGAATCAAAGCAGAAAGAGTCCAGATGGAGGGTTCATGAGAGTTGGAGCCTTTTCTGTACCCGAGGCTCTGATCAGGAGAGGATTGGAGAATTTTCTGTACCTGAGGCTCTGATCAGGATGCCAGACAACTAGCCCTCTGGTGCTCCTGGGTTCAAGATGCGGGTCCAGTCCTATCTCAAACAGGTGGTCAGCAGGGAAGCAAAGTAGCAGGGCATCAGTTTAGAAGTTCTACTTGCAGCAGAGCAGCATAACAGCCCTTCTTCTGAGTCTTCCACAGGTCCATACATGTACTGATGAGTTGGGTCTCAGGATCCACTATTTGTCCTTGGTGCCAGCTTTGAAGAAGGAGAAGTTTCTAGAGGGTATCACCCAAGAGGTGCTTGGAATTTAATTCCTCCCTGCCCTGGCCCCAGCTTCTCTGGGGCACAATAGCCTAGTGTGAAATCCTGTGTTAGTGTGCTAAGGTAGCATCTTTGTGATGTGCAAGTGTATTGGGTGATAGATCCGCCCGCTAACAAGTGAGAGATGACCCATCCTGCCAACGCCTATTCTTCCTTTGTCTCACTGTCTGGGCGTAATACATAAAGACCAACTGCCAGCTACATCTAGTCTTGAGACCTAGAATACAGGCTGCAAGCACCAAATGGTTAGGATAAGAAAGATGCCATCTTTCTAAAAGTGCCATTTTTAAAATTGTAACTCAAAATCCAACCTTACTATTAAAAAGAGTTTAAAATTACAATTCTTGAGAGACCAAACTCAACATTTCTACCTGCTCCCAATTGACAGTTATTACTTATTACATGTAATAAGGTAACCCAGTGCTTGGAAGACTCAAACCTTACAGTAGTTAAAACACATTCAAGAGTTTTTCACTACCAGGACATGTACATTTTGAACTATTTAAATAAACTGTACCCTCCGTATAGACTATTTATGATCTACCCTAGGGGTGACTTATATGCATTAAACAGGAAGGTTTGGGCCTGATAAAAGGTTTATTTTGCAAGGTCGAAATGGCAGTTTAAAACTGCACACACAGGCTAAAATGGCAGGCCTGAGACTTATTTAAAATGCTACCTAGGTGGTGGCACAATAAGTGCTGCAGGCCCACTGGTAGCATTTAATTTACAGGTCCTGGGCACATGTAGTGCCACTTTACTAGGGGTGTACAAGTAACTTAAATGTGTCAACTGTGTGTAAGCAAATTTCATCATGTTTAAAGGTGAGAGCACAAGCCCCATCCAAATTATTGAGAAAATTGGAATTTTATATCAGTATTTTTATTACAATGAAGACTGATTCTGGGAAGGGGACAGTAAAGCATATTTAGGTAGGGTTTCTCTAGATATTTTGACACTGAAGGATTCTATGTGTCTGGATGCCCCTGTAACCTTGGAATAAGTGTTTTAGCTATGAATAGCATAACTAGTGGGAATGTGATGAGGACGATCCTATTTCTACAGAATTTCATAAAATTGTTTGGTAAACTCAGGCACCATTATACCAGGAGGCTATTATTGCTATTTCTAAGGATGACACAATCCCCAAACCATGGTACTTAATCAATACTGCCATTTTTCAAAGTTGCGCAAACCAGTTGACAGGAGGGGATTGTATCATCAAATTCCAATTATAAATGTTGACACTAAAATGTATTCTACTTTCCTTGCTATCAGGCTTGCAAAAGTGATAGCGGGTGTCTGAAAAGCAACACGTGTTTTATACCAGACCATACCATCACTGCTCTTGTAAATATGTCTGTTACACTATTTGATGAAGCAGAAGCACTATGAAATAATGTTGTTATAGGCCTCCATGTAGAGACAGCATTTGATGCCTAGGAATACCTCTGGGCTACTATGAAACCTATGAGATTTTGGCAAGTGTTTATTACACTAATAATGTAGGGGCTGTATCAGATGCTCACTGCAAAAACAGTCTCTGTGCATAGTTCCAATTAAGATAGCCTTGAGCATGCAATAGTGATGCCATATCTTTATCTTGTTCTGATTCTTGTAACTGAAATCCTTTCTAAGGGGGATTAAAGGCACTAAAAGTATATATCTGGTTACATTTCACAGCTATGGCATTATGATAGTGGCTTAAACCGATGATGTTGCAATCTTCCACAATAATGTAGAAAAGGCCCTCCTAGCTATAAAATCAAGTAAGATCGCTCCATGGTTATCATTTTAGTGTCTCTAAGACAGAGAGTGTTGTTAAACATAATACAGCTAGAAAAAATTCTCATGTAATAACAGATGCTGTATTCCTTTGTAATAGAATAAGAAACAAGGTTGAAGACATGTTGAAGCCTAATTATGACGAGAAATTAGAATAGGCTACATATTCCATTAGAGGGGTGGTGCAATGTTGTAAATATTGTTATACTACCTAAGTTTCTATATGTTTTTAAAAATATCCTTTATTTGTTTGCAATATGTTTCTTGAATGAGAATCTACCTTAAAAAACAAAATACAGTAAGCGTCTGGCAAAACAGGAACGGTTCATTTAATTAAACATTACGTCTGGGAGAGTCGTTACTGAACTGGTGTCTGAGGACTGTCTCTCAACGTACATCGGTTTGAACCAGGTTTTTATATATTTCTCTGGGTGCAATAAAACAATAAAAAACCATTCCTTTGTTGGTAAAAATGCAGGTAGTTGTTATAGAATCATAAATGTAGTTTCAGATAGTAAATGCAGGTGTGCCTCGACCTGGCGTGGACACAATATGGTCCAGCGAGTACGTGTCCAGATGTCCGGCATGACGGGCATGTGGTCATTGCATGTGCTGTGTTCTGATTGGCTACATTCTCCGAACTACATGCGGCATCTGACTTTGTGGCGTTTTGGGAATGAACAAGACCCCCGGGCCATGTGTGTTTTATTGGGACCAATCACCGGGGACAATTGTGATGTTGCTGTGCCTATCTGTGGGATCTCATCTAAGTTTTCCTGTTTGTGTGTTTGCCTGCCAGCTAAGTGTTACCCCACATGTGACCTGACAGTTATTAACCTCAGGCTTAGGTCTCAGACCCGGCTTTACCATGTACCTACGTGCCAGGGTTGATGGAGAGTTCACGACGGGGAAATCTAATAATGGTGGTGCAACTTCGTTCATGTATATAAATGTATCGTTGTGTGCATCGACATCGATTAATCCGATATTAACAAATGCATTTTTTCATAGCTTCATCTTCTCCATTATTTGGGGTTATAAGCAGGCCCACATGGCCATGAAATTTCAAAACTGCTCATTGTGATTAAATGAATTTCTAAATGAGCTACATAGCGCTGACTTAAACACAAATAGGATTTCTACAATGTATATACTGCACTCTATGCCAACTTCGATTAGCATCAAAACTTCATATCCTTTATTTCCTTAGTCAGTGTCTAATATCATTGAAGATATGGCTATTCGAGTGGCAAACAAACTGACTACTAAAATATCTAACAATATTATTTTTTAAAGTATTCAGTATGGCTCTGGGGTATTTATAGCAACAAATTCACAACTTCAACATTTTTGCATAACTAGTATGCTACAATATAAGGCCACTAGATTAGATAAACAAAGGTGCAGAAGTAATTCCAACTATCCTACATGTGGTTTAAAGGAAGCTGATAGTCTGCATAGATTTGTAGACTAGATGAAGCTAGGCATTTTTTTTATTGCAAATATACAAGTGCTTAGTAGGATCTCCCAAATGGAAGTTACTGTTAAAACTTTAATAAGTATGTTTGACTCGGCCAAATTATGTTTCATTCAAATGCTGGGATATGCTGTATTGTGAACAGCAAAACATTAGACTGATTGGTGAAGAACTCCCTAGTTTGAAACATTGGTGGCATCAATGTGTAATATAACTGAAATAGTAAATGCTATGTACTATGCATAGGGCACGTGGCTATAGTGGTAAGCTTACGGCTTAATCTGAGGGCCATTCGCTGAATGACTGAATCGAAACATACTATGTAGAATACTTATATGACTTCACAATAGTTTACTGCACTTTGGTTGTGGCATTAGGTGTACTTATGTAATAAAATATGCATTAAATACTACTACATTACATTTAACCTGATATAAATGTATATTATATTATATTATGTTATATTATATTATATTGTATGCCTCTTAAAAAATAATAAAAAAAGGATATTGTTTTCAGGTGTATCTTTTCCATTTGGTGCCCTTAAATCAATGAAGTTTAATGATAATTTTTGTGATCCACAAATTGCCCATCACAATTATTAGACTAATATCAAAAGGGAACAAACAAATTTGATTGGGTGCTAACTGTTAAAAAAGTACAGAATACTAATTTGAAAAAATGTTAAGGTAAATGTCTTGATGTTTATATCATATGCAAGAGACACGTGATCTTTTAGCAGGTGGTGAATCAAACAGAAGTAAAACTGAAACAGGGGATTAGAAAAGAAAATGGGACTCAGTAAATTGTTCAGGAATTACAAATACACCTGAATCAATTTATCATTTAATACGGGGTATCATGCATGAAAGCATAAGAGTATGAACTGGAGATGCTGGTGCTCCTAGTCTGGTATTTATTTGAACTAGCATTGCCAGCTAATTAGGTGCTTGGATGTCATCTGCATATATAAAATGTTATGGTTTACTAGACTTTTTTGAATTTTTTTCATGCAGCACTCATATGTATACCACAGAATGGTTTACTTGAGAACAACTATACAATTGAAAAATATAGAAATAATAGACCTACCGTGTATGGACAGTGTTGCATTTCTCACGGCAAAAAATTTGACTCCGTAAGGAAAGAATGACCCAGAATATCCACTGCCATAGAGATGAATTTGTGCTTTACCAGTGAAGGGTTCATCATGGGAGCCAATCCTGAGCTCTCCTCCATCTGATACCAGAATATAATGGGCGTGTAGTGTAATTGGCCCTGGCCCAAGAAACAATAACTTACCACCTGTAAAAGACAAAGATAATTTTCAGGTAATCGTAAAGTTTAGAATTTTTTATGTGCCTGGGTTTTAGATAAGACAAAAGCAAGACATTCATTAAGCTAATTCCAACTAATATTTAAAGCGTCCTTTATTCAGATTAAATCAGTTTGACTGTCTAAGCAGAATACCAAAGATATGATTAAAGCTTTGCACGCCTCCCTTTTTTGCAAGGTTCACAATAGCTAAAACTGATCTACACTTTTCAATGAAATACATTTTTTGGATTGCTAATAACATTGGCTCCATTTAACCAATTTTCATGAAACGTTCTGAAAAGGGAAGACATGCACAAACAATGGATCCTTTAAAAATTGTACTGGAGGTCCCAAACTTGCATATTCAATTGAAGTGTCCTTACAGGCTCGGTTTCCACCCTACATTCTGGACCACAGTCTAGGATCCAGCATGGCAAACCTGATCGCTCAGACCAGATTCAAACACAAGAAGGTCAAAGTGAGCTTGATCCTGGTGCTGGGAGCACAACTGAAAGAAATCCTCAGATACCACGCTTGCACTTTTACATTACTGCTTTTTAATTTACAGTAAGAAGCTATGAATATGGATAGTCGGGCAGCTTCACAAAAACCTGCATGAGTACAGGAAGAAGCACTACAGGAGTACTCTTTAATTTACTTTTACATGCCTTTCGGCAATGAAACGGCCAACCCCCTATTAGTAAAAGTGCAAAGAGTATGCAGTCCTTTGTATGCCTATTCTCTGAATATTCCCATTTTAGATGTTTGGAGGATAATTCACAAAGGTATCTAGATCATGTACAGGAGAATCACAGGAGCACTTTACTATTACGTACTAATTTATATATTTCAAAATGCCTTTGGGAAGAGGCCCTTCTGTTGCTGCCTTGTTCTTTGGTCCTGTTATGAGAACTATTTCTTGTATATGTACCATATTTGATTGTTAACATTTGCATCTGTAAATCTAGACCAAGTGAAAACCTACCTTTGACATAGGTAGCAGGTTTGTAAATTTACTCCATAGGAACCAATGCTTCCTCTCTACTAGACATAAACTGAGTATTCCTAATAGTCTTACTGCCTGCTTAGGTGCAATATAAATTATTCTGCAACGCTATACGCATCATAAACTAAGCATTCTTTAGCATTTATTTTTTATGTGTTTTATATGAACTTCTTCTGACATTTTCCCCAAATGGAAGAAGGACTACATTTTTACGTTAAGAGAGCGTAGCAGAATGACAGCTCTCATCAACATCGGAACGCAGAAAATGCACTAAGAAAATAAATAAAATATTTTTTTTAAACCAGCACCATAACTGTTAATTAAATTGCTTACTTACAACACCTGCTAGCTAGCCCTGCGTTAGAACACCTAAAAAAGTGTCCTGCACTATTTTCAGTCGAACCCTTCTAAAAAACGGGACATATGCCAAATTTGCTCAAATCTGCTGGGATACCTGATGAAAACCTGGGACTATCCCAGCAAATCCGGGATGCCTGGTCACCCTATGCACATACAATCAATTAAACATTATAGAAAGTGAATTGTAATGTGGTCTAAATGCAACTCTGAAATGTTTGACAGTTAACAAAGGCACTCCTGAGACGTGCCACACATTACAAATGGCTGTGTGAGAGTTACAACTTGTTAACTCAGGTTAAGTTATGTGACAGCTTTTCGGTCTTATAAAAGCAGAGTAATCCTATAAATTGCTATTTGGTGCTAAAGACTGCAGGATTACAGAGTCAAAAGTTATTGGTTGATTGAAGGATCAAAATAAAATTATAATTTTTTCCTAAACTCAATATGGTTATCAATTTTCCTAAGTGCCTGAGGAATCGTTTTTCAAAATTTAGCAGGAAGTTGGAAAAATCTTAATCTCATGATCGCTCTTGCTCAATTTTTTACCTCTAAAATAGACATAATTCTGCTTATTAAAATTTCCCCAGTGACAGATCGGGATGAAGTTGATATTTTAGAATCTCTCAGAAAATATGGTCTGGTGTCGTAGAAGGCTTGGTGTGTGGAGAACCAAACCATAGCTTGCTTCAAAGCAGTCTGACTGACAGCACTCATGTAGAGCACACCACCCTATTGGGTTTCTTGACCCTGCTAACTAGGGGCCTGATTTATAGTTTGACGACCGGCTTACTCCTCCACAAATGTGACAGATACCCAGTCCACCTAATTACAAGTGCATTATATCATCTGGTGCTTGCAATATGGTGGATGGGATATCTACCAAACTCTAAATCAAGCCCTTGGTCTCCTGGTGTGTTGTACTCTATTGTTCTTTCTTGGACTGTGGAGCATTGCAGAAGTTCAAGTATGTCAGCTGGCACTGGAGGTTCCTAGAGAGCAGCTTCACATTGTACGGCTAATATTTTACTATAAACCTGTCCCTTATCCATCTGATGTCGCGTCTACTTCAACAGAGCTATGGTGACTGTACCCTATTGCACAAATTGGTGACTAAGCATCTTCAGAGACTAGGGCGCATATTTATCAATTAGTTTTGCTGCCTTTATGTTCTACAAAGGAGTATAAGAGTGATTCAACTACTAAGTTAGATTTATCAAGCTAAGCAAGGCCACCTTGCATGGCCCTGCCCGCCTTGATAAATTTATAGTAACACAGCACATGCAAATTGCTGCGTTGTGTTACTCTGCCCCAGGGAGGCATTGCATGGGTGGAGCGTGGGTGCGCTTGAGCATCCAGTCATGGATTTTGCCACATTCCCAGATTTACTATTACTGGTAGATCTGGGAATGCAAAAACATGCTATGCCTCCCCAGCTGAGGAGTAATCATGAGAAATATCTATGTTTTTCTCCTAATTTTTCCTCTTTCTATGTGTGCTGATTTTGCAGCACACATAGAAAGAGGAAAAGGCCTCAGAAGATTGTTTTTGTGCAGGAAGGTGCCCGTTCCCACGTAAAAACAATTCTGTCTGCAAAGCAGACACTCTTCACCACAGTGCAAGGACGCCTGTGTTGGCGCTAGGTAGCCAAAGTGGCGCCAGCGCAAGGAAAGGACAGGAATGCTCAGTATTCTGTTAGTTATGGTACATTCCTGCCATTTCCCTTTCAAGTAGCGCAGCATGATGACTTGTTGTGCTCAATGAAATATTGATAAAGGTGCCCCTGGGCGAGCAGAACAAAGAAAAAACAATTGATTGCATGTGTCCCACAAAACAACTTCACAATGCGGGTGTTCCATGGCACAACTTGCAAAGGAGAATGAGATGGTCTTTTGTGGTATGCTGCTATGTTGACTTATGTGTAATGTATTTGTAGAAGGCTACTGTTACCTAGAAGGGTTTTCTGGCACTAGAATTTTTTTTAATCAAAATACATGTTGGAAAGATGTTGTGTATAGAAGAGCAAAGTCATAAGGAATTTCACAAGGGCCAGGGTGTTTGGTTTCAATGTAATGTCTATCTTCCTGCTGGTCTGTCTACCTATCTGTATGTCTACCTATTTGTCTGTCCATCTATGTCTCTATCAGTCTATCTATCTATGCAACTCTATGGGTCTATATGTCTGTCTGGCTATCTATCTTAGCATCCCTACCTATATCCATCTTAACAACCCTATCTATCTATATCTATTTTAGCAATCTCAATTGTGTATATCTATCTTTACAACCCTATCTACCTCTTTGCAAATATACCTATGTCTTTGCAAATGTATCTGTCTTTCTACACGTTGCAAAATTGGTTCCACCCATTGAATACCACTGTGTGCAGCCTGGTAACTGCACACAAGTAGCCTGGCGCAGGGGGGACTCTGCAGGGTTAGATATTGACCTGTGATAGGCCTTATATTATTCGGCACTTACAGGTAAACTCAGTATGATTTACAGTTTTGTCTGCAGCAACACTTTATTATATACATAGGGAGAAATCGGCCTTAGAGTGCAGTGTCACTTCCTTTGGGCCTACACAGTCCTGTGATGTATGAAACTGGGGTGGTAAAGATGTGCCTAGTTCATATTTGCAGGTCCCAAGACCATACATATACATCTTGTGGATCATCCAGAATTGTCTATTTCTCTGGCTGTGCTCAGGATCAGAGCCCAGGCCTTTTGCCACCCTGCTGGGCCAAGTTAGTTACAAAGGGGTGCCCCACATAAAATATGTAATTAAGGGTGCCCCTGAGGAGAAAGGGGTGGGGATGAAAAGCTGCATCTGTTAATTAACTGTCACACTTTAGAAGGGGTGAGGACGTCCCTGGACTAGTGCACAAAGGAGGAAGCCTAGGCAACTGACGCCAACACAGGAAGGGGCTCCTTCATTGACGCTGTGGTGCAAAAGGCCCTGACAGTGATGTCAGACCCCATGAGCAGGTGTGACCAGTGACTCCTGAATGATTCTATCTTGAACTGTCCCCGTATGCAGTCCAGGAGGCTTGGGACAGGGGTGGAGAGGTGATGAAGCTCAGGGGTGCCTGGCTTCTAGAACTTTCTTCCCCCTTTTAAAAACTCTTGCATAAGGAGGAAAGGGGGTGTTAGTGCTTTTCACTGCAGGACCCTTGGACTGTGAGAACCATGAACAACTGGAAGGAGAACCCTCCTGATGAACCAAAAGGACCAAAGACTCTGCTGCAGGTGACCAGTTGGGGGATAAATCTGCACTTCTGCACCCAGGGACAAAAGCCAGAAAGGGTGCTGGTTCAGGGAGCTCCCTGCAAAATACACCACCTTGGATGTGTGCATGTCTGCTAAAGCTGCACCTTATGGCTAGAGCTCGCCACCAGGACTAAAATTAGCCCATGATTGACCAAATCATCTAATGGGGATCTGAGTTATGGTGTTTTAAAGATAGGTAACCTTTGACTATTTTTGAGGCATGGAGCACGTGAGGCTATGACACATCATCCTTCAATTACCCAGGGGGTGGGTCGGAGGATTGGCGCAGATAACTTTACTGATGAGCACCAGAAGGGAGCATGCATGGGGCCCGTCCCTCTCATCTGTAATCACCCCTCGAGGCCCCCATATCTCCAGGGTGGATGCTGTGTGGATGTGGCCCTAAGGGTCGAGAAGCAGTTTTTGGTGCCCCGGGATCCCAAACCTGGGACCCCCAGAATGGAAAAGGGGGAGATGTCTTCCCCAGTGGTGGTGGCTTTGCCCAGCTCCCTGTGTCTGTAGGACAGGGGCAGCTACCACACCCTCAGCACTCTGCCCACCCAGAGCAGGCAGGAAGCAAAAGACTGCCAGTCTCCATGCCAGCAAGGGCAGTACCAATTGCTCAGGGAGCCGGCAGGCTCATGAAGGGAGTCTGAGAGCCACACAGGAGTGAGTTCCTGGTGCAGCTATGATTCCTCAAGAAGATAGGTTGTCCAGATGGGAATGGGCACCCCTCCCCCTAAAAAAAGGAAAAGAGGCAGAAGGTTACACAAACCAGGATATCAAAAAGGCACTCACTCCTGTGCAGCGGGAGAACCACTCCATAAATAGTCACTGCTCGAGAGGGAGCACCCCTGTGGGCTGTCAAAACAAAGTGTTTTCTCACTTTGTGGTGGCCCTAGGGAAGAAGGGGGACCATGAACCATGTTGTGCCGGACTGCAGGCAGTGCAGCAGCCCTCCACTTAGAAATTAAATGTGACCCTAAGATTCTTGGGTCAGAAAAATTATGACCCCATTGACTTCACATTGATTCTTCAGCACTCCCAAGGCTATAGCTTTCACTCTACATCCAGAAGTGCAGCACCCTCTATAGGCTTGTTCTATGGCTGCATTGTTTGTGGCCTAAATGTGGTGCCCTCAAGGGGCTGTTTGTATGACTGCATTTTATGTGGCCTAAAAGTACATAAAAAAGTATACAGACATGTTATGTTTACAGCGATTAACCCTTTGGGTGCGGGCGTCGGCCACTGGCCGACGCCCGCACTACCTCCCTGGTGCGGGTCACGACCAGTGGCCGACACCAGGGAGGGGGTTAATAAATCCTCGGGTGCATCGCACCCGAGGATTTTTTTATTTTTTTTTAAAGCCCCGGGAGACACGGAAGCTTTTCCGTGCCTCCCCCCTACCCTCACCCGCCCCTTTGTGACGGCCCGCTGACGTCACTTTGTGGATTTCCCCATCGGAGCAGGAAGCGGCCTTCCCCACATTTGGGAAGGCCTCGTAAGAAAGGGGAGACTCTCCCCTTTCTTACGAGGCCTTCCTGAAAGTGTTACCTGGCCGGGGGCCAGGAAACACCACTAGACACCAGGGATTTCACTTGGGGGGGTCGGCCCCCTCGGAAAACAGGCCGCCCCCCCGGGCATATTTTTTTTTTTTAAAAGGTAGGTGTCCACCTGTGGGGGCAATATTTTTTTTAGTTGTTGTAGGGTTTCCCTGGGGGCCATTTTGGCCCCCAGGGAAACCATACAACTACTAAACAAATATAGATCTATATTTATATATATATAGATATATCTATGTAGATATATCTATCTACATGGATATATCTATAGATAGATCTACATATATATAGATACTATGTAGATATATATATATATATATATATATATATATATATATATAGAGAGAGAGAGAGAGAGAGAGAGAGAGAGATATATATATATCTATAAAAATAACTTTTGTCAGTACATGTGTGGTTTCCATGGGGGCTGCGATCGCCCCCCAGGAAAACCAGACCCACATATAAAAGTGATCTATATATATATATATATATATATATATATATATATATATATATATATATATATATATGTATATATATATATATACTAATAAATATATATATATATATATATATATACATATATATTTCCCACCAGTTGTCTTGCAGTTGCAGCTTGCGTCTTCAAAGCAATGCACATACTTCAACTGACGCATTTCAACTGTAGCTTTTAGGCAGCAATAAAAAAGTCAAGTAAGTATTGTGATTATGTTTCTGCTACAAAAGGGTCAGACTTTTGTATAGTGGCAGTTTTAGTGCCATAAAGAAGCCCAGAAGGTTTATATGCCTACTGCAAAGAGCAAATCTGTATTTTATGTAAATAGCTGAGTACATTAGTAAAGTCAGCCATTACCTGCGCTATAATACAAATGAAATGTATGTGCGGGTGGAGGGAGGCTATGGAGAGATGAAGGGCACTTTTGCTGGGTGGTAATGAGGGAATCCGAGGAGGAGGAATAATGATTGTTGGACTGGGCGCAGGAGGTGCTAAAGACTGTGACGAATGGTATTTGACAAGGTGTTTTTTGAGTGACTTGAAAGAACGTGCTGATTGAGGGAAGAAGCGCAGGTAAGGTGGCCTCTACTGTTGTACGTATCTCACACACACTAACGATTTTGTGACTTTCTATGTAGTCTAGTGTTTTAGAGCAACAGTTTAGCCAATAGCAGAGATGGCATCTTGATGGATGACTGCTGCCGTCACTCGGGTTATAGAGGACAGCTCTGACATAGGATCAGAGACTGAGACATCAGATATTGAGACAGCATCTGAGGGATAGGACAATGGCGCAGACTCTGGGAGTGATTTTTCAGTCAGAGGAGTCCCACTCGATAACTCCTCTTCCAGTAAATTATGAGGGAGGTGATGAGGACAGTCCTGCTGTCCCTTCGCAAGCACAGTCTGTGCAACGGGGTAATAGTGGGTTAGCCCAACCCAGAGAGCAGGTGAATGCGGCGGCAAGCAGAGAGAGAGAGTGCTCTCTTGGGAGCTCCCCAATTTAGTTCAGCCCCAAATTCCACCGCCCAAATCGTATTGTGGAGACATCAAAATTATCTATCACAAAACAAACAGGTGTAAGGCAGGCACCTGTGTTTTTGGCCCTGGGTTCGGCGGCCATATAGAGAAACACACTAAACCCAAACATTTCTGGAAACTAGACATTCGGGGGAGTCCACAGAGGTGTGACTTGTGTGGATTCCCCAAAGTCTTCTTACCTAGAATACCCAGCAAAGCTGAAATGTTGAATAAAAACTCTATTTTTCTCGCATTTCTGTCACACAAACTACAGAAATATGCTGGGATCCACAAAATTCCTACCACCCAGTGATTCCTCACCTGTCCTGATAAAAACACTACCCCACTTGAGTGCCTACACCTAGTGCCTGCGTCAGGAATGGATCACCCCAGGGTCAACAGCTGCCTCATGTAAGGACCAACATTGACCATTGTGTGATCTATTCCTGTCACGGGCACCAGGCCTACCCACACAAGTGAGTTACCATTTTTATCGGGAGACTTGGGGGAACGCTGGTGGAAGGAAATTTGTGGCTCCTCTCAGATTCCAGAACTTTCTGTCACCGAAATGTGAGGAAAAAGTGTTTTTTTAGCCACATTTTGAGGTTTGCAAAGGATTCTGGGTAACAGAACCTGGTCAGAGCCCCACAAGTCACCCCATCTTGGATTCCCCTAGGTCTCTAGTTTTCAGAAATGCACAGGGTTGGTAGGTTTCCCTAGGTGCCGGCTGAGCTAGAGGCCAAAATCTACAGGTAGGCACTTTGCAAAAAACACCTCTGTTTTCTGTCATAAAATGGGATGTGTCCACGTTGTGTTTTGGGGCATTTCCTGTCACGGGCGCTAGGCCTACCCACACAAGTGAGGTATCAATTTTATCGGGAGACTTGGGGGAACGCTGGGTGGAAGGAAATTTGTGGCTTCTCTCAGATTCCAGAACTTTCTGTCACCGAAATGTGAGGAAAAAGTGTTTTTTTAACCACATTTTGAGGTTTGCAAAGGATTCTGGGTAACAGAACCTGGTCAGAGCCCCACAAGTCACCCCATCTTGGATTCTCCTAGGTCTCTAGTTTTCAAAAATGCACAGGGTTGGTAGGTTTCCCTAGGTGCCGGCTGAGCTAGAGGCCAAAATCTACAGGTAGGCACTTTGCAAAAAACACCTCTGTTTTCTGTCATAAAATGGGATGTGTCCACGTTGTGTTTTGGGGCATTTCCTGTCACGGGCGCTAGGCCTACCCACACAAGTGAGGTATCAATTTTATCGGGAGACTTGGGGGAACGCTGGGTGGAAGGAAATTTGTGGCTTCTCTCAGATTCCAGAACTTTCTGTCACCGAAATGTGAGGAAAAAGTGTTTTTTTAGCCACATTTTGAGGTTTGCAAAGGATTCTGGGTAACAGAACCTGGTCAGAGCCCCACAAGTCACCCCATCTTGGATTCTCCTAGGTCTCTAGTTTTAAAAAATGCACAGGGTTGGTAGGTTTCCCTAGGTGCCGGCTGAGCTAGAGGCCAAAATCTACAGGAAGGCACTTTGCAAAAAACACCTCTGTTTTCTGTCAAAAAATGGGATGTGTCCACGTTGTGTTTTGGGGCATTTCCTGTCACGGGCGCTAGGCCTACCCACACAAGTGAGGTATCAATTTTATCGGGACACTTGGGGGAACGCTGGGTGGAAAGAAATTTGTGGCTCCTCTCAGATTCCAGAACTTTCTGTCACCGAAATGTGAGGAAATGTGTTTTTTAGCCAAATTGTGAGGTTTGCAAAGGATTCTGGGTAACAGAACATGGTCAGAGCCCCACAAGTCACCCCATCTTGGATTCCCCTAGGTGCCGGCTGAGCTAGAGGCCAAAATCTACAGCTAGGCACTTTGCAAAAAACACGTCAGATTTCAATGTAAAAATGTGATGTGTCCATGTTGCGTTTCCTGTCGCGAGCATTAGGCCTACCCACACAAGTGAGGTACCATTTTTATCGGGAGACTTGGGGAAACACAGAATAGCAAAACAAGTGTTATTGCCCCTTGTCTTTCTCTACATTTTTTCCTTCCAAATGTAAGACAGTGTGTAAGAAAGACGTATATTTGAGAAATGCCCTGTAATTCACATGCTAGTATAGGCACCCCGGAATTCAGAGATGTGCAAATAACCACTGCTTCTCAACGCCTTATCTTATGCCCATTTTGGAAATACAAACGTTTTCTTGATACCTATTTTTCACTCTTTATATTTCAGCAAATGAATTGCTGTATACCCGGTATAGAATGAAAACCCATTGCAAGGTGTACCTCATTTATTGGCTCTGGGTACCTAGGGATCTTGATGAACCTACACGCCCTATATATCCTCGCAACCGGAAGAGTCCAGAACAAGTAACGGTATATTGCTTTAAAAAATCTGACATTGCAGGAAAAAGTTACAGAGTAAAACGTGGAGAAAAATTGCTGTTTTTTTCAGCACACTTTCAATATTTTTTTATTTCAGCTGTTATTTTCTGTAGGAAAACCTTGTAGGATCTACAAAAATGACCCCTTGCTGAATTCAGAATTTTGTCTACTTTTCAGAAATGTTTAGCTTTCCGGGATCCAGCATTGGTTTCACACCCATTCCTGTCACTAACTGGAAGGAGGCTGAAAGCACCAAAAATAGTAAAAATGGGGTATGTCCCAGTAAAATGCCAAAATTGTGTTGAAAAATGTGGTTTTCTGATTCAAGTTTGCCCGTTCCTGAAAGGTGTGAAGATGGTGATTTTAGAACCAGAAACCCTTTGTTGATGCCATTTTAAGGAAAAAAAACACAAGCCTTCTTCGGCAGCCCTTTTTTCCCATTTGTTTGAAAAAAAAGAAATTTTCACTGTATTTTGGCTAATTTCTTGGTCTCCTCCAGGGGAAACCACAAACTCTGGGTACCATTAGAATCCCTAGGATGTTGGGAAAATAGGACGCAAATTTGGCGTGGATAGCTTATGTGGACAAAAAGTTATGAAGGCCTAAGCGCGAACTACCCCAAATAGTCAAAAAAGGGCTCAGCACGGGGGGAGGCCCAGCAGCTAAGAGGTTAATGGTCAAGGTTGATGTTTTATTGACATTAGTAATTGCATTCACACATGGTTATTATTGATGATTGCATTTGCACACCTAATGATTATGTTTTAATATGTTTTTTATTGCTCTTGTAATATGGTGAACACTTGATAAAGTCAATAGGCCTCTTCTGTCTAAAGTGATACCCCTCTAAAATGTGTTGTGTTGTCTGGTATAGGTGGCGGAGGACACTGTGATTTTGAGGGTCATAACTCTTTGGGGTCAAATGTGATTTATTAACATAATCCAAAGTATTTTTGATCTGCCTCATGTAGATATTTGTAAATTAATGCACAGTATTTAGTAGTGTGTGTAAGTAATAAATGTACTTTTCCTTTTCCCAAAGAAAAATAACTCACTGGACAGTCATTTATCGAGTATTAATATTACATGTCAGTGAATGATGATTACTAGCCCACACCACCTTCCCTGAGTAGGCCTTGGACTGCTCTGCTTTGCTACCCTGAAAGAGTCGGTTGATACAATAAACTGCGTGTTTCCCAGTAAGGGGAAATTGTGGACCTGTTACTTGTGCAAGTCTCCTGTACAACCAATACCTCAATTTCCTACACTACACAGCTGTCTGTCATTGCAAGCCTCTCTATTTTTCTTTGTTTGCAAGTGTCTCCGTCTGTGCTTGCAAGCCTCTCTGTCTGTCTGCAATAAAGATCGACAAAAACATTTAAAAAGCATTAGCAAAGGCAAGAAGCTGGTAGTAAACAGCAGATGAGCTATTTTTTTGTTGTTAAAAAATACCTTTTGATTTGACTAAAAAGATGTGCCTAACACAGTTGTAGGGGTTTCAGCCAGACTTCCTCCATAAGTCTCTTTTTCTCACTCACAATTTTCTTCCACAGTCTCCAGCATGCATCATGGGGCAATGGGGCAGCCCACTACAGATAGCGGGTAACTTCACTGTGAGTTACAGCACGCTGCCCTTTAACACAGAGCACACCCAGACAAAAAGTAGTTCCATTAAGTGCCAGGGACTACTTTGATAATATGTGCTTTTTGGAGACCAAAAAATACTTTTGTCTTTAGTCCATGATTTTATTTTTTGATTAAAGAGGACCTAGCAGCTTCCACAACAATACATTTTTTCAGAAATCATGAGAGAACAAAATAAGGATTGCCAAAAATGTGGCAGCCAATGCCAAATGTATTTGCTTTGCAAGTGCGTCTCTTTTTTGTGCCACAGCAAGTCATCCAACAAGTGACTGGAATTAATTAATTAGACGTGTAGCTCTACACTGCTGGTTTGAAACCCCCCTGAGCTAGACAGACTCTGTCTTGAGAATTCTGTGTGCTTTTAGAGAGATACATCTGTCCCAAGGTATACACTACATTTATCTGCATCCTGATATGACAAGCACAGGAAGCAAGTGGGACTGTATAACTAAATAATAGGCCAGGATAAACAAACCACTGTTATATTTTAGTAGTATTTTTCTTAGGCTCGGAAGACATCCAAACACCATTACATTGAAATATTCCTGGCTGTCTTCTTCGTCTTACTCTAGAGTTTTTGGAGCAGGGAAGCAAAAGTACCCCTTATCTTACGTGTAATTGATTTTAGCTATGATAGAACACTCGTCAAAGGAAGATTGGCACATTCTTTAAATTTTACATTCATTTTTCCATATTGCTAGTATAACGCATTAGCTACCCAGCTTTAGGCTTATAGACCAGGAAAAGGAGAAGAGGAACAGCAGATCGAATTATTCACTAAATGAATAATATTTGTGAATATTAATTGAAACTAAAAAACACTGACATTTGGGAATTCTGGTTGGCTCCACAATCAATGATTTGGAAAATACTTGGAATAGGCACCAAGGAGGCATCTACCGGGTGCCAAAGTGTGAGTCCCACGAGATTAGAGGGAAGCCTCTAATAGCAAATGATATGCTGCTGCTCTTTCCATTTTGCACTGTCATGGTGTTTGCAATCCTTGAGGGGCGTCTTGCTGTGCATGCTTGCTGTTGGGTTTTGGTTTATTGTTCTCTGTTTTGTGTAACATAAAAGCAAATACAAATAATAAAAAAAATGCAAAACAGCCAAGCAAACAAGTTGCAGGGAGAGGCCATTGTCCAGGCCCTCTGCCCTACAATCAGCAGGTGGCTGATAGAGCCTTCAAGCAGAGCCTGGCCCTCTGTAATTAATTTTTATTATCAGTATTTTTTTTTAATTTTGACGTGGGATTGTGGATCCATGCTGCAGCCTGGTACCTAGACCTCAATCTAGATATGCAAACACGAATGAGGCCTAACAAGAGTCCAAGAGCATTGCAATGGGGTTCAGGGACATTGAGGCATGTTTTGTAGACCTCAAAACAAGTGGTTGAGGTCTGGAAATTCTAGAGCTTATTTACACGCGGCCTGCACCGCTAGTGGGTCACTTTTTGTAATATTTGTTTTTTTTCCCATTGTAATCCTGGGCAGGGATCCCTTTGATCCACAGCCAACCAAACTGAGCTATGGGTCAGGGGATGCTTGGTCATTATGGGCTCTTTCACTTATGCTTTTCCTGATGCTTGGACCAACGCCCTGCATCCTGTAAAAGCTCCCACAATTAATTGTTTCTGTTGTAGACAGGCAATTAGAGTATTTGGGTTGGCTGACTAAAAAGGAATGACAGGAAAAAAACACTCCAGTGTCCAATTAGATGTATTTTTTTTTTAATTTAAGTTTAAAGATGTTCCCCAGCCCCATGGTACCAGACCACCTGCGGCAGAAGGTCCATATACCTCTAACTTTTTTAACCCTTTCAAGCCCTCCCAACACATTTTTGTATCACTAATTTCTAACTGCTGAATGGATATACACCAAACCAAGGAAAGGCACTTCCTTAAATAACATTCTGTTCAGGTGCTTTTTTCTATAGGGGGGAGCAAATCATGCTATGAGCGCTAAAATAAGACAAGTCCGTTTTTTACTCTTCCCCCTTGAAAGATCTGCACAAAAATTTGCCATTCTGAACTCAAATTGGCAAAACTTTTTTGGGGAAAGTTATGACGGTAAAAATGTCTATTCAATGAAAACTCCTATCTAACTATAACTACAGACTGGCTATTGCAGGGCGCAATCATGAACGCTAACCACCGCACCTGGAGCATGTCATATCGTTCTCTCGCGCGAAGAGAGCGTGAAAATAAATGTGTGACATCCTCACCTGGAGAAAACTCCATTATTATGTTTTTTTTTCATGTTTGCGGAAAAGTAAAACCTGACTCGGTGCAGAATTCTTCAAATTGGTCTTATTTTATGAATTAAATGTTCCTTTAACCGTACGTTAATCTGTCGTGTTGTCCACTCTTACTCGCGCTGGTACTCAAGCTATCAAGAGGAATCGCGGGCCCGGATGCTCGTAGCCACGTGTTTATTTTTAACATTCACTGCGGCCCTAATTAAAGGAAGGCTCTTGCAAGGACCCTAACGGTAAAAGATCTTCATTTATTTTTCATTTCTCCCAAGAGAACAACTCCCGCCAACGCATTTCTCACAATCCATCTGCAGGAAAATGATCTTTCTTCTTCCGTGCAGAGCACTTTTAAGGACTCTTCTTTCACAGTTCACATTGCAGAGGCGCATAAAGGAATATCATTAATACATGGTGACAAAAAGTGCAATAAGCAGAAATATATTTAACCTACAGTTAAATAGCAAATGATACATTTAGGTATAATAATATTACTTAATTATGTCTTACTTATTAAGTCATTTCGTTCCATAATCATTCGTGCCCCAGGCACTCTTTCATTGTAATTAACAAAAATAATTCACATTGTTTGAATAATGTGAATTGTAGGCCACAGGTATGTCCCAGTTCGGAGACACTGAATTTACTGTAGTGTTTGCAGCTTTATTGTAACATTTATATAGCACTTAACACCGCTATGTGGAGAACAGAGCACTTAGTAGCTAGCTCCACTGTGTAGTGCGGTTAGGTTGGAAGGGTGTTGTCTTTGTTTACACATGTGAGAAAAGTATTTACTTGTGGTGTACGATGACCACCGAGGTGTGGCTAACATATTGTGGGACTTAGCAGTGTGATGCATAACAAAGTGTGATTGATAGGCATGCCATTTATGTCTTTTTCAGAAGGCTGCCAGCTCTGATCAGCCCTGCAGGTCCATTTATGGTACTTTTTATGACCAAAGTCCACTGAGTTGGTTACTGCACAGGGTTGTCCATTCTAAGATATGTTTATGTTTATGATCTGGAACAGGCATAGTTTGGAGGAAGAGATGGTGAGGAGATCTTGCTAGGATGGACTTCATTACAATCATCTCTGATATGATCGTCACTGTGAGATGTTGAGAAGCAGTCACAGTATATACTGTCAGTAATAAGCCGGATGTGGGGAGACAGGGCTTGTTGTGAGAAGATACGACAGAAGCAGCACAAGAGTCCCTGTAAGACTGTGGTGGAGCGGCCTGGGGCACCGGAACTGCTAGCCTGAAAGTCAAGGAGTTGGGCTTCCAAGTCGTGAGTGGCAGCAGTGCTTTATTATCCGTTCATTTCCTTTGGTAACCATTTTTCCAGGTTTGATTTCAATCTGGAGATGATACCAGCTTCCTCCACCTTGGCTTGGGTTCATTGCGGCACTCCGCTCTGAAGCAGGTAAGCATGACAACAAAACCCACCTTTGTTATTCTTCCTGTCAACCTTAGTAATTGCTTAATTTGCAGATTCATAGTAAATGTTTGTTGTTAGACTGTAATACCTCTGCAATCAGTAGCCTGCATTTTGAGAGACATACACCAGATGAGACCGTGGCAGTCTTCCTCTTCCTTTTCTCTTTCTCATTCCCCCTTCCCTTCAGAGTTTGGTTTTCCTATCCATACTTACTCATGCACGGGCAATGATATGCCCTGGGGAAAGGGGCAGATTGACATCAGACTCTGCCGTTTAAGTCTAGCATATCCTGATACTTCGTCACATTATAATACTCTTCTGATACTATTCGGATGCATGTTATGTCACATGTCATTACCAACATTCAGGAAGACTTACCGTTTGGAATGAGCAAGCATATTTACTTAACTTTTGAACCAAATATTTCCTACTGCAGGAGACTTAAGTAATTTAGTGCCCAGTACTTCCCATGCCCATACTATAGGTGAATACATGCTGGTTGTGGTAGCCATCAGCATGGGGTTCTCCTAACATAAATTCACAGAAGATCCACACTTTCCTTGGTCCTTGTGGATCAAAGCAACCTGCATTGCTGGCACAACCTAATCAGTTTTCCTCTGATACAGCTAAAGATGGTCTTATTTTATCATACTTGTACAAAGATGCTCTCATTTGGTCAGGGCCCTGATTGTTAAACCAAACTCCTTGGCTTCAACAACATGCATCATTTCTAAAACAATTTAAAGCAGTGATTAGTCAGCAATAGATTAAGCAAGCTGCACACTCCGGCTTATTACCTTTACAGCAAGGTGGTAAAGATAGTATTGCTTAACTTAGTCAATTTATGCAATTACATTTGGAAACAGCATGGGCTGATGTGGCTTGGGCAGCAGCATTCTATCACGGAGGAGATTAAATATGGTCTTTCACAGGTAGCCTATCGCCCCACTGCATCTACTTCATTAATTATTGAATTTAGTACTACAGATTGATCATCAGCCAAAATACTGGTGTGCAGAAAGATGCAAGAACTCATCATCAGTGGTTTGCAAAAACAGCACAAGTCTGTGTGTCAAAATGAAAAAGATCAGTTAAGAGAAATGTGCTTATGTACTTACTTTGGAAAAGCAGGACACTTTGTGAGACAAATGTCTTCAGCTGGAGGGAAACAAGAACGCCTTATAATAATTAGCCGAGCAAGGTTGGGTGATTCTGGGTCAAAAGTGTCTACTAGAAGTAAAACACACTTTTTGTAAAAAGTCACTGTAGCTGTTCCTTGTGGGCTCTGTGAATGGTAGGTGCTACTAGACTCCGGAGCAGACGGGTGCTTTCTGGACATTCAAGTTGCAGGTTTACAGAATATCCCACCAAAATGAAACATGAAATCTGAACTCATTAACGGTATAGATAGCATGTGTTTTTATTAAATCAAGGTGTGTAAAGAGACATTAGAGATGGTAATGGCCACCAATGTATGGCATTGTGAAAGGATCAGTTTCACTCTCATTGATATTCAGAATTTCCACATTGTCTAGGGAACTCCTTGGCTACACCAACATAATCCACCAATGGACTGGAATTCCTCTAAAGTGCAGTTCACCTCCAAATACTGCAGGGAACATTGTTCATCAACTTATGTGCCCCATAAATAGAACAGAGGTTTTACAAGGACACTGACTGACTTCTTTAAAAAATCACCGACAGATAACTGATTTATAAATTCAGTACCTTCAATTTCAAGTCTACTGGTTTTGTATCCCAGATTGACAGACAGTCAGACTATGCAATATAACCAGTCCGTAGATCAGTTACTTGGGTGTTAGACCATGAACCAACAAGAACAGTGGGTTTTGTGGTTTTGTGGTTTCTAATAGCAGAATTTGCCTATGATCATTTCCTGCAGTAAGCTTTAGGAAAGCTGATTACAAATAGTTTGCTGACTGCCATCAGCAAAAGTCTCCCATTTACTAGAAAGGAGATTTGGGGACACCTGTTAGAAATTGCGAGTTCCTAATTGAGATTCCAGGCGAATAGCAATTAAGAAATCACAATTTCAAATGTACAAACCTCTATTGAATTTCAGTCAGTGGGTCGTAAATAGATCTGCCTCATTAATATTCATCAGGTAGGTCTTGCTTTACTACCCACTGGGAATTGCAAAAATGACCGGGATGGTGGCCTGCTGGGGTCAACAGACCACCATGCCTGTGACTGCTTTTTAATAAAGCAATCTTTTTTTTCACTTTTCAAGAGTAGGCAGTAGTCTGTGGGACCACTGCCAGCTCATAATAAATGCTTTTACAGACATTCACAAAGGAGAAGACGTGCCTGGGGGGCTCCTTCCCATTTGTGAATGGGTTACCAACAATTTGCAATTAGTGGTAACCTGTGCATGTTTTGCAACCAAATTTTTATTGCAAATCATTCAAACATACCACTGCGATACGGCATTAGGAAGGGATACCCTAAACACAGCCCTTCCTAATACTGAATCACAAAGCCAAGTTGTGATACGGTAACAGGTTACTGAATTTAAATTTGGCCTTGGTTCTTCTGCCAGTCGGACCATTTGGGACTGCTAATAAGCTTTGTACATATGGCCCTGGTTTGTTTTACTTGATTTACTGACATTGACTAGTTTCCATCCCAAACTTGCATCTCGGTTTGTGGATCCTTTTCTAATGTTACATCTGGTGGGACCCAGTGTGTATATATCTTTCCAAGGTGTGGCATATAAAACCGGTCTTCCACATATCTAAGATTAAACTTGCCACTCATCCCCTTTCGGTTATCAGTGATCGGTTCATAGAGTTGGAAGTCAAAGATATACTGGATTACAGCAGAGTGAAAGGGAAGATGCAATATCTGTTGGCCTGGAATGGTTATGGACCAGCAGACTGCTCTTGCGAACCTCCCACATTTGTTTACGCCCTTAGATTGGTAGCATAATTTCACCAAAAGTTCCCCAACAAGCCAGCATTTAAAGAGGAGGACCACAAAAAGAGAGGGGTACTGTCAGGAATAAACAGTGTGTATAGAGACAGCGACTTGCTTTGAGAAGAAGGTACAACAGAAGCTGGAGTAGGTATAAAGTTTTCACTTCCTTTGGGAAGGTTCCTGGAAGTGCTTGTTTTGTACTGGTCCTTCACTGTTGCTGTAGTTCATTCACCATATCATTCACTATTCGTGTTTATTGATTTTTGCCTCATTGGTTCCCTTGGTTTCCTGACTTCTGTGTTTACTTTGACTTGCTTTGGCTTGATTTACTGTGTTTTGTCAATTGCGTTCCCTTACCTGTTTTCTATGGTTGCAATATTCTCTATCAAGGCTTTCTCTACATTGGCTCAGGTTCATTGTGGTCTCTCATTCTAAAACTAGTAAGCATACCAACAAAAAACACCTTTGAAATTACATTGCTTCAAACTGTGAATCTTAGTGATTGCTTGTTTTTCTCAGGCATGATGAACGCCTGGTGTTAGCCTGCAGGTTTACTGCCATGAATCACCTGAATTTTGAGAGAAGTGCACCAGACAAGGCCATTGCATTCCAGCTGTCTCTTTTCTCCCTCATTCCCATTCCCCCTTCCCTCCAGAGTTTGGTTCTGCTGTCCACGCTTTCTTGCATATAGACAATGCAAAACAATGGGGAGAGAAGGGGGTTGACATTAAACTCTGTCCTTCTAGTCCTGTAAATCCTGACAGTTAGTTGGGACCTGCAGTGGTGGACAAATGTCCTCTGGTGACCTCAATAATGCAGCACATCTCTTCAGTTATTCTATACCTGTTCTGTTGGTGATGGGTGGTGTGTTGCTGTGAACTGGTACAGTGCTGTATGACAGACATAACCAGTAGCTGTTCTGTCTTGTGTAGGTGTCAGAGGGCCAAGGAGTAAAAGGGACTTTTTATGCAGTCTGTTTGAACTACAATTAGTTGCACAAACCTGAAGTGGTATAGTATTAGTATTAGTGAGGGCTAGGATGATTATGTATGAATTTATAAATCTATAATACCCAGCCAGGCTAGAAACAGCTCAGCTATTCACAACTGTACTGAACATGGGAAGCTATTAGAGCTTTTGCAAACATGAGAAGAGTGTGCTGCCAGGCTGTTCCATATTTGTTGACTGTATTTGAACAGAAGTGAATATATGTCTTCGACCTATCCTAGATTATAGGTTGGATAGGTTATCTTGGAAACAGCCACGTTTCCAACACTATTCTGATCTGTAAAGGATTCTAGATGCTTTGACTTGGATGGCAGTGAGTTCCAGAGCTTGGCAGCTTATATTGAGAATGTGGAGCCTTCTTTGGACTTCTTCTACTAATGTGGTACGGGGATCTGTGGTGCAAGCTTGGAGTGCAGTGTCTTATTTTGTTTGTATTGCATTAATTTATTTTTTAGGTATAGTTCTGCTTTTCCTAAGGAGACTCTGTGGATTTTACAAAGTATCTTGAACATTGCTTGTCTAGCCAGTGGTAGCAGTGGAGTGCTGGAAGGACTGGCATGATACATTTTTGGGGTGAAGAAGGAAAGGAGATTTGAGAAGCATTTTAGATTAGTTGTATTTTGTGTATATTGAAACTAAGAGTCCTGATCTATAGGCTGTGTGGCATAGTCAAGCTCGGAGATCACAGGTGTGAGGATTGTGGCTTTTGTTAGTATTCTGGTATGGAAGGATGAGCCACAGTGTTTTGATTAAGCAGAAGGTCCTCTTTGTGACCTTTTTGACATGCGGTATCAAGGCAATTGGCCATCCACTTCTCCTGCAATATCTTTCTGTAGTCAGCATTTGATATTTAACCTTAAAGTTATTTTATAACTACCTGTATGAAATCCTTCCCCTCCTCCCCCCCCCACACACACACCATTTATCTTTTTGCTCTGAGTAGCTGCATTTTGACTACTGGACAATCTAAAGCCCTCTGATCTGGCCCTAGCTATATTTTCTCAGTTTTAATACAAAGTTTCCCCTTAACTGATGTATTTCAAAATTATCTGTATTTGGTAAAAACTTTTTTTGCAAAGTTGTGCAACGTTGAACTTTGGAGTGTAAGAGTGTAGTCCGTTTTTCTCAGGTGCAGTATAAAAAAGCTTTAGCCAGAACATGCTTACTGCTGCCAGACTCCAAAGTCTAGTGAAACATTAGGACTAAAACACAATTTTTGTAACTTTTGCTAGGAACGTCCTATTTACAGCAAATGTATGGATAATAGGTATAAAGTATGAATAAAACAAATTAATGATTTGTTTTTGATTACAGATAGTAATGAAGTATAACCTAGCTGAAGCTCAGCCACAGTGTTTAGAAAAAGGCGATCTACATGCTTGTCTTGCTTGCCTTCTGTCATTCATGAAAACACAAAGGTGATGGGCGGAACGCTTGGAAAACGTTTCAGCCACAGTCCAGTGTGTCTTTGTGCCACTATGCCACCTAAGATAGCGACCATTCATATGCAAATTAGCCTTGTTCCTGCTCCAAAAGGAAGAGACCAGCCTGAACTGTCAGGTGAATTGTAAATAGGAACACAAGCAACCCCAAATTGGGTTTGGCCTACTTAGGCCTCAGTGAGGCTTGGCATGAATCCTGTGATACATTAAGCACTTAGGTTGTTGCTCAGGAAAACACAAAGCCAATAAGTGCGTTGCTTGAAAAAAGCCTCCACATCTGTCCATTCATTAGGGACGTTTTTCAATCCATCATTTTTAACCATTTTTCAAATTCAGATCATCGATAAGTAAACTAGCCTGGTCCTGCTCCTAAAGGAAAAGTCCAATCCAAACTCTTAGGCTAGGTTCCCTTTAAACGGGAACACAAGCAATCCCAGACGGGTTTCCTCCTAATTAGTCCTTTTTATGTAAGGTAGTAAGGTATAGATTGAGTATTGTGGCTCATTAAGCATGGGATCCAGGCTCTGGGCATACCTCTCAGAGTCACAAAATCTCACTCAGGAAAACACAAAAGTAATCAGTAGAATGCTTGCAAAAAGTCTAAGTCGCTGGCAATTACTAGGGGCTTCAAATCATTCCACCATTTTACACCCTAATGACACTTCATACACAGATCAGCCATACACAAATAAGCCTTGGTCATGTTCTAATGGGAACCTACCAGACCAAACTGCAAAGCCAGGAAGGCAAGCAAATCCAGTTCAGTTTCAGCCTACTTATACCTCACCAGTTAAGTATACCTTGAGTCCTCTGTCATGAGAAGCAAGGGACCCATGTCTGGACACACCATCACACTTAGGGTGTTGTGCTGAAGAAAAGAAAAAACTGATGACTGGAGTGCTTTGACTAACCTCAGATATTGGTGAGTAAGTAAGTTAAAATCCAGTTGATCATTATTAGCCCAAGTGCCACATCAAATCAGCTTTGGTTAATGTATTAATTTAAAAATGAAAACATGTACATATATTGAAATAATGTTAAGAAATATAAAAATAGGATGAAAGATAAAAGGAATATATATATATAAACTTAACATTCTAAACTAAACAATATACTGAAATTCACTAGTTATAGTTTTTTCAAGTAACTCTAACTCACGCTCCGCCATGCTGTAGTCAATTAATTAATTTCAGATGTTGTATTAATGTTATCAATAATGTGATAGGACATGTCATGAGTGATCTAAAATATGAGGCCAAAAGCAGTGTACGGCAGGGGTGCAGGTTAGAGTTACTTGAAATAACTATAACTGGTAAATTTCAGTGTTTTTTTTTAGTTTAATAGGGACACTGCACACAGGCTCCTGTGGGCGGCCAAGTCATTGTTGCACAGCATGGGGTTGTCTGTAGGGTCAATGACCTTTACTCAACCTACCTACCACAGACAGTCACGCTTCCTTGTTTTTTAATGTTCCTCTGATCCCACAGGACTCTTGTAGGAGTCAATGCAGCCCCTGTGCTCCCCTGGGACTCCCGCAGAGCAGGGGAGACCGCTCTAGCCCAAAAAAAACAATAATCTATTTTCTTGCAGGAAGGAAAACAGTTCTTAATCCTCCAACCAATGAGACCCAATACTTCGCAGTTACACTGCAAGGCATCCAGAAACTAATCTCAACTCTGTTAAGGTGATCATTTAAAAAAAAAAAGTTTACTTCACTGAAATGTTGTGAGAAGGTAGCCTCTTTCTAGCCTTGTTACCCCCACTTTTGGCCTGTTTGTGAGTGTATGTCAGGGTGTTTGTCACTGTTTTCACTGTCTCACTGGGATCCTGATAGCCAGGCCTCAGTGCTCATAGTGAAAACACCATGTTTTCAGTATGGTTGTTATGTGTCACTGGGATCCTGCTAGTCAGGACCCCAGTGCTCATAGGTTTGTGGCCTATATGTATGTGTCACTGGGACCCTGTCACACAGGGCCCCAGTGCTCATAGGTGTGCATGTATATGTTCCCTGTGTGGTGCCTAACTGTCTCACTGAGGCTCTGCTAACCAGAACCTCAGTGGTTATGCTCTCTCATTACTTTTAAATTGTCACTAACAGGCTAGTGACCATTTTTACCAATTTACATTGGCTTACTGGAACACCCTTATAATTCCCTAGTATATGGTACTGAGGTACCCAGGGTATTGGGGTTCCAGGAGACCCCTATGGGCTGCAGCATTTCTTTTGCCACCCATAGGGAGCTCTGACAATTCTTACACAGGCCTGCCACTGCAGCCTGAGTGAAATAACGTCCACGTTATTTCACAGCCATTTTACACTGCACTTAAGTAACTTATAAGTCACCTATATGTCTAACCTTTACCTGGTAAAGGTTAGGTGCAAAGTTACTTAGTGGAGGGCACCCTGGCACTAGCCAAGGTGCCCCCACATTGTTCAGAGCCAATTCCCTGAACTTTGTGAGTGCGGGGACACCATTACACGCGTGCACTACATATAGGTCACTACCTATATGTAGCTTCACCATGGTAACTCCGAATATGGCCATGTAACATGTCTATGATCATGGAATTGCCCCCTCTATACCATCCTGGCATAGTTGGCACAATCCCATGATCCCAGTGGTCTGTAGCACAGACCCTGGTACTGCCAAACTGCCCTTCCTGGGGTTTCACTGCAGCTGCTGCTGCTGCCAACCCCTCAGACAGGCAGCTGCCCTCCTGGGGTCCAGCCAGGCCTGGCCCAGGATGGCAGAACAAATAACTTCCTCTGAGAGAGGGTGTGATACCCTCTCCCTTTGGAAAATGGTGTGAAGGCAGGGGAGGAGTAGCCTCCCCCAGCCTCTGGAAATGCTTTGTTGGGCACAGATGTGCCCAATTCTGCATAAGCCAGTCTACACCGGTTCAGGGACCCCTTAGCCCCTGCTCTGGCGCGAAACTGGACAAAGGAAAGGGGAGTGACCACTCCCCTGACCTGCACCTCCCCTGGGAGGTGTCCAGAGCTCCTCCAGTGTGCTCCAGACCTCTGCCATCTTGGAAACAGAGGTGCTGCTGGCACACTGGACTGCTCTGAGTGGCCAGTGCCACCAGGTGACGTCAGAGACTCCTGCTGATAGGCTCCTTCAGGTGTTAGTAGCCTTTCCTCTCTCCTAGGTAGCCAAACCCTCTTTTCTGGCTATTTAGGGTCTCTGTCTCTGGGGAAACTTCAGATAACGAATGCATGAGCTCAGCCGAGTTCCTCTGCATCTCCCTCTTCACCTTCTGATAAGGAATCGACCGCTGACCGCGCTGGAAGCCTGCAAACCTGCAACATAGTAGCAAAGACGACTACTGCAACTCTGTAACGCTGATCCTGCCGCCTTCTCGACTGTTTTCCTGCTTGTGCATGCTGTGGGGGTAGTCTGCCTCCTCTCTGCACCAGAAGCTCCGAAGAAATCTCCCGTGGGTCGACGGAATCTTCCCCCTGCAACCGCAGGCACCAAAAAGCTGCATTTCCGGTCCCTTGGGTCTCCTCTCAGCACGACGAGCGAGGTCCCTCGAATCCAGCGACACCGTCCAAGTGACCCCCACAGTCCAGTGACTCTTCAGCCCAAGTTTGGTGGAGGTAAGTCCTTGCCTCACCTCGCTGGGCTGCATTGCTGGGAACCGCGACTTTGCAAGCTACTCCGGCCCCTGTGCACTTCCGGCGGAAATCCTTCATGCACAGCCAAGCCTGGGTCCACGGCACTCTAACCTGCATTGCACGACTTTCTAAGTTGGTCTCCGGCGACGTGGGACTCCTTTGTGCAACTTCGGCGAGCACCATTTCACGCATCCTCGTAGTGCCTGTTTCTGGCACTTCTCCGGGTGCTACCTGCTTCAGTGAGGGCTCTTTGTCTTGCTCGACGTCCCCTCTCGCTGCAGATCCAATTTGCGACCTCCTGGTCCCTCCTGGGCCCCAGCAGCGTCCAAAAACGCCAAACGCACGATTTGCGTGTAGCAAGGCTTGTTGGCGTCCATCCGGCGGGAAAACACTTCTGCACGACTCTCCAAGGCGTGGGGGATCCATCCTCCAAAGGGAAAGTCTCTAGCCCTTGTCGTTCCTGCAGTATTCACAGTTCTTCAGCCTAGTAAGAGCTTCTTTGCACCAACCGCTGGCATTTCTTGGGCATCTGCCCATCTCCGAGCTGCTTGTGACTTTTGGACTTGGTCCCCTTGTTCCACAGGTACCCTCAGACAGGAATCCCTCGTTGTTGCATTGCTGATTTGTGTTTTCCTTGCATTCTCCCTCTAACACGACTATTTTGTCCTTAGGGGAACTTTAGTGCACTTTGCACTCACTTTTCAGGGTCTTGGGGAGGGTTATTTTTCTAACTCTCACTATTTTCTAATAGTCCCAGCGACCCTCTACAAGGTCACATAGGTTTGGGGTCCATTCGTGGTTCGCATTCCACTTCTGGAGTATATGGTTTGTGTTGCCCCTATCCCTATGTTTCCCCATTGCATCCTATTGTAACTATACATTGTTTGCACTGTTTTCTAAGACTATACTGCATATTTTTGCTATTGTGTATATATATCTTGTGTATATTTCCTATCCTCTCACTGAGGGTACACTCTAAGATACTTTGGCATATTGTCATAAAAATAAAGTACCTTTATTTTTAGTATAACTGTGTATTGTGTTTTCTTATGATATTGTGCATATGACACTAAGTGGTACTGTAGTAGCTTCACACGTCTCCTATTTCAGCCTAAGCTGCTCTGCTAAGCTACCATTATCTATCAGCCTAAGCTGCTAGACACCCTATACACTAATAAGGGATAACTGGGCCTGGTGCAAGGTGCAAGTACCCCTTGGTACTCACTACAAGCCAGTCCAGCCTCCTACATTGGTTGTGCAGCGGTGGGATAAGTGCTTTGAGACTACTTACCACTCTTGTCATTGTACTTTTCATAAGAGAAAAATATACAAAACAAGGTCAGTGTATATACACATAGCCAAAAAGTTTTGCATTTCCTCTTTTCACTCTTTTCTAAGTGCTGAAAAGTACTTCTAAACTTTCAAAAAGTTCTTAAAAGTTTAAAAAGTTTTTTTCTGTCTTTCCAAAAAGTTCTGAAAACTTTTTTATCTTTTGCTATCACTTTAACTCTCTCTAAAAAATGTCTGGCACAGGCCAAAAAGTTGAACTGTCCAAACTTGCATATGATCACCTTAGCTGGAAAGGAGCAAGGCGTCTCTGCATAGAGAGAGGTTTGAGTGTAGGGAAGAATCCTTCCTTAGAACTGTTAATTAATATGCTTAGAGTACAGGATAAGGCCATAAGTGCCCAATCTGTAGAAAAAGTAGCTAATGGTTCTCAATCTGATCCAGGGACTCCCCCAGGAAAAGGTTCAGGAAAGAAACTTCTCAGCCTGCCCATTACTAGACAGTCTAGCATAGTTGGTACAGAGGTTGAATCACATCATACTGATGATGTGCTCTCACATTATGCTGGTAGCCAAGCTGTTAGGGTGCCCTTTGTAAGGGACAGGTCTCCTTCTGTTCATTCCCATCATACCTCTGTATCTAGAAATGTCCCTCCCACCCACCCTTATGACAGATTGTTAGAAAGGGAGCTCAATAGATTGAGAGTGGAACAAACCAGACTGAAGCTCAAGAAGCAACAGCTGGATTTGGATAGACAGTCTTTAGAAATAGAGAGGGAAAGACAGAAGTTGGGTTTAGATACCCATGGTGGCAGCAGCAGTATTCCCCATAGTCATCCTGCAAAAGAGCATGATTCCAGGAATCTGCACAAGATAGTTCCCCCTTATAAGGAGGGGGATGACATTAACAAGTGGTTTGCTGCACTTGAGAGGGCCTGTGCTGTACAGGATGTCCCTCAAAAGCAGTGGGCTGCTATCCTATGGCTATCATTTAGTGGAAAAGGTAGGGATAGGCTCCTTACAGTGAAAGAAAATGATGCCAATAATTTTACAGTTCTTAAGAATGCACTCCTGGATGGTTATGGCTTAACCACTGAACAGTACAGGATAAAGTTCAGAGAGACCAAAAAGGAGTCTTCACAAGACTGGGTTGATTTCATTGACCATTCAGTGAAGGCCTTGGAGGGGTGGTTACATGGCAGTAAAGTTACTGATTATGAAAGCCTGTATAACACAATCCTGAGAGAGCATATACTTAATAATTGTGTGTCTGATTTGTTGCACCAGTACCTGGTAGACTCTGATCTGACCTCTCCCCAAGAATTGGGAAAGAAGGCAGACAAATGGGTCAGAACAAGGGTGAACAGAAAAGTTCATACAGGGGGTGACAAAGACGGCAATAAGAAGAAAGATGGTGAAAAATCTCAAGATAAGCATGGGGATAAGGGTAAAACCAAAGATCCCACTTCAAATCTTAAACACTCTTCAGAGGGTGGGGATAAAACAAATTCTTCCTCTTCTTCCCAACCTGCACACATTAAAAAAGCCTTGGTGCTTTGTGTGTAAAAACAGAGGCCATAGGCCAGGGGATAAGTCCTGTCCAGGTAAACCCCCTGAGCCTACCACCACTAATACATCAAGCTCTAGTGCCCCTAGCAGTAGTGGTACTAGTGGTGGGACTGCTGGCAACAGTCAAGCAAAGGGTGTAGTTGGGTTCACTTATGGGTCCATAGTGGAAACTGATGTAATCAGTCCCAAGACAGTTTCTGTCACACCTAGTGGCATTGGCCTTGCCACACTGGCTGCTTGTCCCCTTACAATGGATAAGTACAGGCAGACAGTTTCAATAAATGGTGTTGAGGCCTTGGCCTACAGGGACACAGGTGCCAGTTTCACTTTGGTGACTGAAAA
The DNA here is from genome assembly GCF_031143425.1 of Pleurodeles waltl. Classification (NCBI taxonomy): domain Eukaryota; kingdom Metazoa; phylum Chordata; class Amphibia; order Caudata; family Salamandridae; genus Pleurodeles; species Pleurodeles waltl. Next base: position 1,749,243,386 of record NC_090444.1, read on the forward strand.
CCTAGTGCCTCCTGAACAACACATCATTGGACAACAGTATAAGATTATTGATGTCCATAACTCCACTAAGTTTCTTCCCTTAGCTATAATTCAGTTTAGTTGGGGTGGAGTTACTGGCCCTAAGCAGGTGGTGGTATCACCTAGCTTACCTGTAGACTGTCTCTTAGGTAATGACCTAGAGGCCTCAGGTTGGGCTGATGTAGAGTTTTATGCCCATGCAGCCATGCTGGGCATCCCTGAGGAATTGTTCCCTCTCATTTCAAGTGAAATGAAAAAGCAAAGGAGAGAAGGCCTGAAAACTCAGGATCCCTCTCCATCAACAGGTAAAAAGGGTATCACAGTATCCCCTAACCACCCTACCATTCAGGATACTATTCCTGTGGTGGGAGAAACCTCTCCTGGGGTGGCACCTGTTCCAAGGGAATCATCAGCTGGCAAAGCTGGACTCCCTGAGGTGGAAGTACCTCTCTGTGGGATAACTAACATTGGTGAGAAAAAGAGCACCATTTTAGTTAACATGGAGCATCCCTCCAACCCTCCCAGAGAAACTTTAGTGCAGAAACTCTGCACTGCCTCACAACACTTAGGACAGCATCCCTGCCCTAGTGTGGAGCTGATAGGACAGCATCCCTGCCCTGCTCCAACCCAAGAGAAACAGCATCCCTGTTCTCTCTTCCAGCCATATGGACAAAGTTTTTGCCCAGCTATGGCTTTTCTGAGACAGCATCCCTGTCTGGCATTTCCATCACTACAAATAGGTTCAGTGGACAATTCCCACTGCTCTAAACTAAAACTTACTGATAGAAACTCTGAAAATACATCTTCACATTGTTGCTTAGCTAAAAAACTTCAAACAGGGTGGTTTACATCCCCACAGGGAAGTAACCATATAGTGGATGATAAAGGGAGTAACCAGTCTATTGCAGAGCTACTCTCTACTTATCACCACTTAGACAATAAAGTCTCAACTGGCCAAGGTTAGCCTTATTGTCCTTCGTTTGGGGGGGGGTTGTGTGAGAAGGTAGCCTCTTTCTAGCCTTGTTACCCCCACTTTTGGCCTGTTTGTGAGTGTATGTCAGGGTGTTTGTCACTGTTTTCACTGTCTCACTGGGATCCTGATAGCCAGGCCTCAGTGCTCATAGTGAAAACACCATGTTTTCAGTATGGTTGTTATGTGTCACTGGGATCCTGCTAGTCAGGACCCCAGTGCTCATAGGTTTGTGGCCTATATGTATGTGTCACTGGGACCCTGTCACACAGGGCCCCAGTGCTCATAGGTGTGCATGTATATGTTCCCTGTGTGGTGCCTAACTGTCTCACTGAGGCTCTGCTAACCAGAACCTCAGTGGTTATGCTCTCTCATTACTTTTAAATTGTCACTAACAGGCTAGTGACCATTTTTACCAATTTACATTGGCTTACTGGAACACCCTTATAATTCCCTAGTATATGGTACTGAGGTACCCAGGGTATTGGGGTTCCAGGAGACCCCTATGGGCTGCAGCATTTCTTTTGCCACCCATAGGGAGCTCTGACAATTCTTACACAGGCCTGCCACTGCAGCCTGAGTGAAATAACGTCCACGTTATTTCACAGCCATTTTACACTGCACTTAAGTAACTTATAAGTCACCTATATGTCTAACCTTTACCTGGTAAAGGTTAGGTGCAAAGTTACTTAGTGTGAGGGCACCCTGGCACTAGCCAAGGTGCCCCCACATTGTTCAGAGCCAATTCCCTGAACTTTGTGAGTGCGGGGACACCATTACACGCGTGCACTACATATAGGTCACTACCTATATGTAGCTTCACCATGGTAACTCTGAATATGGCCATGTAACATGTCTATGATCATGGAATTGCCCCCTCTATACCATCCTGGCATAGTTGGCACAATCCCATGATCCCAGTGGTCTGTAGCACAGACCCTGGTACTGCCAAACTGCCCTTCCTGGGGTTTCACTGCAGCTGCTGCTGCTGCCAACCCCTCAGACAGGCAGCTGCCCTCCTGGGGTCCAGCCAGGCCTGGCCCAGGATGGCAGAACAAAGAACTTCCTCTGAGAGAGGGTGTGACACCCTCTCCCTTTGGAAAATGGTGTGAAGGCAGGGGAGGAGTAGCCTCAACCAGCCTCTGGAAATGCTTTGTTGGGCACAGATGTGCCCAATTCTGCATAAGCCAGTCTACACCGGTTCAGGGACCCCTTAGCCCCTGCTCTGGCGCGAAACTGGACAAAGGAAAGGGGAGTGACCACTCCCCTGACCTGCACCTCCCCTGGGAGGTGTCCAGAGCTCCTCCAGTGTGCTCCAGACCTCTGCCATCTTGGAAACAGAGGTGCTGCTGGCACACTGGACTGCTCTGAGTGGCCAGTGCCACCAGGTGACGTCAGAGACTCCTGCTGATAGGCTCCTTCAGGTGTTAGTAGCCTTTCCTCTCTCCTAGGTAGCCAAACCCTCTTTTCTGGCTATTTAGGGTCTCTGTCTCTGGGGAAACTTCAGATAACGAATGCATGAGCTCAGCCGAGTTCCTCTGCATCTCCCTCTTCACCTTCTGATAAGAATCGACCGCTGACCGCGCTGGAAGCCTGCAAACCTGCAACATAGTAGCAAAGACGACTACTGCAACTCTGTAACGCTGATCCTGCCGCCTTCTCGACTGTTTTCCTGCTTGTGCATGCTGTGGGGGTAGTCTGCCTCCTCTCTGCACCAGAAGCTCCAAAGAAATCTCCCGTGGGTCGACGGAATCTTCCCCCTGCAACCGCAGGCACCAAAAAGCTGCATTTCCGGTCCCTTGGGTCTCCTCTCAGCACGACGAGCGAGGTCCCTCGAATCCAGCGACACCGTCCAAGTGACCCCCACAGTCCAGTGACTCTTCAGCCCAAGTTTGGTGGAGGTAAGTCCTTGCCTCACCTCGCTGGGCTGCATTGCTGGGAAACGCGACTTTGCAAGCTACTCCGGCCCCTGTGCACTTCCGGCGGAAATCCTTCGTGCACAGCCAAGCCTGGGTCCACGGCACTCTAACCTGCATTGCACGACTTTCTAAGTTGGTCTCCGGCGACGTGGGACTCCTTTGTGCAACTTCGGCGAGCACCGTTTCACGCATCCTCGTAGTGCCTGTTTCTGGCACTTCTCCGGGTGCTACCTGCTTCAGTGAGGGCTCTTTGTCTTGCTCGACGTCCCCTCTCTCTGCAGATCCAATTTGCGACCTCCTGGTCCCTCCTGGGCCCCAGCAGCGTCCAAAAACGCCAAACGTACGATTTGCGTGTAGCAAGGCTTGTTGGCGTCCATCCGGCGGGAAAACACTTCTGCACGACTCTCCAAGGCGTGGGGGATCCATCCTCCAAAGGGGAAGTCTCTAGCCCTTGTCGTTCCTGCAGTATTCACAGTTCTTCAGCCTAGTAAGAGCTTCTTTGCACCAACCGCTGGCATTTCTTGGGCATCTGCCCATCTCCGAGCTGCTTGTGACTTTTGGACTTGGTCCCCTTGTTCCACAGGTACCCTCAGACAGGAATCCCTCGTTGTTGCATTGCTGATTTGTGTTTTCCTTGCATTCTCCCTCTAACACGACTATTTTGTCCTTAGGGGAACTTTAGTGCACTTTGCACTCACTTTTCAGGGTCTTGGGGAGGGTTATTTTTCTAACTCTCACTATTTTCTAATAGTCCCAGCGACCCTCTACAAGGTCACATAGGTTTGGGGTCCATTCGTGGTTCGCATTCCACTTCTGGAGTATATGGTTTGTGTTGCCCCTATCCCTATGTTTCCCCATTGCATCCTATTGTAACTATACATTGTTTGCACTGTTTTCTAAGACTATACTGCATATTTTTGCTATTGTGTATATATATCTTGTGTATATTTCCTATCCTCTCACTGAGGGTACACTCTAAGATACTTTGGCATATTGTCATAAAAATAAAGTACCTTTATTTTTAGTATAACTGTGTATTGTGTTTTCTTATGATATTGTGCATATGACACTAAGTGGTACTGTAGTAGCTTCACACGTCTCCTAGTTCAGCCTAAGCTGCTCTGCTAAGCTACCATTATCTATCAGCCTAAGCTGCTAGACACCCTATACACTAATAAGGGATAACTGGGCCTGGTGCAAGGTGCAAGTACCCCTTGGTACTCACTACAAGCCAGTCCAGCCTCCTACAAATGTGATCACAGACAGTGACCTGCTAGCTTCAGCAGCCACCATCCCCATGCGGGCATTCAGTAATAATGAGCCACAATCTCCACCTACCTCATTAATATTTATAAGGTAGGTCAGATTCCGATCCACTACGATTGGGATTTTTAAGAACTGACCTATTATTACATAGGTCAGTTCCTGACCAATAATCAAGGATCAGATATTTATAGATCTGGGGCTAAATTCTCCATGTAATTACACATTTTCACAGGGAAAACTCGGAATTGAGTTATTTACCTCACCCAGTAAGTAGTGGTTGTATCTGCCAGGCGCTGTGCAGTAAATATCTCGCTCTCATCCCGCCTAATCATAATCAAGGTATAGGTTTGTTTCATATTTCATCAGGGTTTCCATGGGAAATCTCTCTATGGTTAACACAAAGTCAAACTAACAACATTTTAAAGAAGATATTCGAGTACAGCATTTTTAATCAGAAAGAAAAGGGATGCGGGTAGTAATACATATTGTAAAACACAAGCCCTGAACATAAAATCTTGCTAAAATTAAAGGAACATGCTTGTCAGCTAGTTTCCACCATTCTTGATCTCTACGCTTCACTCACAAAAATAAATATACAATAATTGATTTCCAGGCTAGAGAAACAAAAAATAAACCCTTTCCTTCCTTTCCGTTTACCCTTGGACGGCTCAGAAAGGCAAATAAAGATTGTGCGGAAAAACTTTCCTCCTGACCTTTAAAATGTTGCTGGGGCTGCCTGAGAAATCAAGGAATGTCCTGTAAGAAACCCTGGATTGTGTTATTAGGGTCAAGAATCCACTGGTTATTGTTAACTTGGCTAGAAAATACATGGAATTAAAGTTTTAATCATTTCGACACAGGACTGTCACAGAGAATTGATTTTAGGACAGAGACAAAAACAAGAAACAAGTTTAAAGCTTACTATAAAGGGGGGGCCTGAACTGCGACTAATGTCAATGAGCAAGAGCATTAGCCTTTCACACAATCTGCTGAAAGTGCCTTTCAGTTTACATTAACAAATGTAACAAATTACATTAACAAATGTAACAAATTACATCAACAAATGTATTTGAGGATTATCTCTGATCCCAAAAAACACGTCATCTTTCACAAAATAAACGAGTAAATCTAGGAGCCCAAGGTTTAGCCTTGGGGTTTCCAATGATTACCGCTTTTTTTGGGGGGGTGGGGGGCAACATAAAAATATGCAGGTTTTTTCCTTGAAGTGCAAAACAGAATTTCAGTTGTGGGGATCACTTTCACTATAAAGACACAAAATGCTGCCTAGTAAAGCCTGATAATTTATTTCAAACTAAAGAAGTTTCAGAAAGTGTGAAGTTTCCTTACAGAAACAACCATTGGCAAAGCTAACAGGTCTCATCTTTGGGCAAGCTATTGGCTTTGAAAATCAGGTGGGGATGGAGTACGGGTGGACGAGGGGAGTATGAGAAGGCAGAGAGTACTGGAGCACTGTGGAGTACGGGAGGGCATGTGTGAATGGACTGTGGGTATGGAAGGGAGGGGAGGTGGGTGGAGAATGAGATAGCTGGTGGGTGTGGATAACAGATAAGTAAAAAAAAGGGCTAGCCGCTTCATAGCACTTTTTTCTATCTGTTTGTTGGGATGGGGAACAGATACAGAGAATGGACCGGTGTGAAATAGAAGAAACAGGGACGGACAGGTGGTAGAGGGAGAAGAAACAGGGAAGGGTGATTGGGAGAGGGAGAAGAAACAAGTAGGAGAAGGAGAAAAAACAGGGCTCTGAAAAAGAAACAGGGACAGGGTAGGTGGACAAGAAACTGGGACAAGGCAGGTAGGAGGAGGGAGAAGAAACAGGGACTTTGGGAAAAGAAACAAGGATGGGATGGGTGAAAGTGGAGGAGAAGAAACAGGGACGGAATGAGTGGGGGGTAGAAACAGGAACGGGACAGGTGAGAGGGAAGAAGAAACAGGGATATGAAAGAAGATACAAGGACAAGGTGGGTGGGGTGGAGATGAAACAGTGACATTAGAGAAGACACAGGGAAAGGGCAGGTGGGAGGAGGGAGAAGAAAAGGGGATGAGGCGCGCGGGAAGAGGAGAAGGAACAGGGACATGAGATAAAACAGGAATGGTTTGTTTGAAGGGGAAAGAAATAGTGACAGGGTGACTGGGGGAGAAGAAACAGGGACAGGGCAGGTGAGGAGGGGAGAAGAGCATGGTTGGGTGGGTGGGAGGGGGAAGAATAAACATGAGTGGGAAGAAACAGGGAGAGATTGGGTGTGAGGGGGAAAAGAAAAAGGGATGGGGCAGGAGAGCAGTGAAAAGAAACAAAGAGGGGGTGGTGGGAGGGAGAACAAGAAACAGGGAGGGTGTGGGTGGGAGGGCGAGAAGAAACAGGGATGTGGCAGATGTGAGAGGGAGAAAAACCAAAGACTTTGGGATAAGAAACAGGAATGGGACTGGTGGGACGGGGAGAAGTAATGAGGGATTCGATGAGTGGGAGAAGAAAGAGGGAAGTGGGGGAAAGGGATAGGTGGGGGGAGGGGGAGAAAAAAAGGCATGGGGCAAGTCGAGGGGAGAAGAAACTGGGAGGGGGTGGGTGGGAGATGGAGAAGAAAAAGGGAGGTGGTGGGTGGGAGAGGGAGAAGAAACAGGATGGGGTGGGTGGGAGGGGAGAAGAAACAGGGATGGGGTTGGTGGAAGGGGAGAAGAAACAGGGATGGGGCGGGTGGGAGGGAGGGGAATAGAAACAGGGAGGAGGTGGGAGGGAGCAGGAGATGAAACAGGGAGTGGACAGGTGGGAGGGGGAGATGAAACAGGCAGTGGGCAGTTGAGAGGGGGAGAAAAAAGGAGGGTGCGAAGAAACAGAGTGGGGTGTGTAGGAGGGGGAGAAGAAACAGGGAGAGGACAGATGTGAGGTAGAGAAGAATCAGGGAGGGATGGGTAAGAGGGAGGGAGAAAAGAAAAAGGGAGGGTCTGTGTGGGGGCAATAAACAAGGAAGGGGCAAGTGAGAGGGGAGAAGAAACAGGCAAGGGTCAGGTGGGGGAGAAAAACAGGGACTTTGGAAGGAGAAACAGGGATGGGATGAGTGGAATGGGAGAAGAAACAGGGACAGGATTAGTGGGGGGGAGAAGAAACAAGGATGGGGTGGATAGGAGGGGGAAAAGAAACAGGGACAGGACGGGTGGGAGGGGAAAAAGAAACAGGAATGTGACAGTGGGAGGTGGGAGAAGAAACAGTTATGGGGCAGGTAGGAGGGGAGAGAAGAAACAGGGACGAGGCAGGTGGGAGGGGGAGAAGAAACACAGACAAGGCATGTGAGGGGGAGAAGAAGCAGGGGCATGGTGGTTGAGAGAATAAATAGTGACGGGGCAGGTGGGAAGGAGGAGAAGTAACAGGGACAGGGTGAGTAGGAGGGGGAGAAGGGACAGAGCAGGTGGGAGGCAGGAGAAGAAACACAGACACTGCTACAGCGCTGGTGGGTGGTGGAGAAGAAACAGGGACTGGGCAGGTGGGAAAACAACAGGGAGGGGCAGGTGGGAGTATAAGAAGAAACAGGGAGGCGGCAGATGAGAGGAAGAGAAAAAACAGGGAGGGGTCAGTTGGGAGGTCAAAGAAACAGGGAGGGGTCAGTGGGAGGGGGAGAAGAAACAGGGACATAGTGGGTTGAGGGAGAGAAGAAACAGGGGCGGCTGGGAGGGGTGGAGAAACAGGGACAGGGTGGGTGGGCGGAGAGAAGAAAGAGAGACAAGGTGAGTGGGAGCACAAGAAGAAACAGGGATGGGTGGGTGGGAGGGGGAGAAGAAAAAGAGACATAGGAGAAGAAACAAGGATTGGTGAGTGGGAGAAGAATCAGGGACGGGGTATGTCAGAGGGGGAGACGAAACAGGGTCGGGTGGGTAGGAGGGGGAAGAAACAGGGATGGAGTGGGTGGGAGAGGGAGAAGAAACCGGGACGTTGGGAGGGGGAGAAAAAACAGGTACGGGTGGATGGGAGGGGGAGAATAAAGATACATAGGGTGGGTGGGAATGGGCCAAAAAAGGGGCATGGGTCGGAGGCAGAGTAGAAACAGGGATGAGGCAGGTGGGAGGTTGAGAAGAAACAGTGACGGGGCAGGCGGGAGTGGGAGAAGAAACAGGGACGGGGCGAGTGGGAATGGGAGAAGAAACGGATGGAGAAAAAAACAGGGAGGGGGAGAAGAAAAAGGGACTGCGCAGGTGGGAAGGGGGGAAGAAACTGGGACATGGAGAAGAAACAGGGCCATGGTGGGTAGGAGGGGAAGAAGAAACAGGGGTGTGGGTGGAAGTGGGAGAAGAAACAGGGATGAGTGGGAGGGGGAGAAGAAACAGGGATGGGGTGGGAGGAAAGGGGAGAAGAAACAAGGACGGGGTGGGTGGAATGGGGAGAAGAAATAGAACATGGAGAAGAAACAGGGACAGGAGAAGAACAAGGGACAGTGTTTGTCAGAGGGGGAAAAGAAACAGGGACAGGGTGGATAGGAGGAGGAGAAGAAACAGGGATGGAGTGGGTGGGAGGGGTTAAGAAACCGGGATGGGGTGTTTTGGGCGTGTGGGAGGGGTAGAAGAAACAGGACAGGGCAGGTGAGAGGTGAGGGACGCGTGGTGGGGAGAGAGAAAAAACAGGGATGGGTGGATGGGGAGAAGAAAGAGAACCTGGGTGGGATGGGAGTGGGAGAAAAAAGAAGAAGAAATCAGCAGAAGGCAGAGGATCAGGATAAGAAACATTGCAGACTGTAAAAGAAACAACATGGAAAGGTAAAGAATCAACACTTGGGTGTTCATGCTGGCGGTCAAAACACTGACCGCCAGCGACCCCAGAACCCTGCCGGCCAAATTATGAACATTTCTGTGGGCCGTCGGGCGGAAACATTGTTTCCACCCGCCAGCTCACAGAAAGACCCGGCCAGGACATTGACACGCTGTCAATGCCTCTGTGCGGCAGGTGCAGTTGCACCTGTCGCGCAGATCACTGCCCGAAAATCGGGCAGTGACCTGCGCGACGGGACACTGCACCGGGGCCCCTGCATGGCCCATGCAAAGTGCATGAGCCGTGCAGGGGCCTCAAGAGGTGCCCCGGGGCACCCCCTCTGCCAGCCAGAACCTGCCAGGAAAAGGCTGGTGGAAATGGGAACATAATCCGCAGGGTAGCTCAGCTACCTTGGCGGATAGTGTTTCCACTCACGGCCAGGTTGCCTGACGGCGGAAGCCTGGCGGTGAGTGAGAATATGGCGGGTTGGCCCGCCATGCCGGCTGGCCATTTCAGCCACCAATGCCGGCATGGCGGGCCAACCTGCCATGTTCGTAATGAGGGCCTTAGTGTGGAGATGGGAGTGAGAGAAGAAAAAAAAATAGTGCCTCAATCACAGCACCAGCAGCGGAAGGGTCTTAATAAATGTGAAGCAATCAGTACTTGGTCCATCCTTGTAGGAGGATGGCCTGGCTTATAGTGGGTACCAGAGGTACTTACACCTTGTGCCAGGTCCAGTTATCCCTTAAGTGTAGAAGAGGTGTTTCTAGCAGCTTAGGCTGATAGAAGGTAGCTATGGCAAAGCAGCTTAGGCTGAACTAGGAGACATGTAAAGCTCCTACTATACCACTGGTGTCATATGCACAATATCATAAGAAAACACAATACACAGAAGTACTAAAAATAAAGGTACTTTATTTTTATGACAATATGCCAAACGTATCTCAGTGAGTACCCTCAGTAGGAGGATAAGATATATGTACACAAACCAAAATTATGCAGGTAATAGCAAGAAAAGTAATGCAAGAGGTGTAAAGTTACAATAGATTGCAATAGGAGCACATAGGTATAGGGATAACATAAACCATATACTCCAAAAGTGGAATGCGAACCACAAATGGACCCCAAACTTGTGTGAGCTTGTAGAGGGTCGCTGGGACTGTAAGAAAACAGTGAGGGTTAGAAAAATAGCCCACCCCAAGACCCTGAAAGGTAGGTGTAAAGTGCACCTACTACCCCCAGAGAGCACAGAAGTTGTGATAGGGGGATTCTGCAGGAAGAACAAACACCAGCAATGCAACAACAATGGATTTCCGGACCTGAGTACCTGTAAGACAAGGGGACCAAGTCCAAGAGTCGCAACAGTGTTGAGAGTGGGCAGGAGCCCAGGAAATGCCAGCTGAGGGTGCAAGGAAGCTGCCACCTGTTGGAAGAAGCTTGGAGTTCTGCAAGAAAGAAGAGGACTAGGAACTTCCCCTTTGGAGGATGGATGTCCCACATCGCGATGAAGCTTGCAGAGGTGTTCCCACGCAGAAAGACCACAAACAAGCCTTGCTAGCGGCAAGGGTCGCAGTAGAGGTTTTTGGGTGCTGCTGTGGCCCAGGAGGGACCAAGATGACGCCACTTGGAGGAGGAGACAGAGGGGGCGCCCAGCAACGTAGGGAGCCCTCTCAGAAGCAGGCAGCACCCGCAGAAGTACCTGAACAGGCACTTGGAAGAAGAGTGAACCGGAGTCCACACGAAGTCACAAAAGGGAGTCCCACGACGCGGGAGGACAACTCAGAAGGTTGTGCACTGCAGGTTAGAGTTTCGGGACCCAGGCTTGGCTGTGCATGAAGGAAATCCTGGAAGAGTGCACAGGAGCCAGAGCAGCTGCAAATCACGCAGTACCCAGCAATGCAGTCTAGCGTGGGGAGGCAAGGACTTACCTCCACCAACCTTGGACTGAATAGTCACTGGACTGTGGGAGTCACTTGGACAGAGTTGCTGAGTTCCAGGGACCACGCTCGTCGTGCTGAGAGGGGACCCAGAGGACCGGTGATGCAGTCTTTTGTTGCCTGCGGTTGCAGGGGGAAGGTTCCGTCGACCCACAGGAGATTTCTTCGGAGCTCATGGTGTAGAGAGGAGGCAGGCTACCCCCAGAGCATGCACCACCTGGAAACAGTCGAGAAAGCCGGCAGGGTGAAGCGATACAAGGTTGCTAGTAGTCGTCTTGCTACTTTGTTGCGGTTTTGCAGGCATCCTGAGCAGTCAGCGGTCGATCCTTTGATAGAAGGTGAAGAGAGAGATGCAGAGGAACTCTGATGAGCTCTTGCATTCGTTATCTGGTGAGATCCCCAAAGCAGAGACCCTAAATAGCCAGAAAAGGAGGTTTGGCTACCCAGGAAGGAGGATTGGCTACCAAGAGAGGTAAGAGCCTATCAGAAGGAGCCTCTGACATCACCTGCTGGCACTGGCCACTCAGAGCAGTCCAGTGTGCCACAGACACCTCTGTTTCCAAGATGGCAGAGGTCTGGGACACACTGGAGGAGCTCTGGGCACCTCACCTGGGAGGTGCAGGTCAGGGGAGTGGTCACTCCCCTTTCCTTTGTCCAGTTTCGCGCCAGAGCAGGGCTGGGGGATCCCTGAACCGGTGTAGACTGGCTTATGCAGAGATGGGCACCATCTGTGCCCATCAAAGCATTTCCAGAGGCTGGGGGAGGCTACTCCTCCCCAGCCTTCACACCTATTTCCAAAGGGAGAGGGTGTTACACCCTCTCTCAGAGGAAGTCCTTTGTTCTGCCTTCCTGGGCCAGGGCTGCCTGGACCCTAGGAGGGCAGAAACCTGTCTGAGAGGTTGGCAGCAGCAGCAGCTGCAGTGGAGACCCCGGAAAGGCAGTTTGGCAGTACCCAGGTTCTGTGCTAGAGACCCGGGGGATCATGGAATTGTCACCCCAATGCCAGAATGGCATTGGGGTGACAATTCCATGATCTTAGACATGTTACATGGCCATGTTCGGAGTTACCATTGTGACGCTGTACATAGGTAGTGACCTATGTATAGTGCACGCGTGTAATGGTGTCCCCGCACTCACAAAGTCCGGGGAATTTGCCCTGAACGATGTGGGGGCACCTTGGCTAGTGCCAGGGTGCCCACTCACTAAGTAACTTTGCACCCAACCTTCACTAGGTAAAGGTTAGACATATAGGTGAATTATAAGTTACTTAAGTGCAGTGGTAAACGGCTGTGAAATAACATGGACGTTATTTCAATCAGGCTGCACTGGCAGGCCTGTGTAAGAATAGTCAGAGCTTCCTATGGGTGGCAAAAGAAATGCTGCAGCCCATAGGGATCTCCTGAAACCCCAATACCCTGGGTACCTCAGTACCATATACTAGGGAATTATATGGGTATACCAGTATGCCAATGTGAATTGGTAAATTTAGTCACTAGCCTGTTAGTGACAAATTTGGAAAGCAGAGAGAGCATAACCACTGAGGTTCTGGTTAGCAGAGCCTCAGTGAGACAGTTAGGCATCACACAGGGAACACATACAGGGCACATACTTATGAGCACTGGGGCCCTGGCTGGCAGGGTCCCAGTGACACATAGACTAAAACAACATACATACAGTGAAATATGGGGGTAACATGCCAGGCAAGATGGTACTTTCCTACAATCCTCCCGAGCAAGAATAGGAAGTGTAGACAGCTGGCATTGCCCAATTAACGGCAGCAAATGAGATTGATAATGAAGCCCACGAATGGTAAGCAATGGGCAGGCTACAAGCCCCTTATTCAAGACAATGGGGGTCATTCTAACCCTGGCGGTCCAAGACCGCCAGGGCTAAAATGACGGGGGCACCGCCAACAGGCTGGCGGTGCCCCGCTGGGCATTCTGACCGCCGCGGTCAGACAAGGAAAACCGGCGGTCTGCCGCCGGTTTTCCGCTGCCCCTGTGAATCCTCCATGGCGGCGGAGCGCGCTCCGCCGCCATGGGGATTCTGACACCCCCTACTGCCATCCTGTTCCTGGCGGGTCTCCCGCCAGGAACAGGATGGCGGTAGGGGGTGCCGCGGGGCCCCTGGGGGCCCCTGCAGTGCCCATGCCAATGGCATGGGCACTGCAGGGGCCCCCGTAAGAGGGCCCCACTTTGTATTTCAGTGTCTGCTTTGCAGACACTGAAATACGCGACGGGTGCCACTGCACCCGTCGCACCTTCCCACTACGCCGGCTCAATTCTGAGCCGGCGTCATCGTGGGAAGGTTGATTTGCCCTGGGCTGGCGGGCGGCCTTTTGGCGGTCGCCCGCCAGCCCAGGGCAAATCCCAAAATACCCTCAGCGGTCTTTCGACCGCGGAGCGGTATTTTGGTGGGGGAAGTCTGGCGGGCGGCCTCCGCCGCCCGCCAGACTTAGAATCACCCCCAATATCTCTTGCAAATGACAGCACATACGCTAGCACTCGTGCTTGCCCCAAAGGAAGCTTTAGTGGTATTCTGTTGCCATTAGAGCCAGTGGATGGATTGCTGCCACTCAGCAGCTGACACCCAGATCCTTTACCAGCAGCATGCTCCTTGCTGACAGCCCAGTCACACTTCACCCTTACATTGAGGCCTTACTTTTCTTCCTGGAAAAATACATTTATGCAACCACGTGCACAATATCCAATATGCATACCTCTGGTCCCTCATGCTTCAGCCTCCCAGCCCATTCACCATCCCGGATCCCTGTTGTTCCTCCAATCATAATTTCCAGTAACATGTTGTTTGCCCTTCATGGGAAAGCCATCCTGCAGCTGGAAATCACCTCAGGTGGAAGGACCTGGCAGTTTAACTTTGTCTCAGTAAAGTCAGGCAAACTCAAGAAACTGCATTTGCAACTTTGTAGAAGAAGATCACAACTTTGCGCACTCATACTACGTTCCCAACTTAACTGCACCCTTACAACCAACTTTTTTGTCATATGCTTAGGTGCATATATAAAGGAAGAAATGCCACTGGAAACGTCAATAGAAATCCACAAAGTTCTACCTTACTAATGGCCACTTCCCTGGCCATCCCCTGGGAACACTTATTTCCTCCCTCTTTTCCCAATATTACAAATGTGGGAAAACTGGCCGCCTGTTAGAAATCCTATGTTTGTTAGTCCTGTGTGCGACAGGAAATATTTGCATATGCTGATTGGATGAAATATGATTTTCACTGCAAAGGACCCTCTGAACTCATCGAAATACAACCTAAGAATGCAAAAGGTTCTGAGAACTGGCCCAACAGAATCAAAGGATCGTTCAATATGTCAGAGGATTTAATGACGATAAACAGAAAATGACAACATTTTAGAATTGTGTAAAAGAGAGATATATTTTTTTTCTTTTTTTCTTTATTTTTGAAATTGCAAAACAAGCAACCAATACTGAGACAGACTGGAATCACATTAACTACTCGTTGATCCTACAAACAAAAAAACAGAAAGAAAGGGGGGAAGGAGATCAAGTGAAGCAAAACATCATGTGCATAGACAAACCTAGCAAGCCGACATGAAGAAGGGCACAGTGGAGAACAAATCAAACTAAAAGGCTAGGCCGGTCGGTCCTGTGAAACAGCCAAGGAGGCCCACCACCCCACACTGAATCCGAGATCCGCCCCACCTTTTACCTCCGAGCATCATTCTCAATTAGCACAATCTCCAGCCTACTTATGTTTAAAATTTCTCGCTACCAAATCCATACGTCGGGAGGCTCACCGGAAAGCCAAAATCATACCAAAATCAACTGTGTTAGTACAATAGAAAAGAAGTATACGCCCTAGAAATAGGGAGGAATAGTAGGCGAGTGACCCAAAATGACCATCTTGGGATCAAACATGGCCACCAGGTTAGAAAAGCTCCCCAACAAAGAGTTATTTGAACACAGTGCATTTGTGAAAATATAAAAATAGATTTAAGCAAAAAAGCAATAGTAAACACGAAGGGGCATATTTATGAGCCCCTAGCACCACGGGATCATCACTTTACATGATGCTCCGGTGGCGCTATGCCCTTCGCTGTATTTACAAGGTGGCGTTAAGCCACTTTTTGTGGCTTAACACCACCTTGCAAATACGGCCCCTTCACACGCAGCACTTTGCGTGGAAGGGGCATGCAATGGGTGTTGCTGTGGGCGTGCCACAGCAACACTCATTGCATGTTGACACTGCCCCAGATTTACGTGTTTTCGTAAACCTGAGGCAGCGCCAAAATCTAACACCTTCCCAGGGGTGGCGTTAGCAAACCGCAACGAGGAGGAATACTTTTAATCCTCCTCGTTTCTGCAGCACGCATAGGAAGAGCAAAACGCCAGAAATTATTGTTTATGTGCGGGAAGGTGTCCCTTCCTGCACGTAAACAATCATTTGAAAATGACGCTTTGGCACTTCTGTGTGTGCTGCATTATGCAAGGACACACAGAAGTGCCAAATTGCAAATAGTGATTTTGTGCAGGAAGGGACACCTTCCTGCACATAAAAAATCACACCCCTCAACGCAGACATCCTTGCACGATGGTGCAAGGATGCCTGCATTGGCGCTGACAGCTAAATGTAGCGCCAGTGCAGGGGACAACCCAGGGATGTACCATAGTCAATTAAATACGGCGCATCCCTGCATTGTAAAAATGACGGAGCGTGGCGCTGCCAATTTTGGGGCAGCATCGCGCTCTGTCATTTTCCCATGAATACGGGCCGAACATTTTATGTTCATTGTGGGCAATCAAGTAAAAAACAAAATTGGAGCTTCCTGGATAAGCGGTACAAACAAACTTTAATCAAATTGCAAACAGAGCAAGTTTTGCCTTTTTTACGCCAACACAGAGCAGGTGTGAGGGGAGAGGTATAGTGTGGCCCGCAAGGCTGTCAGGTTGGTGAAGGACATTACCTCTGCCTTCCCGGCAGATAACTACCCACCGTACTTGGAGATGCCCACCAGGTTTGCAGGGAACGCAAACTTCAGTGGAGGCATTGCAGCTGTGGAACCACTGAAGGCAGTGAAACTGGGAACCACTGAAGGCAGTGAAACTTTGCTGATCAGGCACCACATTCGATGTGCCCATGCAGCAACAATTTTCGTTTTTCAAGAATAAACTCTGACAGGTTATTTGCCAATGGTGGTGGTGTTCAGGCTGCCCACACCTCAATGGATCTCAAACCACAGTAGAGTGAGACTCAGGCTATCTACAGCTATTCTAACTGCTGGCTAATCAGAATGGCCTAAAAATGGGACTATTGGTTGAAGCTGTGGCAATTCAGAATATCTTTCAACTAATCAGCACCCAGTCATATTAAATGTAATACAAACTGCCAGCAACTGGCATGTGGGGTGGGCCACTCAATATTACTCTAGATGTTAGTCATGTTTAGGTCTCACTTAACATACAGTGCAAACCGTCTGGTTGTGAAAGACCTATTGTCGGCTTATGAAGAATTTACAGGGCCTTACACCCATCCATCGCTTAGGACAATTTGGCTGTGTCATTTCTATCTCCTTGCTTCTTATGTAATGGCTTTCCTTCTTCCAGATTATATATCTTTGGTTTGTCCCTCCTGTGGAGATTAGCCTCTTTACAGTCCCTCTGATTGGCCGACTTCTAGCCTTCCACTGATCACTTTTAGGGAGCTCTTTTATTCTTTTTAGTTAAGCACTCCATGAGAGTGCGTGTGTTTTGTCCAGCTTTGGTGTTGTGCTTTTCCTTGTGTGCTTCTGCCCTCGTCCCTCCGTTTTTTCTCTCCCTCGTGTACTTTTCCCCCAACCTTCCTATTGCTCCCTTCCTTGCGTGCTACTTATTTCTCCTCCCTCCACTTTTATTTTTACTCTATCTCGCCCACCTCTCTCCGAGACCTGCTCTTAGCTTCCACCCCAACCCACGCGGTCTTATTTATACATTTTGTTTTTGCTTCTATAGAGGGCCAGGCAGCAGAGCAAATTGTTGACGTGCGCTTAAAAAGAAAAGTGTTTTTGCACTGCTTTGTTTCCATTTTTTTAAATTTACCAATCCGCCTTGGATCAGCAAATTTAAAAAAAAGTCACATACGTCATTTTCGGCACATGTATACAAGGTGACGCATGCACGCACTTTTATGATGATGCATGTACTTGCATACATCCTCAAAAATGCGCATGCGCACAAAATGACGTGGTAATTGACAGCCCCATCATCGTGCATTTGTTTCCCCTTTTTGGCCATGCTCCACACAAGAGATGCTTTTTGCTGATGATTTTTGCCCAAAGGTCATACCTATTAGCAATTGTTGTTTCAATTAGTGTTAAAAAGAAGCAGAGTCCCTGCAGAACTCGTTCTGCTTTTCATTAAGACGAAAAAAAACGTTGCCCATCCTTATCCAGGATGGCAGACTGACTCCTGAAAACACTTACACACCTGATTCAGCAAAAGGCGCCAAATTAACCATGTTTCGCCCACTTCTCTCACAATGTTACAATAATGCGATGCCATTCTGAGTCCATCTGAATCATGTTAGTAATGTGAGATTTGATACTGCCATTTTGATTCCATTACATCATATGAAACATTCTGAGACAAGTCATCCGAGGTGGGAGGGAGGCAGCAGAATTCAGATTCTGCAACATAAAATGATAATATCAGTGAGGAACACTGACCCAGTCACACAGTGTTTGGGTCAAACATCACCCCAAGATGGAGTACACCACCTTCAGGGACAAAAGAACAAAATAAACTTTGAAAAAACAAAATGCCACAAAAGCACACATGGTGCCTCGTGGGTCAAACATGCCATACAAAATGAAAGAAGGATTAACAAACTATTGGTACAATTAGCAGGCAGCTGCCCATCATATGGCAATAGACTATCCATGGATATCTATATTTGAAGGTCAGTGAAGCGGCCCTTCAGACAGGGAATGTCACAGACAGAGGAGAGTGAAAGTGAGGTCTTTGTCAGCCAGTCAGACTTTCCAGGGGTTAATGTACAGACTAAGGCCCATATTTATACTTTTTTTGGGCCGCTTTTGCATCATTTTTGGACGCAAAAGGGGCGCAAACGTACAAAATATAATTGCATTTTGTACGTTTGCGCCACTTTTGCGTCAAAAAATGACACAGATGCGGCGCAAAAAAAGTATAAGCATGGGCCTAAAAGAGCACTGGAGGGAGGATTAGGCATGTGCGAAGTTACATTGTTTTTCCACACGTACTATGACTCATTTTCTCAAGGACTGTGGGTTTACAGATAAGGAAGGCTGTCTGTATGAAGCTCAGGACTTTTACTGTGCTCTTCATCAAGAGATCGTACACAAAGGGAGAGTATAAGGGAGTAAGAAAAGGCACCCATCGTACTCGACTCCCCAAACACAATACTAAGTCACAAAAGAGAGTACGGGTTTTTTTGGAAATATAAATGGATTGGAAGTGTGCTAATTGCGTCACCATGCCAGTCCTAAATCTCAACTAGAGATACAACGCGGGGTGGTTCACGGTCTGTGGAGGGAGATTTCCTTTACGGACTAGGTGGTCTCACACACTATATAGTGTCATGCTTCATCATATGACCACCTAGCCCCACCCAGGTAGGGCAATACCACCTGGGCGGACTCAACCTCGCTGTTAAAGGAACAGGAGGGAGTGCGTAAATTTAGTTAGATTTCTGGAAAGATAGGGATCCAGCTATGCTATGGGAATAAAAACACCTACTCAGATACCAGGGTGAGTTTTAATAGAAGGTTCTGTGTGGTGTGTTTAAAAGGAATGGGAGACCAGTGTGAGAACAATGACTCACAAGGTCACCTATCTAGCCGACATGTTTCTGCCCTTGTGATTGAGCTATGGAGGGTCTCTGGGCATTCATCAGGGCGTTGGATCCCTGTAGCGGATGCTAATAGCGCGCTGCAGTTTAATTCGCAATAGGAAAAAACGTGGGAAGGGAAGGAAGGGCCTACCTTAGCCAAGGGAATACCTGGGGAGAACCTATGGTAAATACAATAACAGACCAAAATTGGCAGTGAGAAAGATAATTCACGGCAAACCACGGCACACGTGACAAAATATCATGCATAACACAATAGTAATGATTGCAGGTAGAACGGTCGCAGCAATGCAGGTTATGCGCGGCGATCGGTAGGTCAGGGAAGACAAATCCTTACCCTAACAATAAAGGCTACTAGCCTCTGGTATCCTGGAGAGGGAGCGTCCCCTTATAGTCAGACTCTAGGGTTATAAAGGGGAGAGAGCAGAAAGGGAGTAAAGAAGAAAAATTATATATGAGAGAATAGGGATAAGACAGGGAAAAAAGAGAAAAGAAAAGGAGAAGAGAGGAAAAAAAGAAAGAAGAAGAAAAAGAAGAAGAAGATGAAGAAAAAAGAAAGAAGGAGGAAGGAAAAGAGAAGGAAAGAGAAGGGGGAACAAAAGGGAAAAAAAGGGGGAAAGAAAAGAGAGGGAGGGAACAAAAGGGGGTGGGGGCAAAAGAATAAGAGGGCTGTAAAGCAAACGTGGAAAGGAAATTAAAGAGAAAGAAAGAGAAAAAAGAAAAAAGGAGAAAGGAAGTAAAGAAAGAAAGAAAAAGAAGAAGGAAAAGGAAGAAAAAAGGAGAAGAAGAAAGAAGACAAGGGGAGACAGTTATTGGAGAAAGAAAGGCGGGCAAATAGACAGAAGAGCAGAAAAGAAAAGAAGAGAAGAAATTCTTATCTGTGTATCCATCGATGGTAGACTCACTGCATCAAAGGTGGGCGCTCGCTGTGCGCCTATACCGACCTCTCTGTCAGGACCGCTTGGGTAAAGTGACCTGAAAGTGGTTGGTTTATATAGTACTCATAATGGGGATAAATTGCCTGCAGCTGTAGATAATCACCGTCGCGGCCCGGGGGCCGGAAGTAATACGAGCTGTGAACGTTTTGTGCACCGGACTGGCTTGTGGTCCCTTCGGAGGTGCCGAGACCCGGAAATGGTCGTAAATGGCCCACGGAGTGTGGGGCACTCGTTAATGGCGTAATCACACAAGACCAAGCCCCCTCCGCGAGGGCCGAGGTTGCCGCGGTCAATGACCGCGGCGCTGTGAAAGCCCTGTGAGGGCGGGGGCGCGATCCCGCTAAGGCTGCCGGGAATTGTAGTTCCCGTGCAGCCATGCGGGTCGCCGTCACTCGTAAGCCGGGAAAAGAAGTGTCCCGGCTGCGTGTGAGGCTCGAGAGAGAAAAAGGGGTGACAAAAAGAGAAGGAGGGGGGGGGGGGGTTGGTTGGAAGGTGAAGGGGTGAGAAAGGGAGAGGGGTGAAGGGGTGAGAAAAGGGAGAGGGGTGGGGGATGTGTATTCAAAAATTGTATTAAAAATAAGAATAAAAATAAGAATAAAAATTAATAAGAAGGAGTGGGAGTGGGGGAGTGTAGGACAGAAGGGGATGAGAGAAAGAGGGGGAAAAAAGGGGAGAGGAGGACACAGTGAGTAAAAAAGGGGGAGGAAGGAAACGGCAGGGAACAAAGAAGAGCAACGGGGAAGGGGGAAAAAAAGGGGGGGGAAAGAACAGGGGGAAGGAGGATTTCGAGGAGAGACTGCAGGTCGATAAGGAGAAAGGAGGGGAAGGGTGGAGAAAAAGAAGAAGGGAAACGTATGGGCGAGAGATAAAGACAAAGGGAGGAAAAAGGAACAGAGGGGAAGAGAAAGGAGTTGAGAGGCAGGGAGGGGAAGCAGCTCTGCCAGCGATGTGAGAGG
This sequence comes from Pleurodeles waltl, assembly GCF_031143425.1. Lineage (NCBI taxonomy): Eukaryota > Metazoa > Chordata > Amphibia > Caudata > Salamandridae > Pleurodeles > Pleurodeles waltl. The sequence goes on from NC_090444.1 coordinate 1,749,263,991, forward strand.
GAGGTGGGGAAACAAGAAGGGGGTTCTAATTGTGAAGAGAGAACCACGGTATCTCGTCATTCAATCCAGCCATGTCGGTCTGCAATCTCCAGATCCAGCGTTGTTCTGCCCTAAAAAGTTTATCGGACAAGCTGGGGGTAGAAGGAGAGAATTGTTCCAGGACCGTCCAAGACAAGTCATCTGGAGAGTGGTTTCTTTGTAGGAAATGGCTAGTGAGCTTCGTTGCATCTCGTTTGCACCTAATCGTGCTTCTATGTTCGCAAATTCTGGTGCTCACTTTCCTCGTAGTCATACCCACATACTTAAGTAGGCAAGGGCATTTGATTAAATAAACTACGTTTTTGCTGTTGCAATTTGTCAGCGATTTTTGCACCCATGGAGTTTTAAGGTCAAGATCGATGGTGGTGGATCTATGAGTGAAAGGGCAAACGCTGCAGTTGCCGCAAGGGTAATGGCCAGCGGGGGGAGGCATTTGCCATAGTGTAGTCTGTGTGGACCCTCGCTTCTCCATTGGTCTAGTGTGGACCACCATGTCCCGTATGCTAGTTGCTCTCTTAAATGCGTGCAATGGTGGTTCAAAAGGTAATCCGCCTGATGTCAAGATTTTCCAATTTTCTCTAATGATCTTCTGGATTTCATTGGAAAGGGGATTGAAGGTAGTGACACATACGATTTTATCCAAACTTGGTTTCTGTTCTCGGGGCTGGAGCAACAGGTCTCTGTGATTGTTACGTGCCCGTTTTTTGGCCCTATTAATCAAATGTGTGGGATAATCCTTGGTGTGTAGCTTGGTAGACAGTTTCTCTGCATGTTTGCGGTAATCGGTGACGGATGAGCAGTTCCGTCTTAAACGGAGGAACTGTCCAACCGGAAGGTTATCTCGTAGGGCTCGTGGATGGAAGCTCTGGTATTGTAATAGATTGTTGCAGTCTGTTGGTTTATAATAAACTTCAGTCGCTAATCCGCCGTCTTGTTCAAAGATTAGTAGATCAAGGAAAGGTAGTTTATTGTCACCTATGTTCATGGTGAAGGTTAAAAACGGGTTCGCCCCGTTGAGCCAGATAGCGAATGCCAGGGCTTCTTCTTTACTACCGGTCCATATTAACAATACATCATCGATGTATCGCTTCCAGAGTTTAATCTGATCTCGGTAGGGGTTGTCTTCATGTAAGATCGTATGTCTTTCAATATGATCAACGTATAGACATGCTAGGCTAGGGGCAAATGTACTACCCATTGATGTGCCTTGCGTCTGCAGGAAGAAACTGTCTTCGAACTTGAAGTAGTTTCTGGTCAAAGCAAGATGTGCTAGGTCCAGTATAAACCCAGGGGGAGTTTGGGTTTGGGAACCACCCAAATGTACATCCAGTAGGTTGCTGATTACTTCCAGAGTAGCTTCTTGCGGGATGTTTGTGTAGAGTGATTCCACATCAAGAGTAATTAGTAGTTCCTTGGATTTGTCAAAGGCTATGGACTCCAGTAAAAGGAGAACATGGGTGGTGTCTTTAAGATAGGTTGGGATCCTTTTGACTATCGGCTGAAGAAAGAAATCCACAAACTTAGACAGGGGCTCAAGTGCCGAGCCTATCCCGGAGACAATAGGCCTACCGGGTGGGGGGATCTTTCCTTTATGTACTTTTGGTAGAATGTAGAAGTACGGTATTTTGGGATTGGTTTGTATCAAATATGATGCCTCATGATCTGTGATCCAGTTGTTTTCTTTCCCTTTTGACACTAGGAAAGTGATCTTTTCTTGGACATCAATTGTGGGATCACGTGACAGCCGCTTGTAATGTCTGGTATTCCCCAGTAGTCGATTACACTCGTCTCTATACATTTTGTATGGTAGGATCACAGTGGCCCCGCCTTTATCTGCTGGTTTTATGATAATATTAGGATCGGCTGTGAGGCTCTTAAGTGACTCTATTTCGGTATTACTCATATTATGGAATACTTTGTTAGATGACTCAGTAAGCCCATTGATCTTGAGGGATACTGATTTTTCAAAGGCCAGTACCTCCGGGGGCATCTGCCCTGCTGGGGGGCAAAAAGTAGACTTTGGGCGTAGTCCTGTATTCTGCGCGGGAGTATCAAATTCTCTACCGAGGAAAAAGGTTTTTAGGCGGATCTTACGGAACAGACCTGCCAGTTCTGTTCTAGTTTTGAAAAGGTCTACTTTAGGAGTAGGCGCAAAATTCAGGCCTTTATTCAATGCTTGGGTTTCGATTTGATTCAGGGTCCGATTGGTTAGGTTGATGATGTTAACTGTATTCTCTAAATCGGGGTTTACTTTGTCTTGCTTGTCCCTGGTATGGCGTCCCTGTGTATTGGGTTTTCCAAAACATCCTCTTTTTGACGCCACTGTACTTCTTTTCTCCTCCCTCTGTCCCTCCCATGGCCTCTGTCTAAAAAAGGAGGTGGGGGTTCAGGGAAGGACCATTGGGTAGGATGTTGCAGGTAAGGTGCTTGGTATTGCGGCGGGGGGCCATACTGGTTGGGCCAGCCCCATTGTTGGTTAAGGTATGGTGGGTATTGGGGAGGTACGGGTGGATAGTTCCATCCTCCTCGGCGTTGGCCACGTCGTCCGCGGCGTTGCCGTGTGTACCCTGACGAGTTACTGTCGCTATCTGAATTGGTGTTGCTCCCTGAGGAAGTCTCAGATGTGTTAGAGGAATTTTTGGCTACGTAGTCAGGTTTTGTGTAGGGGTATATCTTTTCTAGGGAAAAACGATTCAAATCTTTTTGAAACTTCCCTATTTTTTGCTGAGTTAAGTATTCTTTGTATTCATTTTTTTTTTTTTTACCTCCTCCAATTTCTTTTTGAAGGAGAGAATACTCACACCTGTCTTCAGGTTATTTTCACTGGTTTTTATTTGAATCAGTAAGGTTTCTGATAGCCTAGTCGCGGTTCTTATAACTAGTACCAGCCAATCTCGTGTGCATTTCCATGCTATGAGTGACCAGTCTTTTCGAAACTCTAGGTCGTCTAGGAAAATACGAGGTTCATTGGTGACAAGTAATCCGTTCGGTGCCGAATTACTGCGTAAGTACTCAGTAAGGACGGCTCCGTGTAGTATGGTCTTAACCTGGGAGCGTTTTAGTTCCACTAGGGACTCCCAGTCCCCAAGTTGGGATAAACTTTTTGACAAGGCTGAGTCCCCTAAGAGTGAGGGGGCTGAGAGGATAGCTGATACTTCCTCGTCGTTGAAGGAGAGACCTTCTGCCATGGTGTGGCAGGCGTGGTGGAGGAAGATGGGGATGGAGAAAAAGAAGGGAAAAAGGAGTAAGGCCCTAAGTGCTATGGGACGCAAACAAGGCACTACGCTTGCTTAAGGGGAAGGGAATTTTAAAGAGTCAACAACACTCGCAACCGAAAGGCTGCTCTACTATGATCGTACACAAAGGGAGAGTATAAGGGAGTAAGAAAAGGCACCCATCGTACTCGACTCCCCAAACACAATACTAAGTCACAAAAGAGAGTACGGGGTTTTTTGGAAATATAAATGGATTGGAAGTGTGCTAATTAAGTCACCATGCCAGTCCTAAATCTCAACTAGAGATACAACGCGGGGTGGTTCACGGTCTGTGGAGGGAGATTTCCTTTACGGACTAGGTGGTCTCACACACTATATAGTGTCATGCTTCATCATATGACCACCTAGCCCCACCCAGGTAGGGCAATACCACCTGGGCGGACTCAACCTCGCTGTTAAAGGAACAGGAGGGAGTGCGTAAATTTAGTTAGATTTCTGGAAAGATAGGGATCCAGCTATGCTATGGGAATAAAAACACCTACTCAGATACCAGGGTGAGTTTTAATAGAAGGTTCTGTGTGGTGTGTTTAAAAGGAATGGGAGACCAGTGTGAGAACAATGACTCACAAGGTCACCTATCTAGCCGACATGTTTCTGCCCTTGTGATTGAGCTATGGAGGGTCTCTGGGCATTCATCAGGGCGTTGGATCCCTGTAGCGGATGCTAATAGCGCGCTGCAGTTTAATTCGCAATAGGAAAAAACGTGGGAAGGGAAGGAAGGGCTACCTTAGCCAAGGGAATACCTGGGGAGAACCTATGGTAAATACAATACCAGACCAAAATTGGCAGTGAGAAAGATAATTCACGGCAAACCACGGCACACGTGACAAAATATCATGCATAACACAATAGTAATGATTGCAGGTAGAACGGTCGCAGCAATGCAGGTTATGCGCGGCGATCGGTAGGTCAGGGAAGACAAATCCTTACCCTAACAATAAAGGCTACTAGCCTCTGGTATCCTGGAGAGGGAGCGTCCCCTTATAGTCAGACTCTAGGGTTATAAAGGGGAGAGAGCAGAAAGGGAGTAAAGAAGAAAAATTATATATGAGAGAATAGGGATAAGACAGGGAAAAAAGAGAAAAGAAAAGGAGAAGAGAGGAAAAAAAGAAAGAAGAAGAAAAAGAAGAAGAAGATGAAGAAAAAAGAAAGAAGGAGGAAGGAAAAGAGAAGGAAAGAGAAGGGGGAACAAAAGGGAAAAAAAGGGGGAAAGAAAAGAGAGGGAGGGAACAAAAGGGGGTGGGGGCAAAAGAATAAGAGGGCTGTAAAGCAAACGTGGAAAGGAAATTAAAGAGAAAGAAAGAGAAAAAAGAAAAAAAGGAGAAAGGAAGTAAAGAAAGAAAGAAAAAGAAGAAGGAAAAGGAAGAAAAAAGGAGAAGAAGAAAGAAGACAAGGGGAGACAGTTATTGGAGAAAGAAAGGCGGGCAAATAGACAGAAGAGCAGAAAAGAAAAGAAGAGAAGAAATTTTTATCTGTGTATCCATCGATGGTAGACTCACTGCATCAAAGGTGGGCGCTCGCTGTGCGCCTATACCGACCTCTCTGTCAGGACCGCTTGGGTAAAGTGACCTGAAAGTGGTTGGTTTATATAGTACTCATAATGGGGATAAATTGCCTGCAGCTGTAGATAATCACCGTCGCGGCCCGGGGGCCGGAAGTAATACGAGCTGTGAACGTTTTGTGCACCGGACTGGCTTGTGGTCCCTTCGGAGGTGCCGAGACCCGGAAATGGTCGTAAATGGCCCACGGAGTGTGGGGCACTCGTTAATGGCGTAATCACACAAGACCAAGCCCCCTCCGCGAGGGCCGAGGTTGCCGCGGTCAATGACCGCGGCTCTGTGAAAGCCCTGTGAGGGCGGGGGCGCGATCCCGCTAAGGCTGCCGGGAATTGTAGTTCCCGTGCAGCCATGCTACCAGAGGCTAGTAGCCTTTATTGTTAGGGTAAGGATTTGTCTTCCCTGACCTACCGATCGCCGCGCATAACCTGCATTGCTGCGACCGTTCTACCTGCAATCATTACTATTGTGTTATGCATGATATTTTGTCACGTGTGCCGTGGTTTGCCGTGAATTATCTTTCTCACTGCCAATTTTGGTCTGTTATTGTATTTACCATAGGTTCTCCCCAGGTATTCCCTTGGCTAAGGTAGGCCCTTCCTTCCCTTCCCACGTTTTTTCCTATTGCGAATTAAACTGCAGCGCGCTATTAGCATCCGCTACAGGGATCCAACGCCCTGATGAATGCCCAGAGACCCTCCATAGCTCAATCACAAGGGCAGAAACATGTCGGCTAGATAGGTGACCTTGTGAGTCATTGTTCTCACACTGGTCTCCCATTCCTTTTAAACACACCACACAGAACCTTCTATTAAAACTCACCCTGGTATCTGAGTAGGTGTTTTTATTCCCATAGCATAGCTGGATCCCTATCTTTCCAGAAATCTAACTAAATTTACGCACTCCCTCCTGTTCCTTTAACAGCGAGGTTGAGTCCGCCCAGGTGGTATTGCCCTACCTGGGTGGGGCTAGGTGGTCATATGATGAAGCATGACACTATATAGTGTGTGAGACCACCTAGTCCGTAAAGGAAATCTCCCTCCACAGACCGTGAACCACCCCGCATTGTATCTCTAGTTGAGATTTAGGACTGGCATGGTGACGCAATTAGCACACTTCCAATCCATTTATATTTCCAAAAAAACCCGTACACTCTTCATCAAGAGACCATCATTTCCTCCATCTGTTCACAAGAATAATTGATCCTGGCCGCCGGTCCATGCATGGTTTCTTCAAATTACGCAATGAATATTGTAAGGAACTTGGGCTTGAACCAACTCCAATGCAAGCGAAAGCTATGCAGTCATCATAGGCGCGAGGAAAACAAGACTTTACAGGACCATTTGGTAGATCAGTAATAAAGATCCATGTGAAATTAAACTTGGTTAACAAAGATTACGCACTCACCTAGAACTTCAAAGGATGTCACAGTCGTCTTGGACATGGCAGGACTCCTCTTGGTCAGCTGGGTTCCCTTTGTTAAGTATGTTGTGAACCACTGCAGGGCTCAGTTGAAGGTTAAGAGCGTGAGGATGTTAGGCAGGTCAGCGTGGTTAACAGCGCTGAAGGCTGCAGAGAGGATGAGGAATTCAAGAAGACAGGTGGCCATTGTCAAAAATTTGAAGAGTGAGATTGACCTCTTGGGTGGAGATTGTCTCCGTACCATACTAGGGGTCCTGCAAGAGCGTGCTTCCCCTGATCTTTTCACGAAGCTGGTTGGTGATGGCCTTCTCAATGATCTTGCCCAGAATTGCCAGTCGAGTCATCAAGTGGTAGTATTGAGCTAAATGAGACCCATTTCATGCTTCTCCAGAAGAGGCAGAATATGCCTTGTCTTCAGGGCATTTTGGAAGCATTTTTGGGCCAGTGCCATATTGGGGATGAAGAAGAGAGGCAACAGAGCTTCACCAGAAATCTCCTTCTCTACTGTTGACAGAATTAACTTGTCTTTATATTCTGTTGCCTTCAGAGCTTGGAGGTGTAGCATGGTTCAATCAGGTGCATATTAGGTCTCATCATCTGCAGGACACACTGCTTGGAGGCAGTCGGAGAGTGTGCATATAATAGACGTAATTTCTAATTGGGCATTAAAACACCAAGGGTCTTTCGCGAGGAAATTCGAGGGAAAGAGAAAAATTACCACTTTATCTGAGCTTGCAAATTATTTTAAGAACTGCTCTGAAGCACCTATTTCATTAAAAAAAGAAAAGAGATTGGCAGAAACAAGGGCCTAATCAGTTGCAAAGGAGTAAGCCACAAAATAACATAAATAAATCAGATATGCATAGACGTGCAGGATGAACAAGTGGGGCAACACTGAGATGTGTAAAAATGTTGTCTGGTAAAACTGAAAGTGTAGTGTCACAATCATAATCATACAAACATGCTTTATGCATGTATGATAGCCCTAATACTTCTTGGTGATGATCATGATGTCTTTTTGAAGTTCAGTGATTTCCTTTTTGATAATTTTTCCAACCGGGGAAGGTGGATGATTGAGCAGTAGTTACCTTGATCACCTGGAACAGGCTCGAATTCTTCTCTAAGACCAAGATTTTCTTGGAAATCCACAAAAATGCTTTGGGTAAAAGAGGCGCTTGTGATGTTGAAAAGTGGGGTCAGAGCATCATGTCTGATTATGTATATGTTTGTGTCTGTCTGGAAAAGCACAATCTTCTTGCTATTGTGGTTTTGGGAGGAAGAACTGCAATTGCATGCACATCTCGGTGACCTTAAAAAGATGCTGCATCCTTATTTCCCATCTGTGAATCAAGTGTCATTAATTTACAGAAATCCCCAGATCAACAGAAAGGCATCTTAGAACCTTTAAGCCAGTTTTGTGGGTGCGTAATTAAAACTTCTGTTCTGCAATAGTTTGCTCTCTATCACCTGCAACAGGTGGAACTGTAATCACACCTACTGACTCTATGGATAGTTGGTGCTTTAGAAATAAGATGATTAATCTATTAATTGGTTGATGTCATCAGGAGGACTTTGTCACTTCATCTAGAGTTTTATTTTACTGCTAACTCTCGGTATCCATCAAAAGGAGGGGTGATATGCATCTTGCTCTGAGAAATGATGGAAAGTAAAAAGCTGTCAGGTTTACTAAATGAAGGACATTTGAGAAGTCATATGTCAAAGACCACAATGTATGTCAAATTTTGGACTCCATCCCACAATCCAAGGCTCTAGGGTCTGGCGATACAGCCACCAGACCGGCTGTCCTCCTCGAGGGCCTTCCATGCTCTGCAGCAGAGTTTCCCAGCATCTGCAAACACCTGATGTGCCTGCGGTGTCCCCACACCGATACTCACCAAACTTATCCCACACATGCGCCTACGAAAAGAACTACGTGAAGTGCTTGTATTCACGCTTAACCAAGTGGGAATCTCCCAGCATACACTTTTATGCACTCGTCCTTGCACTACAAATTATAAGATCTATTGACAAAAATTGTATCTCCATTAATATTTCACTGAAAGAGGATCACACATTTGCCATTCGTAAAAAGGATGGTTTTACACAAAGCGCTTTGTCAAAAGCGCTATACAAATACGTTTGTTATTATTGCCTATCTAAAGTCAATAATAATCAGCAAGTATATTTGAAGGACATTGCTTCTAATAGTAAATAGGTGATCTTTAGCAGAGCTGGACTATCTAGGACTTCATTCATTAATCTATTCATTCAGTGGCGACTTTTTGACTATCCTATTTATACTTGATGTTTTGGGTAGTTCTTTTCTCATTCTCCTTCCACAATACTGTACAGTAGCCCTCCCTTCACCCGGTACAGAATACAATGTTCACTATTCTTGCATGTCAGCATTAATTCGGTTCATGTCAAGTTTATTTGGTTCTGACATTCCTCCCAACCACAATTTACAATTCATGAGCAAAATACACGTTTTTACTATTACCACATTGTTCACACTTAGGTACAGGGTCAGGCTAGCATATCAAATTTAGAAAAGGCAACAAAAGTGTTTGATGCCGATTTTAAATGTTTCCTGAGAGAAGTTCCTTGGGCTCGGTCGCACAAATCTGGAATATGAACCAGAGCAACTTTTGCAATTCAGTGCTTTCGACGTCCTGACGTCCTTGTGTTGGGCTGCATTGCAAACATATCAGTCAATCTCCCTTAAACATTCCAGTGTGATTTAGTACATGTCCCTGCATTCAACTAAGTAAAAAGTTGTACTTTGAATAATGTAGTACATGAAAAGTTTCAACTTTGGTTAAAAATATCTGGTTTGTGCATGTTCGTGCGCATTTTCCAGAAGTCAATGACGTTTCTTGTCTGAAAGGTTGAACGCACTCAAGGGTGTAGGTATAATTTGTGCAGCGGGTGCAGCAGCACCAGGGCCCCTGACTCTTAGGAGTTCGCGTCACATCAGTCTGTGTTTTACGACTCAGCCAAACCTTTACGACTCAGCCAGAAGTCAGAGGGCCAGGGCCGGCTTTTGGGCGGTGCGACAGCACCGGGCGCTGACCTCAGGGGTGCGCTGTGTGTAGTAATAACTTCCGAAACTTGCTGTTTAAAAGCACCTGCTGAAAAGTTACTTGTGCGTTTAGCCTTCAAGAAACAATTAAAATGTCAAGATACCTCTTGCGATTAATGTTCCTGCCAGGGAGAGAGATGGGAGTTTTGCCGAGTGGCAGCTTTGACTCAACATAAAGTAGCATAGAGGATTAATATGCCTGCTGCAAAAACAGAACTATGGGGCATATTTAAGAAAAGTGGCGCTGCACACAGTGCAGCGCCACTTTTCTTGCGCCCCTTATCATCCCCCTAATGCCACCATGTGTGTGTCATATTTAAAATACGGTGCACCATGGAAGTAGTTAGCGGACTAGCGTCAGAATTGTTTACGCTAGTCTGGCGCTTTGCAGGATTAGCGTAAAAAATGTTGACACTAATCTTGCAAAGCACCCAGAGGCCCATTGTAACCAATGGAAGCCTCCTTTTAATGCCTGCTCTAAGCAGGCGTTAAAAGTGCTGGAAAAAAATGATGCAAATAAATCTAACAGATTTCTTTGCGTCATTGTTTTGGCCCCCCTAACGGGGGGATGCCCCCTTTGCATACATTATGCCTGGCACAGGCATAATGTAGCGCAAAGGGTTACAAAGTGGGGCAATGCATGCATTGCGTCTCTTTGTAAATATGGCGCAGCATTTTTAGCCTTCTAACGCCACATCAGTGTAAACAAATTACCTTAATGTGGCGATAGAATGTCACTAGGGGTTCTTAAATATGCCCCTATGGCAGTACTTAATTTGTGCTTGTTGCTTCCGGTGCAGACCACCAGCACTTATTTTTGAGGGCCAGCACTTATTTTTCTGGCTCAAGCATTTACTGCGAGAAAAAGACACATGTGGCAAAGACGGAGGAAGAGAAAAACGAAAAAGCGTCACAATGGGAAAAAGCAGAAATCTGCAAGAGTGAGCTGAAAAGGCAGGGAGTGCCTGTAAAGGGATTGAAGAGGCCCGAGATGGCTTCAGGATTACTCTGCCTCTGTATTCTGTGTTCACACATTTAATTGCAGCAGCTGCATGTTTAAGAGGAGGGCTTTGGGCATTGGCACCTTTTTATCTACAAATTAAACACTGCCCTATGAGGCATATTTGAAAAAAGTGGTGCTGCACACAGTGCTGCGCCACTTTTCTTGCGCCCTTTAGCACCCCCCTAATGCCACCATGTGTGCGTCATATTTAAAATACGGCGCACCATTACTGTAGTTAGGGGACTAGCGTCAGAATTGTTTATATTAGTCCAGTGCTTTGCAGGATTAGTATAAAAAATGTTGACGCTAATCCTACAAATCCTACAAAGCACCCAGAGGCCCATTGTAACCACTGGAAGCCTCCTTATAATGCCTGCTCTGAGCGGGCATTAAAAGAGCCGGAAAAAAATGACGCAAATAAATCTGTCCGATTTCTTTGCGCCATTTTTTTGGCGCCCCTAACGGGGTGATGCCCTCTTTGCATACATTATGCCTGGTGCAGGCATAATGTAGCACAAAGGGTTACAAAGTGGTGCAATAGCCACTTTGTAAATATAGCGCAGCGTTTTTGGCCTTCTAACGTCACATTAGCTTAAAACAAATTACACTAATGTGGCATTAGAATGGCACTAGGGCCTCTTAAATATGCCCCTATGTGCTACACTACTTTTCTTGCAACTCTTATCGCTCCCCTAGCGCCACCATGTGTGCGCTGTATTTAAAATACGGCGCACCATGGCGGTAGTTAGGGGACTAGTGTCAGAATCTTTGATGCTAGTCTGGCGCTTTGCAGGATTAGCATAAAAAATGTTGATGCTAATCTTGCAAATCACCCAGAGGCCCATTGTAACCAACAGACGCCTCCTTTTAATGCCTGCTGTGAGCAGGCGTTAAAAGTGCCGGAAAACAATTATGCAAAGAAATCTGTCAGATTTCTTTGTGCCATTTTTCTTGACCTTCCCTAACGAGGGAATGCCACCTTTGCATTCATTATACCTGGCGCAGGCATAATGTAGCGCAAACGGATACATTGTGGAGCAATGCATGCATTGCTCCACTCTGTAAATATAGCACAGCGTTTTTGGCCTTCTAACGTCACATTAGTGTAAAAAAAAAGACGCTAATGTGGCGTTAGAATGGCACTAGGGGCTCCTAAATATGCCCCTATAATTTATTTGGCTAGCTGAGTGGATAAGAAAAGCCAGCCTTTACAAGTACTTTAAAACACATGAATGTATGTGAAAGGGGAGCTGTGGAGATATGCAGGGAGGTAGTGAGTGAAACCGAGGAGGAGGTCATGGGGTGGGGGGCGCCACCAGTCCTAAAGCAGGCCCTGCAGAGGGCCCAACGGAACCCTTGCTGCACCACTGCACGCTGTCCACACACGGACGCCATGGGATTAAGAGAGTGCTTGTGTGTGCGATGTCTGGTCCGCATGAGGGTGGGGGCTGTGGGGGTGGGGGACGCATGACATAACTGTAGCACATTGGAGCAGCTGGTATGGCGGGAAGCAGAGAGCCTGGTTTAATCTCTGCATCTCTAGATTTGACCCAATCGAGGTAGAGGCTGGTTTTGCTCCAGAAGTGGTGCAGGGGAAACGATAGGGCTAAAGACAGAGACCACGAGCAATGTCGAAGGATTTAAGTGGGATGAAAAAAACTGGAGAGTCTCTGAAAGGAGCGTGGCCTGTTTAATGAAGGGCGTGGATTAAAAACATGGAAGCGAAAAATCTGTGCTTAGCATAGTGTGTCGCCGACTGGTATTTTGCTGCGTCTTTCTGTTATTGCACTCAGATATATAACATAGCAACTGGCACTACAGTAAAACAAGCCAGGCCTATTGGCTTTGTCAATGGTTGTTAGTTGCATAAGATAAAAAAGTATATATAATATTGAAAATGCTTCCGTTCTGAAATCAGAATGTGAAATAACAATATGGAGTCTCTTTGAAGTTACACCGAAGTCAGTGAAGGGTGGTACTGCTGCCTGAGTTAAGATATTTTTTTCATCCTGAGGGTCAGAGCATTAATGAAGAGCCCAATACTGATCCTTCTCAGCTCCTGCTTTTTAGGGTCGAGCCTTCGTAGCATGCGCTTGTGCATGCGTATCGCATGTGAGGCGCTGTAGTAGTTAGAAAAGGGCTCAAAGCCCCACCCATGTCACGTCAGTGTCTTTTATTGGTTTGTGGGCTTGCCTTTTAAAATCTGCTTGATTTCATTAGTGGAAGGCATGCATACGTCATGCCTTTTCCGGTGGTTAGCCCTCCTCGAGCGCAGCGAACAAGTCCTGAAAACATACGAGGCTCGCTGTTTTCCCTCCGGTTTGTGGACTACTTTTTCTATTTTTTTGCAGCGTGACCTCGCTTGTTTAGCAGCGCGATCCCGCTCGTTTTTTTCTCCATTTAATGAGGCAAGAAAAGTTCGCTTGGGTGTTTACAACTGCTAATAGCTCTAACTCGGAGAAATGCGAGACCAGTTGCATTGCAAATGCTTGTTTAAAACAGACAGTGCTTTACACTGGCAGGTCCCGCCCACTTAGAGCCCTAGCAAAGTCCATAGCCATAACTTTAGAGAACACTTGTCACCCTGCATTGCAGTGATAGCTTTTTGATTTACCGAAATGAATTTACTTGTGTTTGGACGGAGGTCTGCTTTTCCATATGCAGAGGTATTTCTCAGGTGTGTGAGTCTGTATTGTGTTATTATAATTCCTAAACTGGAAATTTATAGCAGGTTCAGCGACACTGTGGCGGGCTTCCACAGTAAGGGGGTGGCTATTGCTCAGATGCAGTGACCAACCAGCCTTTCATGCACACAGAAAGAATGTGAGAATAAGGGCAAGTGCATTTACACAGCGCCTACATCACAGAAATGGCGGCCTCTAAGCGCTATAGAGAGAGAGAAACAGGTAAAAACAGACTTAGTTTAAAGCAGGATTGGCAACATTAATAATTCACTCAGACAAGTATTCTGTATCTGGCAGAATTAAGGATCCCTAATTAGCTGGTGTCTGTCCAGCTCCCTAACAACAATTCTGCAAAGACCTCATGCAGCACTTGAAAGTGAGGATGTGTCCACTTCCATCCTCCATGCAGGTCCCGATATAGCTCACCCACACTCCCAGAGGCTCTATCCGAGCTCACTCAAGCACTGAAGTCTAACGTCGCTAAGACCTTCTATGTGCTTAACGACCTTACGGCCTAGCTACAAGGTCTGCCACTCCACAGTGCTCAAAGGTTGCATCCTTTTGCTTCTTTTTTAACTTACTAGCATCTGTTTCTGCAATGAAACCACACACCCTAGTGTCTTGCCAATCTTCAAACCTGCCACGCTATTCCCTGTACTGTGGTGACGCGGAATTGAAGGTTTTACATTTATTAGAGCTTAAACGTAGTACTGCAATAATCGAGTGTGACTTTAACCGAACTAATGAAGATTGTACGGGGACAAAATGTGCCCTCAGAGTAGTTTGCCATCATTTATAAGCGTGCTTTATATAACGTGATGTATTAGAAATGTACTAATCCGACATAATCCTAAACGTGTGCTATGATTTGCTCGTTTAAAATGCATTAGCTTAGCCTAACTTTAGTAGAGGCTTCGGCCTAGTTGCTTTGTCTCACGGTTTCGATGCTCGTATTTTTCCACTGTGCTGAATAAACGCGTATTCTTGCTTGAAGCTGTACTTTTCCAGTGGGCTCGGTTCACATGCTTATCTTAAGGTTCCATGCCAGCAAGGCATCTTCTTTTTCTCTCCAAGGTCAATCTGCAGGTGCGGACAATGGAAGCTCTGAGAGTGAGCTAATTGGCATAAAATGTTGCAACTTACGTACCCAACTCCAAGGATAATGTATGCTTAAGTAAAAGCTTGTAGACTGTTGTTTTTGATTGGTCCAAGGATAATGTATGCTTAAGTAAAAGCTTGTAAACTGTTGTTTTTGATTGGTCAATTTGAAGCTAACCTATGAACCCTCCAATGGAAGACCCTACTGGATTTGAACTGTTGTCTATAAAAATCAGGTGCACGAGGAGAAAGCGGCCATTGCAGCTATTATAGCCCATTGCGCTATTGATGCCATTGATGCCATCGACGCCATTTTGAATGAGACTCTGATGCTTTCTCTAATCGAGAGAAAGAAATTCTTGCCCTAGAGACTTTAACTTTGATTCGTCCCTTGCATGTGTCCTTAGTCTTGCCGCCGTGAGGCAACTGCCCCGTCCACCCTACCCCTTTGCCCCGTCCCATGCCGATCAAACCTGGTACCTGCGAGACGAAGACTTCCTTGAATGCTGATTGAATTTGGTAAATATGAAAAGATATAAATGTACAATTGCATTGTGTTTTCTTGTTAGGTAACCAACTGCTGATTTTGATTAGTGCCCTAGTGAGAAGTTTTCCAAATTGATGTTTCTAAATTGTTTCGCATGAAGTCCCACATGCTGATGCTAATTTGAGGTTAGGTGAGGAGTCATTCGATGCACGATGCAATTTGAGACCTTGCTATGCTGATCAATGTATGCAATTAGTTCATTACAGATTATTGTTTTAGTAGTTTGCGTTGCCATTATAGAAGGCATTATTGTTCAAATGCTGCATAGATTACATCTCTTCCGTAGACATGGACAGATATTAATGTTCATTTACATTTATCATTTGGTGTTGAGACACATTTACATTGTGCTAGCTTTGTTAATATAGGGAAATAAATTGACTAACCTTGCATAAAACTGGTGTGGTTATTCGCGGCCGAAAGGTCACGGTTTCGCCGAAATAATGTCTGGATTAATTGTGAGGTGTTATGTTGTTCGTGATGTTGCTTATGTTCGTTATTGATTACTGATTATTGATTATTGATCTGACAATACCGGTTTCTCTCGGGTAAGGAGAGTCCCACTTGGTCAAAAGATTCATCGACCTAAAGAGCGTCCAAGATACAGGTAAATTGTTAATACGGAACGCTCTATCAGTAGATGGTAGCAGAGGACGGTTTACGCCCTTTGGGACCCCTGCTCGGAAAAGTATATGGTGTTAGATTAGCGGTTTCGCCCTTTGGGACCGGTTCGAGAGGTTAAATTTGATTTTTCTTTGGTAAAACAGATTGACAGAATGATGATGGGCTAGGTCCACCGCGACTTTCCCGGGATCTCGGAGCTTGCGAATGGAAAGAATGGAGGTGTGAGATCAGCGTTGGCGGTACTAGTGATGGTATGAGTGAAGTTAGGGTTTTGCGCTTGCACAGCTTATTGCCGCAGATTGAGTGAAAAGGTTGCGAGGATTTTCTTTTTTCTAGAGAATAGCGGAGGTGCGACTCCGAGTGTAGAAGTAGGGAAGTCGTCGAACTTCATAGAGGATAGCGGAGGTGCGACTCCGAGTGTGAGAGTAGGGAAGTCGTCGAACTTCATGTGCGTCTGGCGCTTTGTGCAGGAAAAAGGTCCACGTGGTTGTTGTTGTTGAGACGGGCCCTGCGAGGTCAAGAGACTCCGGAGTATGTTGAAAAGTGCATGAGACACTTGTTTATGTTGTGGTCTGGTCGGTTTAATAGGTTGATCGGGCGTGGTCAACGAGTCGGTACGTGTGTTAAGGGAGTGAAAGAAACTTCGACTTCGGGCTTTGACAAAATTCTAAGTGCACTAGAATAGATCATTGACAAGTTGAGAGCAGAGTCTGCGGGTCAGATTTGCTTGCGAAAGTGGGGACCGAGAAAGATGGAATAACTGCAGAGGCTAGTGAAAAATCCCTAAGGTCCTGAAGCGATTGTGTTACCCTTCCTGTAGTAAACCGACAGATCTGTTTTCTTATTATTTTGGTTGCTCGCAATACATGCTAAGTTGTTACGAGAGGAGGTGAGTGAAGGAGGACTAGCCGCGAGGCTTTGTCAGCCGCAGTGTGTGTGAGTGTGACGTCACTAGGAGCCGCGCTGGGATAGGTTGGTTGTGGAGACGGGTTGCGCACGGACTGGACGCAGTCTGTGGGACTCGATTGGAAGGGGAAAGGCAGGTGAAGAGTATTCCGGGAATAAAGTCACCCTATTGATTACAAATTTTGTGAAATAAAGACGAGAAAATGAAGTTCTTAAAAGCATTTAAGAGTGCGATGAAGGGAGAGTCTTATATTAAAGCGAGCGTAGGAGAAGAGACGCCGCCCGAAGGTACACCAGCTTACATTGTAATGGAGGAAAGGGGGGTAGCTCCGTGCCTTTGGCTAAAGCAATGGCACAAGTTGACAGAAAAACATGGGAGCGTAGCGTTCCCGATCCATGGGACATTCAATATAAGGATTCTAGAGAATTTGAGATTTGCGATGTACGACATGAAGGTACCTCCAAGGCCAGCACAGTTTGAGGCTCTGGCGATTTGGGAGCTAATGGCTAGACAGCAACAGCAAAAGAAGTTCGAGACCAGGGTAAGAAAGGTAGAAAAGACATTAGCGGATGCTAGGTGGGACAATGCACAGAAAGTGTGGAGGTCAGATGTATTGCAGGGGATAAAGTTGTTTCCCGCAATTGCTAAGGAGGAAGAGGCGACAGGCAAGAAAGCTACCTGTAAGACCGACAAAAGGTGTTCCAAAGATAGGGACGATGAGTCAGAGGATGAGGAGTTCATCACGCAGTTGCTGAACGATCGTCCACCACCTTATGCAGAGAATGAACAAGGTCCAAGTACGAGTTCTGCCCCTCCGGCACAGGTACAGAATAATGGAACCCCGAGTTCAGAAACGACATCGGGATCTAAGGACCCGAGTCTACTGTTCACCCCGCAGATACCGCAGGTTAGGAGAATATACCCAGATGTGCCTGTGTTGAAACCAGCAGAGAGTTATCAGCCGCAGGTCCCAAGGTACTACAGCAGTGATCCCGGTGCGGGAATGGTTCTAGACCCCACCGTAATGGGAATACAGAATGGTCACAACCCGACGCTGACACAAGCTGAATCAACCCAGCTCTTGATGCCCCAAAAGCAGATGCAGGGGGGAATTGCACATGCTCAGATGACGGGGAGCCAGATGGGCATGCCGGCAATGATGACCCATGGTGTGGGGATGAACATGCCTCAGAGCATGGGGAATGGACAGAACCCAGACGCAATATCACTACCCATTACTGTAGGTCCACCGGTACCTTTGTACGTCCAGCCTGCTAACTCAGGTATGAGCGGTCAGGGATCATTGATGCAGAGTGGGATGGAGAGGAGGTGCATAGAAAACACTCCAGGGATAACTCCGATAGCGGCTCAGTCAACTGAATCAGGATCACTGATGGAGTTTAGCCCAATGTGCGCTCAGTCAACAGTGGTGAGGTCGAGTCCCCCGCTGGTGATACCGCTATCATCACAAACTGAGAAGTTGCCGCAACCATCAATGGCAGTCGATGTGAATGCTACACTGATGGGGTTGAATGCGCAACAGCTGACGCAGTGGTTCAACAGTCTGAACTCTACACAAAGCCCAGCCAGTGGAAAGGGAGAAGACTATCTGAATAGGGTCAGGTTGAACATGGAAGCAGGAGAGTTGGTGGAAGGGACTATGGGCGTGAATAGGTTAGAATCCTACTCAGAAGAAGAGCTGAGGTATCTATGTCCCAGGATTACAAGGGAAGTGAATAAGATACATAGAAGGTTGCAGGAAATAGCTGACAAGAACGGGGTTGAGATAGACAAGATGAAACATTTGAGCAGGAGCTTTAGATTGGATTTTGAGACCACAGACTTTGAACACATGAGGTTGGCAGGTATGAAAACGCACCTTAGAGAATTGCTGCAGAGTGCGCAAGTGTGGAGGTGTCTAGACAAATGGGAGAGCAGATGGGTAAAGAAAAAGGAAAAGAAAAAAGACAGTGTCCAAGAGGACCATGAGAAAAGACCATGGAGCAGTGATGCAGTAACTATGTTACCAATGAGAGAGACAGCAGGGGGAAAGTTGATACATGTACCGTGGCACAGAAGCGACATCCAGTCCTTTACGGACGATTTTCCGAAGCTGAGAGAGAAGCCGATTGAATGGTATCAGCAGACTGATAGGTTTGTGAAGCTGGCAAAATGTCTCTGGGAAGATCTGAACACCCTCTTTGAGATTGTGGTTCCGGCTGATTTGTGGGAAGACTGCAAAAGAGCCGTAGGTTGGCCCACGAGTGAACCAGAGAGAGACAGGAATACAGGTGCACCATCACCTATGGTAATGAGTTTGTACTATAAGGTGATTGAGCACTTGAAGACAAAGGTTCCAGCGAAAAACGTGGATTGGCAGAAGATTGATCGGACAGCCCAAGAGGCTAAAGAGTCGATTCACAGTTATTATGAAAGGTTGTTGAAGGCGTTCAAGAACTACAGTGGTACAGAATCAATAGAGGCGAAGGACATGCTTCATTTTGTGTTCAGATTTGTGGAAGGGCTGAGACCAGAAATAAGTCAGATGATAAAGTCGCATTTGATTTGTTGGCAGTCGAAACCGATTGATGAAGTGTTGACGTATGCGAAATACTGTAGCGACGAAATTGAAGTGAAGCAGAAAAAGTTGAAGGAGAAAGTGATGGTGATGCAACTCAAGGCAGCTCAGACAGGTTTGCAAGGGTTCTCACAGCAGGTACCGCAACAGCAGCCGCAGTTACAGGGAAACATGGCGTTTCAGCCACAGGCGAGAGGCAGAGGCAGGGGAGGTTTTGTGAATAGTGGTCCAGATTTGAACACTGTTGTGACTGGTGTGCAGGCGATGAAGAAGGTGATGCCGTGTCACGTGTGCGGAATTGTCGGACATTGGAAACGCGAGTGCCCGATGTTGGTGCAGGAAGGTGCAGGTGTTGGTCAGCAGAACAATGATGTCAATGCATTGCAGACAATGAGAGGGCCGAAAATGAGAGGTCCGAACCCAAACTTTCAGACCGTAAACCAGCTGCAAGGATTACAGCCCATGCAGCCGCAGCAGATGCAGATGCCCCGTATGCAGATAATGCAAATGCAACCAATGCAACAGCAGTTTCCTATGGTACCTAATCAGCCAATGCAAATACCCTTAGCACCAATGAATCAGCAGCAAGTGATGGTTCCTCCACAGGTCTCAGGGCATGTGATGAGTACAAATGACGCAGTGCAACAGTTCCCATTACACAGTGAGAATGGAATAAACAATGCATGGGAGAGTGAAAGCTCAGAAGAGGAGGGAAATTGTGTGCTTGCAGCATCTTTGGAAGTTGATCAGAAGGGTCCGTATGTGGAGGGAAGAGTGATGGGTCATCGTGTTTCATTCTTGGTTGACACAGGAGCCACACGTTCAACTGTTAGGAGCATTGAAGTACCAGATTTGCCCCTCTCAGGGAGAACGGTTCAAGTAGTGGGAGTAGCGAACAGGCACCTGACGAACCCAATTACAGATCCAGTACCAGTCAGCATTGGTAACTATCAAGGGACACACAATTTTGTGGTCTGTGACTCAAGCCCAGTAGCACTGTTAGGGAGAGACCTATTGTGCAGATTGGGATGCTCGATCACGTGTTCGAATAATGGAATTACAATTGAGACGAACAGTGATGGGGAAGAGGAGGACAGCGAAGAAGGGGACAGCGTAGAGACTGTCGATGAAGCATATCCGTTGATTAGTCTTTTCCCGATGATAACTGAAGAGGATATTCCAGCTGAATTAAGGGAAACAGTGGGAAAGGAAGTGTGGGATATGACAGGAAAGGAGGTGGGATTGGTGAAAGGAGTGGAACCAGTGAAAGTGACAGTAAAACCCAATGCAGTATTTCCCCAGACCCCACAGTACCACATGGCACAAGACACTCTCATGAAAGTCGCCCAACTAATTGACGAGTTTGTGAAACAGGGAGTACTGAAAGAGGTGTTGAGCAGTCCATGTAATTCACCAATCATGGGACTGATAAAGCCGAGTGGAAAGGTCCGACTCGTGCAGGACTTGAGAAAGATAAATGACATTGTGGTTAAATGCTGCCCCGTAGTACCGTACCCAGCTGTGATAATGTTCCAAATTCCTTGTGATGCTGAGTGGTTCTCAGTCATCGACTTGTCACAAGCATTCTTCTCGGTGCCTCTTCATGAGGACAGCCAATTTCTCTTCTGTTTTAAATTCTTAGACAGAGTTTACAGTTGGTGCAGAATTCTTCAAGGGTTTTCTGAGTCACCATCGATTTTCAATCAGATCCTGAAGAAAGACTTGGAAGCATTGAAATTGCCGTTCGAGTCGACCTTAGTACAGTACATTGATGACTTGCTGATCGCATCCAAGACGGAAAGTGACTGCGCAGCTGACACCATTGCCCTATTAAACCATTTGGGAGGGAATGGACACAAGGTGTCTCCTTCGAAATTACAGTTCTGTCAGAAGAAAGTGAAATATTTGGGCCACCAAATAGAGAAAGGGTCACGGAGAATAATGAAGGAGAGAATAACGAGCATACTTCAAATGAGTCCACCAAAGACGAGAAGGGAGGTGAGGAAGTTTTTGGGAATGGTGAGCTACTGTCGCCAGTGGATTCCCAACTTCTCGGCTCTAGCAAAGCCTTTACTGAAACTGACCCAGAAGGATGCGTTGGATGCAATCGAGCTGAAAGGAGATGAGATGGATGCTTTTATTGAATTAAAGGAATGCATGTGCAGGGCTCCAGCTTTAGGTATGCCTGACTACACAAAGCCTTTCACATTGTTTTGTCATGAACGTGATGCATGTTCTTTGTCTGTCTTGACACAGGCCCATGGCGGCATAAACAGACCAGTAGCATATTTTTCAGCTACTTTGGATCCGGTCGCAGCAGCACTGCCAGGGTGCTTGCGTGCCGTAGCAGCAGTTGGTATCAGCCTCACTCAGAGTGAAGGAATAGTGATGGGACATCCAGTAACAGTCATGGTCCCTCACTCAGTTGAAATTCTTTTGACCCGCTCCCGAACGCAACACATGACTGGAGCAAGACTAACAAGGTATGAAACGATAATTCTGGGCTCACCGAATGTGCAGCTGAAAAGGTGCACTACGTTGAATCCAGCAACCTTGCTTCCCGGTGAAAATGCTGAAATTGAGAACGCTGAGGATGTCGAGCACGACTGTCTTCAGGTGACTGAATTTTGCACAAAACCACGACCTGACATCAGAGATACTAAGCTTGATGAAAATGATCAAATTGTTTTTGTTGATGGGTCCTGTTTACGAGATGCAATGGGAGTATTGAAAGCAGGATATGCTGTATGTACTGTAGCAGGTGTCCTGGAAGCGTCCTGGCTTCAAGGAGTCTATTCTGCACAAGTAGCAGAGCTTGTAGCCCTTACAAGAGCATGTCAACTGTCAACATTAATGAAGGTTACTATCTACACTGATAGTCAGTACGGGTTTGGGATTGTACATGACTTTGGGCAACTGTGGTCGCAGAGAGGTTTCCTGACTTCTTCAGGGTCCCCAGTGAAAAACGGGGAGAGAATAAGGGAATTGTTACATGCCATTCAAATGCCAGCCGAGATTGCAGTGGTAAAGTGTAGTGCGCATACAAAAGGACAGGACTATGTTTCCCTGGGAAACGCATATGCGGATCAAGTCGCAAGATTTTGTGCCTTGAACTGTATATTGCTCAAAGATGAATGGAACTCGATCACTGAGCCAGAGCTTGAACCAGCCGAAGCATTTGCTTTGAAGGTTGTAGACACAATGGATGAACTAAAAGCGTTGCAGAATAGCGTCAGGGAGGATGAAAAGGCTTCCTGGATTAAATCACAATGTGTACAGAGACCAGATGAGCTGTGGGTTTCAAATGAGGGAAAATTTGTCTTACCGAATAGTCTCTTATCGCAGCTAGCGCGGTTCTATCATGGGCAAGCTCACCTAGGGAGAGATGCCATGATAAGATTGTTCAAAACTGATTGGTTTAACCCCAGATTTCGTCAAGTTGCAGAAGCCGTCTGCCACCGATGTGTCACTTGCCAGCAGATGAACCCAGGAAAGGGAACAGTCGTGAACATGGGACACATAGGCAGGGCAGCGGGACCATTTAGCCGAATGCAAATGGACTTCATTGAGATGCCTGTGCATGGTGGTCTGAAGTATGTGTTGGTGATTGTGTGCATTTTTAGTCACTGGATTGAAGCATACCCCACACGTAGAAATGACAGCCTGACAGTTGCTAAGCTATTGTTGAGGGAGTTAATACCACGTTTCGGATTCCCGATCTCTTTAGAATCAGATAGGGGAAGTCACTTCAATAACGAGGTGATAAAGTTACTTTGCGAAGCGCTGAACATTGAGCAAAAGCTGCACTGTAGCTATCGTCCCGAAGCATCAGGACTGGTGGAACAAATGAATGGTACCCTGAAATCAAGAATGGCGAAAATATGTGCATCGACAAATTTGAAATGGCCTGACGCGTTGCCTCTGGTGTTAATGTCAATGAGAAACACCCCTGACAGGAAGACTGGACTGTCCCCGCACGAAATTCTCATGGGCAGGGCTATGAGACTTCCTGCAGTTCCCGCAAACGCGCTTTTGAATATTACAGATGATATGGTGTTAGACTACTGCAAAGGTCTGGCTGACGTGGTTCGCTCTTTCTCTCACCAGGTGGAAGCGACCACCTTGCCACCGATCCAAGGTCCAGGACACACACTGAAAGCAGGTGACTGGGTCGTGATAAAGAAGCACGTCAGGAAGTCGTGTCTGGAACCCCGTTGGAAAGGCCCTTTCCAAGTGATCCTGACGACAACTACTGCTGTGAAGTGTGCGGGGGTTCCCAACTGGATTCACGCCAGTCACACAAAGAAAGTGTTGTGTCCCACAGAAGAGGAAGTTGAAGCTCTGAAGCTGCCAATACCCGATAAAGTGCCGAGCGCTGTGGCAGAGCAAACCAGAACCAACAGCGAACAGGCAGTAATAGAGGAGAGAGAAACATTCTCTGAGGACGAAGCAGCGAACTCACTTGGGGAAGACCAAGGAGAAACCTCAGACAGCGACCAAGAAGCTGAGGGTAGCAAAGAGCCTGAAGCAGCCGAAAGTGACAAAGAGCCTGACGAAAGTAACGGGCTCGAAAGAGGTGAAAAAGCAGGAGAGCCTGATCAGAGGAGGGCTTTCCCAGAAACAGACGATACAGAAAGAGGTGAGAAAGCAGGAGAGCCTGATCAGAGGAGGGCTTTCCCAGAAGCAGACGGTACAGAAAAAGAAAAGGAAAACGTGACTGATTCCCAAGAGGAAGGGGACAAAGAAAAACAGAACAAAACTGTTCAGTCTTCATCAGAAGAAAGCGCAGGTCCATCAAATGGTCACAGTGCAAGGAAAAGACCGAGCATATCACCAGAAAAACTGAGAACGAGGAAAAAGTCAATAGACTGTGAAGGGCCAAAGGTGAAAGAGAAAAGAAAGGAAGTGTCTGTCGTGATACCAACCTCAAGTGAAGAGAAAGACTTGACCAAAGAGGAAAGTACCAGCGAGGCAGAATCAAAGAGAGAGGCAAAATTGAAAAGGAAAAGAATACCAAACAGGAGGTATTCCGGTCCAGAATGGGCATATGCAGTCAATGACGATTGGGCTGACGAATTTGTATCTCTTAGCCTCGAGAACGAAGAAGAAGAGATACCGATAGAAAATAAAAGTTTTCTAGACACTTGTTGATTGAAAGGCTGGTAAAGGACATTGCTTGCTATAACCTAATGTGATACAACCAGCTGAGAACTGGCTAAAGAGACATTGCTAAATCGGATGAGACATTTGTTAACCGGATGAGACTTTGATAACCTGATTGACTCTTTGAACCCGAATTGAGACTTTGCTGCTAACTGATAAGTGACTGGCCTCCTGAAGAAGAACTGTGTGAACATTGCGCTTGTTCAGCTTTGTAACAAATTGCTACCTCGTTTCCTTTTATAAGTGTTTTCAGCTTTCTGATTCTATACAGATCATGTCTAGATACGCTACACAAAATGGTAGAATGAAATATTGTAAATATGTGTGTGTCGGCTTAGTAGTTGCATGTATAATAATAATAATGGCAATAGTGCTTGGAATGCATGGAAAGGGGGAGAGTGAGAAGATTGATGCTACTACCATTGCTCCTGTTCCTGTCACTGAACTATCTGCATTGAAAAGACTAGAATTAGATGAGAGACAATTGCATGAGAAGAAAGAACTTTCATATAACGTTTTCTATCGCTTACTAACAGAGTATGTGGAGACTATGGATGCGAAAGATTGTTACGTGTGTACACAGATACCGACATCGGTAACGGAAGGGGTGACTTATCATCACATGCCTCTTACGTATGGGATTACATGTAGTATAGTAACTTCTAGATTTTATGGTCAGACTAACATACAGTATTTTTATTCAAATTATGATGTTACTTTTGCTTATGTACCTATAATAACACAGCTAAGTCAGACTGCTAAAGACTGGGATGCTAGAATAATGAGGGAATTTTTCGAGCCGATGCTGCCTTTTGAAACGGCTCATGCTCATAGGGAGAACCTTACCTGCTCGCTTACTGCAGTAGAAATAAGCTTCTTAGATCGCACGGATGATAGAAGGGCACAAATGAATGCGAAATTAGAAAAGGAACTACACGAAAGGACCTCAGTAGATAATTATGATTTTGCTGCAATAAAAACACAAGGGAGAATAGCTTTAGATGCTTGGCATGTAGGGAAATTTTGTATATATCGTGGTGAGTCTTATTATGATAACATTTTTGTGGGTGCGAGTGAATGTAAACACACGTTTATCTTTAAGGCCAAATGGACATTCATGCTGAACGGACTTGACCCTGTCATACCGGGTGTATATTACATTTGTGGGCATAATGCCTATTATCGTCTTCCTAAGGGTTGGTGGGGGAGATGTTATTTGGGTATAGTGTTCCCAAAGGTTTATCAACTGGATGACCTATCGGTGCTTCCAAAGAAGTCTGGATCCCATCGTATCCAGAAAAGAGAGACCGCAGCTGCTGTGGTAGGAGATATATTTGGAGCCATGATTCCTTCATTGGGAGTTGTGTTGAATTCCATCAAAATAAGAAAGTTGTCTACTATAGTGGATAACATGCTGACAAAGTTTTCAGGTGCTATAATCCTGATGGATGCTGAACTTGCAGCGGAAAGAGCTATGACTCTTCAAAACCGGCTTGCCTTAGACATTCTTTTAGCAAAGGATGGCGGCGTTTGCAAAATGCTTGGTGCACAACACTGCTGTACTTATATACCAGATAATAGTGTGAAGATTAAAACAATGCTTGCTAATCTAACAAAAGAAAGTGCAGATTTGAAGGAGCTGAAAGAACCAGGAGTTTGGGAGAAAGTTGGAAAAGGGATTGCGTCAGTGGGACATTGGTTAGGTGGAATATGGAACGGGATTTTGCTGAAGATAATACAGGGAATACTAATAGTACTAATTTGCATCTTTGGAATTTGGGGAATAAAAAGGGGAATAATAATGATAATGGAGAGAATTAAAAGAAGGAAGGAAGAGAAAGTAATGAAAAGAATGGCAGAAGAATACAAAGCGAGAACAAGGGGAACAAAAAAAGGCAAAGAGAACTGACAGAATTTTAATGGAATAAAATTTGTGGGCATGTTTTGTGTGATGACAAGTAGTCATCAGAGGAGGGATTGGTGACGCGGAATTGAAAGTTTTACATTTATTAGAGCTTAAACGTAGTACTGCAATAATCGAGTGTGACTTTAACCGAACTAATGAAGATTGTACGGGGACAAAATGTGCCCTCAGAGTAGTTTGCCATCATTTATAAGCGTGCTTTATATAACGTGATGTATTAGAAATGTACTAATCCGACATAATCGTAAACGTGTGCT
The DNA here is from genome assembly GCF_031143425.1 of Pleurodeles waltl. Taxonomy (NCBI): domain Eukaryota; kingdom Metazoa; phylum Chordata; class Amphibia; order Caudata; family Salamandridae; genus Pleurodeles; species Pleurodeles waltl. The sequence goes on from NC_090444.1 coordinate 1,749,290,150, forward strand.
ATGATTTGCTCGTTTAAAATGCATTAGCTTAGCCTAACTTTAGTAGAGGCTTCGGCCTAGTTGCTTTGTCTCACGGTTTCAATGCTCGTATTTTTCCACTGTGCTGAATAAACGCGTATTCTTGCTTGAAGCTGTACTTTTCCAGTGGGCTCGGTTCACATGCTTATCTTAAGGTTCCATGCCAGCAAGGCATCTTCTTTTTCTCTCCAAGGTCAATCTGCAGGTGCGGACAATGGAAGCTCTGAGAGTGAGCTAATTGGCATAAAATGTTGCAACTTACGTACCCGACTCCAAGGATAATGTATGCTTAAGTAAAAGCTTGTAGACTGTTGTTTTTGATTGGTCCAAGGATAATGTATGCTTAAGTAAAAGCTTGTAAACTGTTGTTTTTGATTGGTCAATTTGAAGCTAACCTATGAACCCTCCAATGGAAGACCCTACTGGATTTGAACTGTTGTCTATAAAAATCAGGCGCACGAGGAGAAAGCGGCCATTGCAGCTATTATAGCCCATTGCGCTATTGATGCCATTGATGCCATCGACGCCATTTTGAATGAGACTCTGATGCTTTCTCTAATCGAGAGAAAGAAATTCTTGCCCTAGAGACTTTAACTTTGATTCGTCCCTTGCATGTGTCCTTAGTATTGCCGCCGTGAGGCAACTGCCCCGTCCACCCTACCCCTTTGCCCCGTCCCATGCCGATCAAACCTGGTACCTGCGAGACGAAGACTTCCTTGAATGCTGATTGAATTTGGTAAATATGAAAAGATATAAATGTACAATTGCATTGTGTTTTCTTGTTAGGTAACCAACTGCTGATTTTGATTAGTGCCCTAGTGAGAAGTTTTCCAAATTGATGTTTCTAAATTGTTTCGCATGAAGTCCGACATGCTGATGCTAATTTGAGGTTAGGTGAGGAGTCATTCGATGCACGATGCAATTTGAGACCTTGCTATGCTGATCAATGTATGCAATTAGTTCATTACAGATTATTGTTTTAGTAGTTTGCGTTGCCATTATAGAAGGCATTATTGTTCAAATGCTGCATAGATTACATCTCTTCCGTAGACATGGACAGATATTAATGTTCATTTACATTTATCATTTGGTGTTGAGACACATTTACATTGTGCTAGCTTTGTTAATATAGGGAAATAAATTGACTAACCTTGCATAAAACTGGTGTGGTTATTCGCGGCCGAAAGGTCACGGTTTCGCCGAAATAATGTCTGGATTAATTGTGAGGTGTTATGTTGTTCGTGATGTTGCTTATGTTCGTTATTGATTACTGATTATTGATTATTGATCTGACAATACCGGTTTCTCTCGGGTAAGGAGAGTCCCACTTGGTCAAAAGATTCATCGACCTAAAGAGCGTCCAAGATACAGGTAAATTGTTAATACGGAACGCTCTATCAACTGCAGAAAGCATACAAACTGGGTCAAAGTGAAAGTGAATTTCTCCTCGTTCTTGGCCTACTGAATCACTATTATCTGTCTCGATTCCACCCTTAATCCAACCAGGAAATGATGTCACAATACCAGCAGAGGCTGCCACAAATCTGAAGGGGAGTGGCGAGGGGGCAGAGACAGGGGGAGAAAATAAAAAGATAAAATTTTAAAAAAAGAAACTTACCCTAGCACCGTCTCCCACCCTCTCCTGCCGCCTCGCTCCTGTTCCCGCGATATGGTGTCCCAGCATTCAGTGGGACAACAGCACAGGCTCCCCAGCAATCCTGGCACTGCTTTCATGCTAAACCGAGCATGAAAGCAGTGCCAGGATTGGTCTGAGTGGCTCGGACTGTCTCTCAGACACAAACCTGGGTCTATGCAGTTTGGCCGGCCTGAGACAGCTGACCAAATACACATTTGCACTTAGGTGCACTCTCTCCTCATCCCCCCTGCTCCATCTCATGGCCCAGCCCCTCCCCTCCCTGCACTGCTGGCTGAGCCAGGGGGGCAACGCTCCTTCGCCGTAGCTAAGGAGCCGCCCCTGCACAATACAACTCAAACCCAAGCAGACATCATTAGAAAAACGAACATTCTAGAACTACAGTTCATAACCGTTTGACTGCTGTGGACCCCAATTGAAGCCAGGGATCCTCACCTAGGCACTTTATATGGCCTGAACCTCAAAACAATACATAAAATTACAGAACCAAATATACATCAAATGCACAAATTATAAAATATTTTCTTTAATGCACAAACAAAAAAGTATGAAGAATCAAATTTTAATTTTAAAAGGAAGGTTGTTGCTTTTCAATTTTTTTTAATAAAGGATCAAACAATACACTAGACTCTAGCATATCACTTTGTTCTCCTTCCTCCTAATGCATGTACTTGTTTTGTTGGTGCATATCAGTGCTTCCATTGAGGCCACGATTTGTCTGTGCTAGATTCCTTTTGCTTCACCTGCGCTGTTCCCACGAATCAAGATTAGGAAACCAACTTAATTTTAGCATCCAATCTCAAATCTCTTCACTTTTACACAGCGGCATAACAAAACTTGATGGGGCCCACCTGCAAAGTACATGGAGGGGTCCCCTCTCCGGACTCACTCAGGAGGTATCAGGCCAGTGTACCGTGTTGGGGGTCCGCCTGGAGCTTTGGGCCCCCCTGCACCATGGGGGCAGTTGGGGCCTTTGTTAGGCCACTGCTTTTACAGAGTGCTTTGAAATGTTACATTTTTCTTTTTTATGTATAGACACTTTATTATTTTGCTAATAATATTTAATGTTCTAGACAGTCGCAGAGCCCTCAGCTTAAAAAGTGATGTTCTAGAACCACTCTTGTTAATGATAGTTTTCAGTGCAAGAGTGAGTTAAGAGAATGATTGTTTTCTCTTCAATCGATGACTGCTTTAAACTAGCGCTGAAGCCACAGTTACGGGCATTACTGAGGCACAGTTCATAGCCAGAGACCACAGTGCCTTGGTCATGCCTAATTCAACCCATGGTCTTTGATATCATCCACCGTAGCTCGCTACTATAAAAGTCAGGGACCACATGATGCACAGCACTGCAATGGCTTCCTTCTATTTTTATTTTACTTATGGCTCGACAAGGCGAAACTGTGCCCCTTCGTTTCTTTGATCACTAAGACACACATTCAATGCGCCACAAAGGTTGAATTTAATGACCCACCATCCCTAAGGTATATATGGCCTAGTTGGTGTAAATTTGCAAATGTGAGATTCACTTCAACATGCATGTTGACATTGGCTACATGTCAAATTTCGGGAGATAACTGCTGGGCATACATTTTGGAGGCCTGCCTGCTGCACAAGCAGAGCTGGATGAATATCAGACACCTTGGATTGGCTGCATCCAAGAAATAGGTCCGAAGTTGGGGACTTGGGGTACCAGGCTCCTTTCCTTTCTTGCGAACATCCTTCCTCGGCTTGTCACAGTCCCTAAGCATCAAGTACATAAAATAGGAGTAACCTTCGATGCAAACCAGTCCTTCATGTAGAAAAGAATGCTGCCTCCAAGTTTTCCTCTAGGCTCCAGACGTGCGGTGTGGGATCCTCCGATTCTTACTGATGTCAACATGATCATGTTGGTATTTGCAGGTGTCATGTCGCTGCCCGATTCATGCAAGCGTAGCTATGCCAGCCAGGGACAAGCACCAGTAGGCCTGATACATTATTTGGGACAGGCCATTCTTAACGCAAAATCAGCTATTTGCAAGATTTTTCACTTGTGGTTTCTTCGGAAATCAATGGGATAATTTTGTAAGGTTGGTGAAGTTCATACAAATGCACGAAACATGTCAAAATCCAACTTCTCAAAAGGTTTCAGTCAGTTCTGGGATTGATCTGAAAGTATGCTTTGGTTCACGTAGGAAAAACTGAACAGAATCATCTTTGCCAGCAAAAACAGGGAAAGATCAGAATTAGACTCATTATAACAAGCCATTCTGTTGTTTGCTAGAGCTCTGGTTCCTGTAGCTATGAGCGGGTAAAGAGTGCATAGTCTCAGTTTACCTGCAGCACCTTTCAGATTCAAACATTGTTAAAATTCAATATCCTTAAGATAGAATGTCTTTTAAGGGAGGAAAACGGTACAGCGAATAGTCGAGTACCAAGGCCAACAAACAAGTTAGTTCCTTTCTTGCCCATGATTTCCAAAGTAAGGACTTCCCATCTCATTTAATTTCGCGATTGTACCACAATGAGGCCATAGTTGATCCCATCATTTGGTGGTCAAGATGCTTATCAAACTGTAGACGGGCCAGAGCCGTAACTAGTATAATGAGTTTGGGATGCTCCAAAGGGAGTTTGGCCAATTTCTGTATTGAAGGAGTAGAGGTAACGGATGTAATATTTGTCGGTCTATTAGAAGCCATGGAGAAGGGCAGGTGTCATTCATCCAGAACCACCAAGATCCCTGAGTGATGAGAAAAGCCGATTGGTAACGAGGATAATCAGAGAGATTAATAGCACCCAAGGATTTACTCATCTTCAATATAGTCATTGCAATTCTCGCTTTTTTCTTTTCGGGACAAATTTGGAAATATTAGTATCTATAGATTTGTAAAAAGAGGAGGAAAGAAACATTGGAAGCATACTGGCTATAAAAATATTTAAGGGAGCTACCATCATTTGCATAGTGTTTATGCGTCCCCACCCAGTAATATATTTGGGAGGCCAAGCATTCAGAAGTTCTTTAATTTTGGAGAGGGTTTTTTGTTTGTTATTAGCTAGTGTTTGTTTAAGAACTCTACCAAACCAAATTCCCAGATATTTGATATTTTCTGGCTACCACTTGAAACCTAGATAACCAATTAGGTATGACATACAGTGGACACTTAATGGGAAAACAAAATTGATCTAATTGCACCAAATATATGTTGGAGATGGGAGGAGGCAGTGGGAGATTTAAAACAGACGTTTTTTAATTGTAAAATGGTTAGTCCATTTTAGTCCATGATCCACTCATTAATCTATGATATAATTGGGGTATACATTCAGATTAATTTCCTGACTGTTGCTTTGGGGATATTTACTAATCTCTTACCCGCAGAATAGACGGATCAGGTTTCATTGTTGATTGATCTTACATTAGCATTAGGTGTTAAAGTAATAATTTCTGATTGGGAGCTTACATCTATTACTCCATTTGATCAATGTTGGAACCTGCTTTTCATCACCTGTGATGCAGATAATTTATTATATGCTAAGGTATATGATACCACTCCCTCTAGACATGTGACGCTGTTGATGTCTACTTGTAAAAAAGTAAACCTTGATAGATGCATCATTTCCACTTCCCAATTAACCCACTATAAGGCGTTTGCATGATGGAGTTTTTAATTCCATGTTCTTTGGGGACGTTACTTGACCTAATTATGTGAACTATGTGTAACCTGTACTTGCTTCTTTCTGTGCTCTTCTCCTTCCTCCCTATTTTGTAGGGACTTTTTTTTGTTGTTGTTCTACATTTTTTTTTTTCTACCATGACATGCTATGCAATGTAGCTTTTATTGTTGGATATTACAGAATAGTATTATTACTTTGTATTTGTTCATGAACTTTTAATTCAATGCTCGGTATACAAATATTAGTTGATGTCCCTTACTATGGCTTATTTATATCTGATACATTATAGATTGTGGGATGTAATGTATGTCATGTTTTTTCTTTGTTTAAAATTCAATACAAATTCTGAAAACAAAAAAAAGTGTATGAAATATCCTCAGTCATAAACTTACTATTAACTTGTAGTTTGTGAATGTCAAACAAAAATTAAACTTACACAAAACTTTGTTTATCTTTGTGAATCAGACACTGAATTGAGAAAGCACTGGAGCTCTGGGCACCAGCGCACTGTCCCACCAGACACCAAGGTCTGCAGCCTTGTCTTGATGCTGGTGTGTTTTTGTGTGATGAGTGCAGTTAGAAGTATTATTTAACTCCTTCCATGAACTGACAGTCTTAAAAGTCATTACCAATCAATCTCCCCTCACTCTTTATTAAAAGCTGGCAACAATGGCATCTAAAGAATTTTGGGGGCCTTGCGCCAAATGTATTTGGGGAGCATGTTCGGAACAACTTTGAATTTATCCTCCAATGCCCTTTTCATGCCCGCTTTGGCTGGGTCACTGCCACTGCACAGAGTGGTCCAAATTCTAAACGTGTGTTTCCATCTAACATTCAGGGATGGTGATGTGTGTTTTCAATATTGTAATAGAGCAGCAGCTCAGGAATATTATGCAAAAAATCTCTGCGACCCAGTGCCATTTCTCATATGTGAAGTTCTGCTTTAATCTAAAAAGCTTTTTTTTTACAGATGTTGCATGGTGCTGAAAACTCTAAAAACATTTCAATGCATACTGCAAAGCGCTTGCATATATCACCGGTACTAAAAAAAAAATTACATGAACATAGTATTTAAAACAATCTATGTTTAAGAATCAGTCAAGGTCATCAGGGCAGGCCTGTGTTCTGTGAAAGGCTGGGGCCCTGGGCCAAAGCCCACTTTGCCCATGTCCTAAAAGCGCATCTGTCTGGCAATAAGTATAAGAAAATCCCCTCTAGGTACCGTGATTCTGTGACACTTATGCCCGAGGATGCTCGTCCCGGGTTTGCTCTCTGCTGCACGGCCCGGTGGCTCCACAACGTCTCTCCATAATAACACACCTTTGCCAGGAGGTGATAGGGGCCAGTTTTACATTCGGTGGCAAACGAGACTTCGGCAGCTTGGGCTGTAAACTGAAATGGAATCCAATTAAAAAAACACAGTTTAACAGGGCGTCTGTTCTAAGTCACTCACACACTTTGTGAATCCCGTTTAGGGACTTCATAAAATGAACTCGACTGGCTCGCCACTCAGGTGAGAATTCGACCGACAAGGAAACGCGAGGAGCTGATAAAGACGTCGACCAAACTAGACTATCAGGCGAGAATGAAACCGGGGGTTTGCTCCCACGACACAGAATAAACGGCTTTGTCGCGCAGGGTTTCCTTTATAAATGCCGCTACTGCGAAATGGGTCAAACGTGGTCCATTTCTATTTTGCTTTTCTCGTGCCCCTTTTGCGACCATTCTGAAGATTCCCTAACAAAAAGGAGCAGAATTCAAGTGTATTGTTACAAATGTCCTATGTGCCTGACTAGACAATAATAATAAAAAAAATGGTTAGCGCTAGCTTTCATCATAAAAATACTACTAACATTGACTTGTTTTTCTAGCACTCCATATCGCCGTTATTGCCAATTGCAAGCACTACAAGCAACGCGTTATTGATTATTTAATGTTTATTGCTCTGTTTTGGCTCGACATTAGTGATGAAGTTTTGTAGATCTTAGCCAGGTCTTGCAGGATGTTAAGGTGAGGATGCTGGGCTACTCTGGGTAGTCCCTGTGGGTGGAGCTTCTGGCTGGATTATGGTAATGAGCTCTCTTCTGCAATAAATCACACTTATTTTGGAACATCATTGTTAAAACACTGTTCTTCGTAGGTCTTTCGAAAGATAACTGGCTAAGTGACCAGGACTAAAATGTGTGACCTTCAGATTACACCGAAGTTAGCAGCGAGTGATTAACACACTGAGCTATAGTGCTGGTTCCTGTGATTTGAATGTTTTTTTTTTGCAGGCGCTCCTGACAGTTACTCACTTTCTCACTTTCCACTTTGGCTGGTGTAAATGAACATTTTTGCAGTGCCTTTCGTTCCCTTCCTAAAAATGGGTTCCAAGTAGAGGTCGCCTCTCCTGCTGCTAACCGAGTATGCTTCAAAAGGATGGACATGAAAGAAATGTGTTGGTGACGCCACGCCTACTTCAAGCCCTTTCCCCAATCCTCAGCAGCAAACAAGGCTGCTGATGGACCCTGGGTGGGAAAGGGGTCTGGTGTGGGGGTCATGAGCAGGATCGGACTGGGGTCACGAGTTTGCCCGGGCACTCCCAAAAAAGCGGCCCACATTACCGGATCGCCCTTTTCATTGATCGCCATATGCTTAGTCTTACTCGACTACTTTTTAGAGAAATTATGTTAAATTAAGCATTTGAAAGCGTATAGAGCGCGAAAAATTGGTGAAAACTAGAAGTACTGCAGTTCGGCCAGGCTGCATAGGTGAAATAAAACGGCCACAACGAGAGTGACTCGAGTTCCCATTTGGCTGTTTTTTTTTATTTTATTTTTTTACCAGCATGACCGGTATTTTGATGTCCTAGCTGGTAAGAGAATAAAGAAAATCACCCAAAGCCAGTGTTTTTAACTCTGGTGATTACATGTTTTAAAACCAAACGTAATGCAAAAACGCAATAGAATGTTTCCTTTAAGGTGCGTTAAACCTAGACAACGGTAGAAAAGTCTTTTTTTAAAAAGAATGTGGATGTTTTTATATAAAGAGTAATCATTATTTATCATGACTCGTGCCTTTGCAGAATATGGGCCTGATTCTAACTTTGGAGGACGGTGTTAAACCGTCCCAAAAGTGGCGGATATACCACCTACCGTATTACGAGTCCATTATATCCTATGGAACTCGTAATACGGTAGGTGGTATATCCGCCACTTTTGGGACGGTTTAACACCGTCCTCCAAAGTTAGAATCAGGCCCTATGTCTCTTTATTTATTTATTTTGTATATAGAATGAACTCTGCCCAAAGGCATTAAACCAGTTCACATGAGCATTATTTACACTGCACAATAGCAAATTCATTTCTATTTAGGCCTTGGGAAATTAATTGATTTGCCCACAATCACAGGATGCTGAGCCGATGATGGGGCACGAAAGTACTTTACAGCCTTATATTTTTCTCTCTGGGAAAGATGATCTCCCAGTGAGGTCTATGCAAATCCCTCCAACCCCACCAGGGTCTAAAAGACACTGGGGCTGAAGTGAAAACAACTGGTCCCCTGCGAGGCCTCTGCATCCTCCCTCCTCCCTTGCTCAGCATGGCCAGAATGTTGTGGGCCAGCAGGGAGGCGTCATGGGAAAAGCTGCTGCTGGGATGGGTCAGACACATGCCCCCTTCACCCTCCCACAGGTGAGAATGGCCTAAGAGACATTCTCACTGGGCCCACAGCCTGGCTCAGGTGGGTGGAGGCATGACCGAGAAAATACACATTACAGTCGCCTGGTGGGGGCCTGCCAGTCTGTAAGGCTGTGTGGCAGTGCTTAATTTGTGCTTGTTGTTCCCGGTGCGGAGCACTGGCACTTATTTTTGAGGGCCGGGGCTTATTCTTCTGCCTTAAGCATTTGCTGCGAGCAAAAGACACATATGGGAAAGACGGAGGAACGGAAAAAACGAAAAAGCGTCTCAAAGGGAGAAAGTAGAAAGCTGCAAGAGTGAGCTTAAGGGGCAAGGAGTGGCTTTACATGGTTTGAAGAGGCCCGAGATGGCTTCAGGATTACACCGCCTCAGTATTCCGTGTTCACACATTTAATTGCAGCAGCTGCATGTTTAAGAGGAGGGCTTTGGGCACCAGCACCTTTTTATTTACAAATTAAGCACTGCTCTGTGGGCCGGTTAACTGAGGCCCTTAAAAAAACAGCTCACATGTGACCCTTAGGCACCACCCCATTGCCCAGTTCCTGACTGCCTGCCTTCCCAAACCGACCCTGGTCATGAGCCTTCATAATGTCACTATTGCCATCCGACATTTTGGTGACTCGATGCCGTGCTCCTAAGACAAAACCACTCTACTTCCACTTCTTTCCAGTCTGGAAAAAGCATCATTTAACAAATCTTTGTATAATCCTAGAGTGGAAAACAAGCTAAAGCTGATTATATTTCTTGAAATCATAGTGATCACTAACCAAGATAATACATAGGTTGTTCTCACACCACATGAAATATTTCACTCTTTCCTACTGATGAGATCTGACCTAACAACATGGTGCCCTTCTAATGCTAAAGAAAGAATCTTCAAGTTCCCACTTTCCTATAAGCCTCTGTAGGTTTCCACTTTCCCATAGGTTCCTATAGGCTCCAATAGGCATTACGTTTAAGGATGAAAACCTCTCTAACAGTGGAGCATAAGGAAGAGTGTATTAAGTTATTTATTGTGAGTTTTACTTCGCACAAGTATGCTCCAAAGGGCATTATGGCACTGAAGACTACATGAACATAGCAATAATTACATGTAACAAGCTTTTGCAATGCAATGGGTCTCTTGTTTGCTCAAGTTAGAGCTATTAGCGTTGCAAATTCCTAACTGGACTCTTCTTGCCACTTAAATTGAAAATGAAAAGTAAAACAGATGAAATAAGAGAGCCGATTCAACGCACCATGGCTGCCATGAGCATGAGCGCAAAGGAGAGACACAAAAAGAAAAAGAAGTTTGCTCGCAGTCAAAGTATCGGCAATCGTGCACTTATCCATGTGACAGGGGCAGTCTGCAAGGTGGTAACAAAACCGTCCCAAGGAGGGACAACCGTAAAGCATTTACCAATGATAACTAAGGATTTTGAAATGCAAGCCCACGAATGAGTGAAAGTGATGAGCGTGCGGTGGGCGTGGTTAAAAGCAAACAATTCTTACAACACATCAATGTGCTTGCGCGCCTGACCTAAAAAGGGTCTGTCTGCTAAGATCTGCACTCAAAGGCTTGCTTGGCAGTTCGGCTGTTTGGAACACTGCTTACAGAATTCATACAGAAGAATTTGAGTCAGGACCCCTTCAATGAATAGCATAATTCAGTAAACCACCTAAGTCATTGATTTGATGCACTGTTGTGTTAAACTGAGGAAGGCTGCTGCATCTGTCCGTGTTTATTGCATAAATTGTTTACTTTCAAATACAGAGGAGGCTTGGGATCGCACAACTGAACAGTTCTAAAGGATTGAGTCATCAAGGTGATATCACAGACAGCGTGCCTCAGGTGTGGCTCAAAATGTCGGCACTGCTTTGAGCAGTTGCATTAGGAATATGCTCTAACCAGGTACGCCACTGGGGCTCTGACGTCATTTAGCGTGGACACTTTAATCAACCATTTCTGTCTGTGCACACAATTATGATGATAAATCATTGACATTTTGTGATATTGTAAAGATTAGTATCTAAAGAATACTTTAAAATTCTAAGACGCATGGGCGGGATCTGGACGCGCTTCCATGAACTCTCAAAAGTATGCGTCTGTAGAAGGTCCTTTGGTCCTGCCGTGATAGGGCCATGGAACAGGCTTTCTGTCACAGTTCACCCTGGTCCTAAGTTCTTCTCAGATCTCAATGATCCCCAGGCATCCTGAGCACTCCTCAGTGGTTTAAGAAATCTAGCTGCAGAAGGCAGGGGCGTAGCTTGGTCAGTATGATTGGGGTGGTGTTAGCTTCGGATTTCCCAAAACATTATATGAGAAACAGAGGGAGCTTAAGGGGCAGTGGAAAAAGAATGCATTTGTTAGGGGTACTTAAAATGCAATATTGTTTAAACAAATCAACATTTTTGCAAGGCTCTCAAACCATAGACGAGAGTCTGTGTGTGTGTTTTTGGCAGTATGGCCATGTAAAAATCCCAGGTAAAATCCTACTGACACTTCACATTACCCGACTGAAAGCACTTTTACCCAACTATTTACTGCAGAATACATTTCATAGGGGATGTAACACCGACAAACTGCCCTTGGAGCTACGCCCCTGGTGCAGGGAGATACGTTTGAGTCCTGGGGGCAAATTACTGAGCACTTTACCTTTTAACTAACACTTTTCCGGCATCTCTATCTGACTGCAGCAAAACTCTTCTTTTGGTTCTAGCCTGTGTGTGTAAAACTAATTGTATCAAAGACAGCGAGCACTGCCAAAGCCAGTAGGCCTGGATAAGTTGGTAACTATGCACAAATGAGTCTTGCATGTAATAGCACATTAGAGCCTCACCTATTTCAGTCATGAACAGTAGGGGTTGCGCAGGGACTGTGGCTAGACACGGCAACCAACTGCCCATTCAACACATGAGGGTCTTTACCGAACCATAGAATTTTTTTTAAAACTTTATTTATTGTTTATTTCATGTATTTCAAATACAAACATTGCAGTGCAAGAGTTACAAGATCACCAAGACAATTCTTCCTGCAGAGAGAGGCCCAAGGGTCCATAGGCGAGAAACACAGCACACGTGAGGACAGGCAGAATATTAAATAATTACGCCGCATATGTCTGGGTATAATACACAAATAAAGTAAACCTAATACCCAATCAAAGTGCAATGAGTCTAATATTAACAAAGTTGGTTGTCACATTAACCTTAAACAAACAGAGTGGTCAAATGGGTCAGCCTCCAGCATCAGTGATGACTTCAGAAGTCGAATCATCATCATTAAATCGATCGAGCCATGCCAATGTCTCCGCTGCTGCCCGTGCACACTAAGCGCATATGTTGTTCCTCCTCCGCTCCCTGAACCAGGAGGTCTCTAAGCCAATGATCACCCAGCGGTATCCGAGAGCCTAAGCACCCTATGGCCACTCTACATTTAGCCAATAAAAGGGCAAGCTGTGCAAGTCTACATGGGATCTTCCACCTTTTAGGCCTAACCACCACTCCCAACAGACAAGCTATCGGTGTCAGAGCAACCTCCAATTGAGTGACCGCCACAATCCTGGGAACCACTTTCCTCCAAAACTGGCGCACCCCACCACATAACTATGCCAGATGTAGGAAGTTGGTATCTTCCTCATTGCAGCACTTAGATCTGGCTCCTCAACAGGGATCCATGCTGTTCAATGTATAAGGAATCACGTAAGTGCAGTGCATATAATTGAAATGTAACAACTTAAACCTATTATTGCAGGTGACAGTGCGCACCAGCTTCAATGCTCGAGCCTAATCCGTATCAGATATCGGGCCCTTCAGCTCTTGCTCCCAGGCGCGATGTGCTGTATATGGCTTTTGCTTCACATCCCCCCTGAGCACCTTGTAAAACAATGTAATCATGAGCTGTCCTTCTCCCCAGTGGATCAGTCCCCCCAGTAGCACCGACACATGTGAGGCGGCCGGGAAGTCGTACCACACCTCCCTCGCAACACTTTCAAGTTTGGCATAGTGTAGAAAATGACCTGGGCCTAACCTAAAGGCCTTCTGAGCATCCTGGAATGACATGAAAAGCTCCCCAGGAAACAAGTCACCGCCCACGATAGAGCCCCCACTCTCCTTTGCTCCATGGACATATTATTCTCAATTGACTGGAACAGGGTGAGATCCCATAATTGCAATTCCCTGTCAAATGGGCCCCATGGAGCACACTCTTCACCACCTGCTCCCATAGAGCTGCAGTAGTCCTAACCAAATAATGGACCGGGTGCTCTGAGCCGCACCCCCCTAAACAAAAGTTGAGACAACGTATCCGGACCAAGCATGTCTCGGAAGAGCGTCTTCCTCCACGCATCAGTCTCAGTCAGCCACCTTGCGGCATGCTGCAGATGCACTGCATAGTAGTACAACTTAATATCTGGGATAGCCAATCCCCGTCCTCCAAATCCCTTTAGAGCGTGATTAATGCCACTCTACCCAGGAGCCCAGCCCAGATGAAGGAGACTAGCAGATCATCCAGTCTAGAAAACCGGAGTGGAGTCAATGGAAACAACGAATTCTGGACCAGGTACAGACAACGTAGGAGGAACACCATTTTGGCAACCACAGCTCTGCCCATCACTGAAAGGGGCAGCCTATTCCAAAACAGGATGGAGTGTTCAAGGCCAGATGCCACCCTTTTCACATTGAGGTGCCTATGAGAAGCCTTGGTGTGAGTAACCCAGATCCGTAAGTATCAGAACCCCTCCAGCTCCCAACAGAGGCCTACATCCGGCAGCCTGTCCCACGACCGACTACAGAGGTCCCCCAAAGGAAATTAAAGTGATTGGTGGGCATTCACCTTGAGTCCGGAAATGCTCCCAAATTCCATCAACAGACGCAAAAGCAAGGGAACTGACTTGCCACTGACTCGCCTGGTGACCTGAGATACACCAACGCATCGTTGCCGTACAAGGAGATGACATGGGTGGAGCCTCCTACCCAAATTACCCAACAATCCAGTTCTCGGGGAAGCAGCGGGGCCAAGGGCTCAATTTCTAAAGCAAATGGGAGTGGCGACAGAGGGCACCCGTGCCTGGTCCACCTACCTACAAACCCAGGTCTCCGATAAATCACCACCTACTCGGACAGAGGGGTCGGTGTAGAGAAGCTGCACTCAAGCGCAAAGTTCGGGTCCGAACCCCATACCCTGTAGCACGGCCATCAGATATCCCCATTCATCCATATCAAAGGCCCTTTTCCAGGTCCAAAGATACCAGCAACGTCTCTTGCGCCACTCCAAGTGTCTCATGAAGGACATGTGATAAACGCCGTACAGTAAAGGTCATGTCCAAACCGGCATAAGTCTGCATTGATCTTCATAGATCAGGGCACGAATTACCCTATGCAGGGTAGTGGCCAGGATTTTGTATAACATCTTTATATCACGATTTAGAATTGTGAGCGGCCTACACAAGGAGGGATTTGTCGGGTCGCCCCCAAGTTTGAGCATAAGACAGAAAAAACCCTGACGCATAGTTTCCGGCAATATACCCTCTCCCGCGCCTCAAGAAGAACCTCCGAAAGCTTCTCCCGAAGAATGGCAGAGTATGTTTGTAGGAGGCTGGACTGGCTTGTAGTGAGTACCAAGGGGTACTTGCACCTTGCACCAGGCCCAGTTATCCCTTATTAGTGTATAGGGTGTCTAGCAGCTTAGGCTGATAGATAATGGTAGCTTAGCAGAGCAGCTTAGGCTGAACTAGGAGACGTGTGAAGCTACTACAGTACCACTTAGTGTCATATGCACAATATCATAAGAAAACACAATACACAGTTATACTAAAAATAAAGGTACTTTATTTTTATGACAATATGCCAAAGTATCTTAGAGTGTACCCTCAGTGAGAGGATAGGAAATATACACAAGATATATATACACAATAGCAAAAATATGCAGTATAGTCTTAGAAAACAGTGCAAACAATGTATAGTTACAATAGGATGCAATGGGGAAACATAGGGATAGGGGCAACACAAACCATATACTCCAAAAGTGGAATGTGAACCACGAATGGACCCCAAACCTATGTGACCTTGTAGAGGGTCGCTGGGACTATTAGAAAATAGTGAGAGTTAGAAAAATAACCCTCCCCAAGACCCTGAAAAGTGAGTGCAAAGTGCACCAAAGTTCCCCTAAGGACAAAATAGTCGTGTTAGAGGGAAAATGCAAGGAAAACACAAATCAGCAATGCAACAATGATGGATTCCTGACTGAGGGTACCTGTGGAACAAGGGGACCAAGTCCAAAAGTCACAAGCAGCTCGGAGATGGGCAGATGCCCAAGAAATGCCAGCGGTTGGTGCAAAGAAGCTCTTACTAGGCTGAAGAACTGTGAATACTGCAGGAACGACAAGGGCTATAGACTTCCCCTTTGGAGGATGAATCCCCCACGCCTTGGAGAGTCGTGCAGAAGTGTTTTCCCGCCGGATGGACGCCAACAAGCCTTGCTACACGCAAATCGTGCGTTTGGCGTTTTTGGACGCTGCTGGGGCCCAGGAGGGACCAGGAGGTCGCAAATTGGACCTGCAGAGAGAGGGGACGTCGTGCAAGACAAAGAGTCCTCACTGAAGCAGGTAGCACCTGGAGAAGTGCCAGAAACAGGCACTACGAGGATGCGTGAAACGGTGCTCGCCGAAGTTGCACAAAGGAGTCCCACGTCGCCGGAGACCAACTTAGAAAGTCGTGCAATGCAGGTTAGAGTGCCGTGGACCCAGGCTTGGCTGTGCATGAAGGATTTCCGCCGGAAGTGCACAGGGGCCGGAGTAGCTTGCAAAGTCGCGGTTCCCAGCAATGCAGCCCAGCGAGGTGAGGCAAGGACTTACCTCCACCAAACTTGGGCTGAAGAGTCACTGGACTGTGGGGGTCACTTGGACGGTGTCGCTGGATTCGAGGGACCTCGCTCGTCGTGCTGAGAGGAGACCCAAGGGACCGGAAATGCAGCTTTTTGGTGCCTGCGGTTGCAGGGGGAAGATTCCGTCGACCCACGGGAGATTTCTTCGGAGCTTCTGGTGCAGAGAGGAGGCAGACTACCCCCACAGCATGCACAAGCAGGAAAACAGTCGAGAAGGCGGCAGGATCAGCGTTACAGAGTTGCAGTAGTCGTCTTTGCTACTATGTTGCAGGTTTGCAGGCTTCCAGCGCGGTCAGCGGTCGATTCCTTATCAGAAGGTGAAGAGGGAGATGCAGAGGAACTCGGCTGAGCTCATGCATTCGTTATCTAAAGTTTCCCCAGCGACAGAGACCCTAAATAGCCAGAAAAGAGGGTTTGGCTACCTAGGAGAGAGGAAAGGCTACTAACACCTGAAGGAGCCTATCACAAGGAGTCTCTGACGTCACCTGGTGGCACTGGCCACTCAGAGCAGTCCAGTGTGCCAGCAGCACCTCTGTTTCCAAGATGGCAGAGGTCTGGAGCACACTGGAGGAGCTCTGGACACCTCCCAGGGGAGGTGCAGGTCAGGGGAGTGGTCACTCCCCTTTCCTTTGTCCAGTTTCGCGCCAGAGCAGGGGCTAAGGGGTCCCTGAACCGGTGTAGACTGGCTTATGCAGAATTGGGCACCTCTGTGCCCAACAAAGCATTTCCAGAGGCTGGGGGAGGCTACTCCTCCCCTGCCTTCACACCATTTTCCAAAGGGAGAGGGTGTCACACCCTCTCTCAGAGGAAGTTCTTTGTTCTGCCATCCTGGGCCAGGCCTGGCTGGACCCCAGGAGGGCAGCTGCCTGTCTGAGGGGTTGGCAGCAGCAGCAGCTGCAGTGAAACCCCAGGAAGGGCAGTCTGGCAGTACCAGGGTCTGTGCTACAGACCACTGGGATCATGGAATTGTACCAACAATGCCAGGATGGCATAGAGGGGGCAATTCCATGATCATAGACATGTTACATGGCCATATTGGGAGTTACCATGGTGAAGCTACATATAGGTAGTGACCTATATGTAGTGCACGCGTGTAATGGTGTCCCCGCACTCACAAAGTTCAGTGAATTGGCTCTGAACAATGTGGGGGCACCTTGGCTAGTGCCAGGGTGCCCTCACACTAAGTAACTTTGCACCTAACCTTTACCAGGTAAAGGTTAGACATATAGGTGACTTATAAGTTACTTAAGTGCAGTGTAAAATGGGTGTGAAATAACGTGGACGTTATTTCACTCAGGCTGCAGTGGCAGGCCTGTGTAAGAATTGTCAGAGCTCCCTATGGGTGGCAAAAGAAATGCTGCAGCCCATAGGGATCTCCTGGAACCCCAATACCCTGGGTACCTCAGTACCATATACTAGGGAATTATAAGGGTGTTCCAGTAAGCCAATGTAAATTGGTAAAATTGATCACTAGCCTGTTAGTGACAATTTGAAAGTAATGAGAGAGCATAACCACTGAGGTTCTGGTTAGCAGAGCCTCAGTGAGACAGTTAGGCACCACACAGGGAACATATACATGCACACCTATGAGCACTGGGGCCCTGTGTGACAGGGTCCCAGTGACACATACATATAGGCCACAAACCTATGAGCACTGGGGTCCTGACCAGCAGGATCCCAGTGACACATAACAACCATACTGAAAACATAGTGTTTTCACTATGAGCACTGAGGCCTGGCTATCAGGATCCCAGTGAGACAGTGAAAACAGTGACAAACACCCTGACATACACTCACAAACAGGCCAAAAGTGGGGGTAACAAGGCTAGAAAGAGGCTACCTTCTCACACAACCCCCCCCCCAAACGAAGGACAATAAGGCTAACCTTGGCCAGTTGAGACTTTATTGTCTAAGTGGTGATAAGTAGAGAGTAGCTCTGCAATAGACTGGTTACTCCCTTTATCATCCACTATATGGTTACTTCCCTGTGGGGATGTAAACCACCCTGTTTGAAGTTTTTTAGCTAACCAACAATGTGAAGATGTATTTTCAGAGTTTCTATCAGTAAGTTTTAGTTTAGAGCAGTGGGAATTATCCACTGAACCTATTTGTAATGATGGAAATGCCAGACAGGGATGCTGTCTCAGTAAAGCCATAGCTGGGCAAAAACTTTGTCCATTTGGCTGGAAGAGAGAACAGGGATGCTGTTTCTCTTGAGTTGGAGCAGGGCAGGGATGCTGTCCTATCAGCTCCACACTAGGGCAGGGATGCTGTCCTAAGTGTTGTGAGGTAGTGCAGGGTTTATGCACTAAAGTTTCTCTGGGAGGGTTGGAGGGATGCTCCATGTTAACTAAAATGGTGCTGTTTTTCTCACCAATGTTAGTTATCCCACAGAGAGGTACTTCCACCTCAGGGAGTCCAGCTTTGCCAGCTGATGATTCCCTTGGAACAGGTGCCACCCCAGGAGAGGTTTCTCCCACCACAGGAATGGTATCCTGAATGGTAGGGTGGTTAGGGGATACTGTGATACCCTTTTTACCTGTTGATGGAGAGGGATCCTGAGTTTTCAGGCCTTCTCTCCTTTGCTTTTTCATTTCACTTGAAATGAGAGGGAACAATTCCTCAGGGATGCCCAGCATGGCTGCATGGGCATAAAACTCTACATCAGCCCAACCTGAGGCCTCTAGGTCATTACCTAAGAGACAGTCTACAGGTAAGCTAGGTGATACCACCACCTGCTTAGGGCCAGTAACTCCACCCCAACTAAACTGAATTATAGCTAAGGGAAGAAACTTAGTGGAGTTATGGACATCAATAATCTTATACTGTTGTCCAATGATGTGTTGTTCAGGAGGCACTAGGTTTTCAGTCACCAAAGTGAAACTGGCACCTGTGTCCCTGTAGGCCAAGGCCTCAACACCATTTATTGAAACTGTCTGCCTGTACTTATCCATTGTAAGGGGACAAGCAGCCAGTGTGGCAAGGCCAATGCCACTAGGTGTGACAGAAACTGTCTTGGGACTGATTACATCAGTTTCCACTATGGACCCATAAGTGAACCCAACTACACCCTTTGCTTGACTGTTGCCAGCAGTCCCACCACTAGTACCACTACTGCTAGGGGCACTAGAGCTTGATGTATTAGTGGTGGTAGGCTCAGGGGGTTTACCTGGACAGGACTTATCCCCTGGCCTATGGCCTCTGTTTTTACACACAAAGCACCAGGGCTTTTTAATGTGTGCAGGTTGGGAAGAAGAGGAAGAATTTGTTTTATCCCCACCCTCTGAAGAGTGTTTAAGATTTGAAGTGGGATCTTTGGTTTTACCCTTATCCCCATGCTTATCTTGAGATTTTTCACCATCTTTCTTCTTATTGCCATCTTTGTCACCCCCTGTATGAACTTTTCTGTTCACCCTTGTTCTGACCCATTTGTCTGCCTTCTTTCCCAATTCTTGGGGAGAGGTCAGATCAGAGTCTACCAGGTACTGGTGCAACAAATCAGACACACAATTATTAAGTATATGCTCTCTCAGGATTGTGTTATACAGGCTTTCATAATCAGTAACTTTACTGCCATGTAACCACCCCTCCAAGGCCTTCACTGAATGGTCAATGAAATCAACCCAGTCTTGTGAAGACTCCTTTTTGGTCTCTCTGAACTTTATCCTGTACTGTTCAGTGGTTAAGCCATAACCATCCAGGAGTGCATTCTTAAGAACTTGGAAATTGTTAGCATCATTTTCTTTTACAGTAAGGAGCCTATCCCTACCTTTTCCAGTAAATGATAGCCATAGGATAGCAGCCCACTGCTTTTGAGGGACATCCTGTACAGCACAGGCCCTCTCAAGTGCAGCAAACCACTTGTTAATGTCATCCCCCTCCTTGTAAGGGGGAACTATCTTATGCAGATTCCTGGAATCATGCTCTTTTGCAGGATGACTATGGGGAATACTGCTGCTGCCACCATGGGTATCTAAACCCATTTTCTGTCTTTCCCTCTCTATTTCTAAAGACTGTCTATCCAAATCCAGCTGTTGCTTCTTGAGCTTCAGTCTGGTTTGTTCCACTCTCAATCTATTGAGCTCCCTTTCTAACAATCTGTCATCAGGGTGGGTGGGAGGGACATTTCTAGATACAGAGGTATGATGGGAATGAACAGAAGGAGACCTGTCCCTTACAGAGGGCACCCTAACAGCTTGGCTACCAGTATAATGTGAGAGCACATCATCAGTATGATGTGATTCAACCTCTGTACCAACTATGCTAGACTGTCTAGTAATGGGCAGGCTGAGAAGTTTCTTTCCTGGAGTCCCTGGATCAGATTGAGAACCATTAGCTACTTTTTCTACAGATTGGGCACTTATGGCCTTATCCTGTACTCTAAGCATATTAATTAACAGTTCTAAGGAAGGATTCTTCCCTACACTCAAACCTCTCTCTATGCAGAGACTCCTTGCTCCTTTCCAGCTAAGGTGATCATATGCAAGTTTGGACAGTTCAACTTTTTGGCCTGTGCCAGACATTTTTAGAGAGAGTTTAAAGTGATAGACAAAGAGAAAAAAGTTTTCAGAACTTTTTGGAAAGACAGAAAAAAACTTTTTAAACTTTTAAGAACTTTTTGAAAGTTTAGTAGTACTTTTCAGCACTTAGAAAAGAGTGAAAAGAGGAAATGCAAAACTTTTTGGCTATGTGTATATACACTGACCTTGTTTTGTATATTTTTCTCTTATGAAAAGTACAATGACAAGAGTGGTAAGTAGTCTCAAGCACTTATCCCACCACTGCACAACCAATGTAGGAGGCTGGACTGGCTTGTAGTGAGTACCAAGGGGTACTTGCACCTTGCACCAGGCCCAGTTATCCCTTATTAGTGTATAGGGTGTCTAGCAGCTTAGGCTGATAGATAATGGTAGCTTAGCAGAGCAGCTTAGGCTGAACTAGGAGACGTGTGAAGCTACTACAGTACCACTTAGTGTCATATGCACAATATCATAAGAAAACACAATACACAGTTATACTAAAAATAAAGGTACTTTATTTTTATGACAATATGCCAAAGTATCTTAGAGTGTACCCTCAGTGAGAGGATAGGAAATATACACAAGATATATATACACAATAGCAAAAATATGCAGTATAGTCTTAGAAAACAGTGCAAACAATGTATAGTTACAATAGGATGCAATGGGGAAACATAGGGATAGGGGCAACACAAACCATATACTCCAAAAGTGGAATGTGAACCACGAATGGACCCCAAACCTATGTGACCTTGTAGAGGGTCGCTGGGACTATTAGAAAATAGTGAGAGTTAGAAAAATAACCCTCCCCAAGACCCTGAAAAGTGAGTGCAAAGTGCACCAAAGTTCCCCTAAGGACAAAATAGTCGTGTTAGAGGGAAAATGCAAGGAAAACACAAATCAGCAATGCAACAATGATGGATTCCTGACTGAGGGTACCTGTGGAACAAGGGGACCAAGTCCAAAAGTCACAAGCAGCTCGGAGATGGGCAGATGCCCAAGAAATGCCAGCGGTTGGTGCAAAGAAGCTCTTACTAGGCTGAAGAACTGTGAATACTGCAGGAACGACAAGGGCTAGAGACTTCCCCTTTGGAGGATGAATCCCCCACGCCTTGGAGAGTCGTGCAGAAGTGTTTTGCCGCCGGATGGACGCCAACAAGCCTTGCTACACGCAAATCGTGCGTTTGGCGTTTTTGGACGCTGCTGGGGCCCAGGAGGGACCAGGAGGTCGCAAATTGGACCTGCAGAGAGAGGGGACGTCGTGCAAGACAAAGAGTCCTCACTGAAGCAGGTAGCACCTGGAGAAGTGCCAGAAACAGGCACTACGAGGATGCGTGAAACGGTGCTCGCCGAAGTTGCACAAAGGAGTCCCACGTCGCCGGAGACCAACTTAGAAAGTCGTGCAATGCAGGTTAGAGTGCCGTGGACCCAGGCTTGGCTGTGCACGAAGGATTTCCGCCGGAAGTGCACAGGGGCCGGAGTAGCTTGCAAAGTCGCGGTTCCCAGCAATGCAGCCCAGCGAGGTGAGGCAAGGACTTACCTCCACCAAACTTGGGCTGAAGAGTCACTGGACTGTGGGGGTCACTTGGACGGTGTCGCTGGATTCGAGGGACCTCGCTCGTTGTGCTGAGAGGAGACCCAAGGGACCGGAAATGCAGCTTTTTGGTGCCTGCGGTTGCAGGGGGAAGATTCCGTCGACCCACGGGAGATTTCTTCGGAGCTTCTGGTGCAGAGAGGAGGCAGACTACCCCCACAGCATGCACAAGCAGGAAAACAGTCGAGAAGGCGGCAGGATCAGCGTTACAGAGTTGCAGTAGTCGTCTTTGCTACTATGTTGCAGGTTTGCAGGCTTCCAGCGCGGTCAGCGGTCGATTCCTTATCAGAAGGTGAAGAGGGAGATGCAGAGGAACTCGGCTGAGCTCATGCATTCGTTATCTAAAGTTTCCCCAGCGACAGAGACCCTAAATAGCCAGAAAAGAGGGTTTGGCTACCTAGGAGAGAGGAAAGGCTACTAACACCTGAAGGAGCCTATCACAAGGAGTCTCTGACGTCACCTGGTGGCACTGGCCACTCAGAGCAGTCCAGTGTGCCAGCAGCACCTCTGTTTCCAAGATGGCAGAGGTCTGGAGCACACTGGAGGAGCTCTGGACACCTCCCAGGGGAGGTGCAGGTCAGGGGAGTGGTCACTCCCCTTTCCTTTGTCCAGTTTCGCGCCAGAGCAGGGGCTAAGGGGTCCCTGAACCGGTGTAGACTGGCTTATGCAGAATTGGGCACCTCTGTGCCCAACAAAGCATTTCCAGAGGCTGGGGGAGGCTACTCCTCCCCTGCCTTCACACCATTTTCCAAAGGGAGAGGGTGTCACACCCTCTCTCAGAGGAAGTTCTTTGTTCTGCCATCCTGGGCCAGGCCTGGCTGGACCCCAGGAGGGCAGCTGCCTGTCTGAGGGGTTGGCAGCAGCAGCAGCTGCAGTGAAACCCCAGGAAGGGCAGTCTGGCAGTACCAGGGTCTGTGCTACAGACCACTGGGATCATGGAATTGTACCAACAATGCCAGGATGGCATAGAGGGGGCAATTCCATGATCATAGACATGTTACATGGCCATATTCGGAGTTACCATGGTGAAGCTACATATAGGTAGTGACCTATATGTAGTGCACGCGTGTAATGGTGTCCCCGCACTCACAAAGTTCAGTGAATTGGCTCTGAACAATGTGGGGGCACCTTGGCTAGTGCCAGGGTGCCCTCACACTAAGTAACTTTGCACCTAACCTTTACCAGGTAAAGGTTAGACATATAGGTGACTTATAAGTTACTTAAGTGCAGTGTAAAATGGGTGTGAAATAACGTGGACGTTATTTCACTCAGGCTGCAGTGGCAGGCCTGTGTAAGAATTGTCAGAGCTCCCTATGGGTGGCAAAAGAAATGCTGCAGCCCATAGGGATCTCCTGGAACCCCAATACCCTGGGTACCTCAGTACCATATACTAGGGAATTATAAGGGTGTTCCAGTAAGCCAATGTAAATTGGTAAAATTGGTCACTAGCCTGTTAGTGACAATTTGAAAGTAATGAGAGAGCA
The DNA here is from genome assembly GCF_031143425.1 of Pleurodeles waltl. Taxonomy (NCBI): domain Eukaryota; kingdom Metazoa; phylum Chordata; class Amphibia; order Caudata; family Salamandridae; genus Pleurodeles; species Pleurodeles waltl. The sequence goes on from NC_090444.1 coordinate 1,749,313,610, forward strand.
TAACCACTGAGGTTCTGGTTAGCAGAGCCTCAGTGAGACAGTTAGGCACCACACAGGGAACATATACATGCACACCTATGAGCACTGGGGCCCTGTGTGACAGGGTCCCAGTGACACATACATATAGGCCACAAACCTATGAGCACTGGGGTCCTGACCAGCAGGATCCCAGTGACACATAACAACCATACTGAAAACATAGGACCTGATTCTAACTTTGGAGGACGGTGTTAAACCGTCCCAAAAGTGGCGGATATACCACCTACCGTATTACGAGTCCATTATATCCTATGGAACTCGTAATACGGTAGGTGGTATATCCGCCACTTTTGGGACGGTTTAACACCGTCCTCCAAAGTTAGAATCAGGCCCATAGTGTTTTCACTATGAGCACTGAGGCCTGGCTATCAGGATCCCAGTGAGACAGTGAAAACAGTGACAAACACCCTGACATACACTCACAAACAGGCCAAAAGTGGGGGTAACAAGGCTAGAAAGAGGCTACCTTCTCACAATGTTTGATAAAACTCAATGGGATAGCCTTGGATTTGTTCAAGGCCAATATAGTGACACCTATCTCCTCCAAAGATATATCCTCTTCCAGTTCCCGTACATATTCAAGTCCCAGTTGAGGGACCTCCACTCTCTGAATGAAGTCATTTATTGCCCCATCAGGGCCCACCGGGCCAGCCCCATTAACAGTGCGTAAATGCTCCACCAGCACAGCCAGGGCATCCTGCCACCTCGTGATCAGTACTCACGCAGCATTCTTGAGATGCAATATAGGAGGAGACTCCACCTCCCATTGGAGTATCCATGCCAACAGTCGACCTGATTTATCTCCCTTCCTATGTAACCTCTGATGATAGGTCTTGAGGTTCAATTTATCAAGTGCCTCCCAGCCCCTGCCCACCTCTCTATGCAACCAGATATGTTCCAAGCATGCTTCAGCAATGTGTGTTTTTGCACATCTGCCAAGCGCCCTTCAAGGGTCTTAAGGACTGCCTCCAACTGTCTGCAAACCCTACATACGGTTCCGATATACGTCCCTCGGGCAACTACTTTCAGTGCCTCCCACTCGACTGCCCTAGTGTCCATAGTTTCCCAGTTCACCTCCAGGTAGTAAGTCACAGAGGTAGCCGGTACTTCCAGACAGGCCGCAATCGTCAAGAGGTTGGAGGGCATGCACCAGGACTGAGCCCCACCACCCCCCAAACCAATATAAGGCGCCTTGGGGCATTGTCAGAAAGGAATCTCCCCATGTGTGTTACAGCTGCCACACATGAGTGGTCCAGGCCCCCCACCAGAAAGCAATCCAGGTGACTAAACATATTGTGTGGTTTTGAATGACAAATGTACTCTCTGCCTTCTGTGTTCAATTCTCTCCAACCATGCCAGAGTCCCATATTATGCATGACCGTGGTGAGAGACCCCACAATCATTGGCTTAGTCCCCAGTCTTGGGGGTAACGATTCCTTTCCCCATCCATAACACAGTTAAAATCTCCCACCCATATAGTAGGAAACCCCACCCCAGTCTCCAGCAAATCCTGCATAATATTATAAAAAGATTGGTCATTATTGTTAGGCGCGTATGTATTCAGGATTGTGAATGGTTCCCCATTCAGTGTACCTTGGAGAACGCACCTCCACATCTGCTTCACTGTAAGTGTGTGTAAAGGGGGCACCTGGTGCCACCCAAATGGCTACGCCCCTTAAATAGGATGAAAATGATGCAGAGAAAATTTGACCCCGCCAATTCTTACCCAATTTTTGGCCTTCTCGTCCATCAAGTGTGTTTCCTGTAAATGAGATATCTGAGCCTTGTGCCTCCAAAGGAAGGAAGGAATGTACCTCATAGTGTGTATAATCATTTTTAAGTCCCATGTTACCACATTTATATGTTTAGCCATGTCAAATGTCCACCTCCCCCATGCTTGTGAGCATCTCCCTGCATCTGCCCAAGAACAGGCCGAAAATCCCCATGAGTCCCCCCGGATCCCACGCATTCTCTTGCACTGCAATTAGAACGAAACAGTCCCTAACTTAGGAAGTCAATAGCTTTTGAATCCTTCCAGTCCCCTCTTTCCCTTGTGGGTGAGAAAAACAACAAGAACATCCCACGTTTCGTAAGAACACAGAGCAAAGAAATCCCATCAAACCTCACCACACCAGATAAACACCATAACAACCATAACAACAGATACTGCATATCCACTTGTATCGTTGCTGCCAGGATCCGCAGCATAATCCCCAACCCGAAACCAAACCTACCACAAGTGTGGAGGGAGCAGCCTCTGCCCCACAGATAGGAGGTGCCATAGCTGTTAAAAGCAATTTTCATACAACATGTTAAGTTATAGCAGCCCTCACCACAGTAGCGTGAGCAACAACAAAAATCAAACTCACACAGTTAGTAAAATAAAGTGCATATTCAACCTGCACCCCTGATGGAATTGAGCTGAGAGAACAAGAAAGAAGGCACAAAAATATATCAAAAGGCAAACCAAGCAAGGGTAAATTGTCTGCCTGTAGCATTCCCTGTCTCCATCCTTGATTCCGAATCCTTTACCAGTTCTCCAGCAACAGGTCCTGGGTTCAAGGGTACCTCCGTCATGGTTCCATCACCCTGAATCTCGATCTTGCAGGGACCCACACAATTAGGCCACAGGGAGTCATCTGTCTTCAGAGACTCACATGACCTCCAGCTGGGACAGCGAGATCCCCTTGCATTCTCATGTCCAGATCGGTCACATCCCGATCTTTCATTTGGTACTTTTTCCCATATCTCTAGCCAGTGCCATATACCCTCCGGAGTATCAAAGAAGTGGGACTTGTCCCCAGAAATGACCTGCAGACGGGCTGGAAACAAGTGCATGTAAGGATGCCCATAGATCGTAATTTGGCCTTCACCTCCAAGAAGATCTTCTTGGAGCCCTCGACCTTGTTGGTATAGTCTGGATTCATGGATATTCTGTGATTATCGAACACTGCAGTGTCTGTTTCCCGGGGAGCTGAAGGATGCAGTCCTGATCTCTATAGTTCAGGATCCAGACTATAATGGCATATGGCGGCGCCCCAGGTCTCAGGGGAGCCCACAGCACCCGATGCGCTCATTCAATCATGAAAATGGTAGATAGCCCTGCTGGCTTCAGCCAGAGTTCCACAAAAGACTCAGGCCCTCATTCTGACCTTGGCGGGCGGCGGAGGCCGCCCGCCAAAGTCCTGCCGTCAGGTTACCGGTCGAAAGACCGCAGCGGTAATTCTGACTTTCCCGCTGGGCTGGCGGGCGGTCGCCTTCAGACCGCCAGCCAGCCCAGCGGGAAAGAGGCTTCCACGATGAAGCCGGCTCGGAATCGAGCCGGCGGAGTGGAAGCTGTGCGATGGGTGCAGTTGCACCCGTCGCGTATTTCACTGTCTGCGCAGCAGACAGTGAAATACATGTAGGGGCCCTCTTACGGGGGCCCCTGCAATGCCCATGCCAGTGGCATGGGCACTGCAGGGGCCCCCAGGGGCCCCGCGACCCCCCCTACCGCCATCCGGATCTCGGCGGTCCGACCGCCGGGATCTGGATGGCGGTAGGGGGGGTCGGAATCCCCGCGGCGGTGCAGCAAGCTGCGCCGCCGCGGAGGATTCAATGGGGCCGCGGTACACTGGCGGGACCCCGCCAGTGGTGCCGGTCCGACCGCGGCTTTACCGCCGCGGTCGGAATCCCCATTGGAGCTCCGCCGGCCTCTCGGCGGATCTCCCGCGGTCCTCCGCCCTGGCGGTCAAAGACCGCCAGGGTCAGAATGACCACCTCAGTGGCACTGCCTTCAGCCTGCTCCTGGAACCCAGTGAGCCGAATGTGATCACGGCGTGACCTGCCCTCACCATCCTCGATTCTCACCTCAAGGATCCCGGTCTTGGAGTTGACCAGTGCCATCTGTTTCCATAGTGAGGCAACCTCCATTTGAAGGTCAGTGATGGAACCGTCTGCCACTCGGACTGTAGCCGACACGTTTCTGAGGTCCACCAGGAGAAGATTAATCTCAAGCACCATTGACTCTATTTTACCCTCAAGAGGCACCCTGGACCCCTGTGTAGGCTCTTCCACAGGTGTGACCATGCAGTGGTCCTCCCTCTGTCCTAACTGTCATGTTTGGCACTAAAGGAGAGGGGTCACTGTACTGTATTGCTCCATAGTGTTCCTCTAGGAAGGCACAGTCTATTTCTCGGAATTAATGAACTGTCTGGGAGAGCCCCCAAGCTTCTGAAAGTAGGCTAACCACTCCTGGGTACTCTGCACACACCCCGCACTCTCCGGGGCCAACAGGGTCCTCACTTGAGTTGCAGCAGTCCCGATGTTAGACACTGAAGTCCGGACAGCAGTCTGTTCCTCCCACACAACAAAAGGGCACAGGCAGAATCAGACTTCCCCAGGATCACGCTAACCCCTCTTCCCAAAACAACAGAGGCAATATTTTCAGGGGCCTACCATGGAACTGAGCCCTCCAACGGTCAGCTGCCGGCTTCATGCTACCATCCTCCAGTGCAAAGTCAGGGCCTCACCACACAAGCGGCAACACAGTCATGGGGCCACCCTGCATGATCCTGGGGTTCCTCATTCACACATGTCCGTGGAGAATTCATAGTGGCAGTCCAGGGGTGCCCTCCAAGTCCCACTACCAATATTCAGGCCCCTTATACGATCATGGGGCAACTGAGGGCCCAAAATTAAGCCTGCCTCCCAAGCGCCACCTCAGTATTCTGATTTGTAAAGGGGGAGGAGCAGTGTGGGGAAAGAAACAATCCTCACCATGCAGCTGGTCCCAAAGCATTGTCCCTACAGGTGTAGAGGGCGTCCAGAAGCAGGGCCTGCTCATGGGCCACGCTGCAGCATTCGCGGCATCAAGTGCGCGTCTCCCAGGTCTCTAATGGTCCAAACCCCCTCTAAAAAGCAGATCTCTGATGCTGGGCAGGCGGAGGTACGGGGAACTCAGCCACAGGGACCCAAGCAAGCAGCGAGGATCAGGTCTGGCCCAGCAGCACTCATGCTGCCCTCTCCAACCGCCCCAACCATCCCAGCCTCCTATGCCTTGGGAGCCCATCGTCAACATTCTTGAGCCACAGGAATGATAGGCACCTCTAAGTGCACCACTCCGCTCCCGTGAAGCGTGCTGGATGGAGCAGACACAGCAGGATAATGCAGGATTAGGCCCAGGCAGCAAGGGGCTCCCTAGAAGTGCGTCCCTCCTGCCATCTTGCTTGGCCACACCCCCATAGAAACATTATTTTACTTTTGTAAAAATAAAAATGCAAAGTTCACAAGAATTGCACATTTTTGAATTCACTGTTTTCCTGAAAGTTGCTATTTGTGGTGCTTGTTTCCAAATGTATGTTAGCGGTCCTAGGATTGTGATTTTCTAAAAAAAAATTGCAATTTGACTTTTGCAAATTTGTTTTTTTTCTATTTTCACTAGCATATCACACCTCTGAGTCTCCTCTCCTTTACCCCGAGAACTCCCCTGGGGCTGGCACCCTCATTAGCTGTGGGTTTTACCCCCGTGACCTTAAAATTGTAAGTTTGACAAAGATCGCAATTTCCAAGATGGCAAAATAAATATGATCGCTTTAATCTTTTATTCACATTCCTTTAAAAACTGAAATGTGATTGAGAGAAATAATAGTTTTGGAAATCATGAGTTTAAATGGCATGGATGTACAAAGGTGTTGGATTTGCACCAAACCACAAAAACTAAAGTGACATCACAGAAGGTCTGGACGTGCATTCTGCAGACACATTGCAGCAGGCTCCAGTTCCTACCAGGGGCAGTATTATGAATGGGTGCAGAGCTGTGCGCATCTTCCGTTGCATTGTCTAAAGCGCCTACACCTAACTGAGATTTTTGTCTAGCGAACGTAATTAACGAGCTGCAGGAAACACAGCTCCCTGCTAAATGCACGGCCTCTGGAATTATGCTGCAGGGTTGACTAAATTATGCAGCACGAAAAAGCAAATTATGCGGCGTAAGGAGGCACATTTTATGATATTATTACTCTAGTATTTTGTAATTTCTACACATGTTAATACTGTCTGGCAAATATTTAACCTAATTACTACCAGTTTAACAACCAAACACTAGAAAAAAACAATGGAAACATGACCAGTTAGTCTTTGAAAGGGCCTTCCTCTGTGTGCCAAACCCACTTGCTGTGTTTTTAGTAACTTTTGATCCGTTTGAGCTAGAATCATTTTTGTCACAATCAGCAGATTGTGCTGCAGGTGATGAATTATGCAGCAAATGAGCCAAGTCATAATTATGCTAGAAAGGCATGGCTGCAGAACCACATAATTCCAGTGGCCCTGGCTATATGCATCCCACTCACTCAGGGCTGGGTGTAGGGTGGTGCGACCAGTGCCAACGCACAGGGTGTTGACTTTGGGAGGGGGCGCCATGTTTGCAAGTATATTATAGTTTTAAAAGCCCCTGCTGCAGCATTCCTTGCATCCAGCTATTTTTTAGGCAACAACAAAAATGTCAAGATAACTCTGGTAATTAATGCTCTGTCTGGAAGGAGTTCTGAGTTTTCTCCAGTGGAATTTTTAAGGTAGAGCGGGTTGTTAATATGACTCCTGCAAAAAACACGTACCATGCAGATCACAAAGTGCATATAAGGCAAATAGGTCAGGGGGTTACTGCTTTTGTCAGAGAGGTCCTTTTGTTACTTACAGTTTAATCGCTAAACTCCTACTACAGCACAGTAAGCCATTAACTGTCATCAAAGAGCTGCATGCATCCCATAAGGTAAAGACTAGAGCGTTATTATTTTTCCCCAGTCTTTCATTATTCTAATGCTGCAAAAGGGGTTCATTTGGGTATAAATCAATTCATATTATCAAACAGAACCCCCAACCATGGCGTTACATTTTAAATTCTGAGTTTGTACTCCGTCAGACAAGGCACTCCGAAACTGTAGAGTATGGATGACATGTGACTCCTACATCGTGTGGTGCTGTGTCTTATGTAACATTTCTTCTACACTGATTTACAAATTTATGATTGATTGTCTCTGTGTAATGTGTGTGTGATGTAAAGTGCTCCGACACCCAGGAGCGGCGCGCTGTGCTTTATAGGGGTGGGGCGCCGACACCCGGGTGGGGATGGATGGTGGGAATAATTAAAACGAGCATTTGTAATGCAACTGGTCTCGCATTTCTCAGAGTTAGAGCTATTAGCGACTGTAAACACCCAACCGGACTTTTCTTGCCTCATTAAATGGAAAGAAAAACACTGCTAAACAAGCGAGATAGCACTGCGAAAAAAGAGAAAAAGTAGTTCACAAACAGCGAGCCTCGTATGTTTTGAGTACTTGGTCGCTGGGCTCGAGGAGGACTAACCACTGGTATGCGTGCCTTCCACTAATGAAAGCAAGCAGATTTTAAAAGGCAAGCCCACAAACCAATGAAAGACACTGACGTGACATGGGTGGGTCTCCGAGCCCTTTTCTAACTACTACAGCATCTCGCAAGCGATACGCATGCGCAAGCGCATGCTATGCAGGCTCGACCCTAAAAATAAAAAACACTTACATGCATCGTTGGCGCCGCCACCACCACACCGCTCCTCTGCTGCAAGCACAGGCTCCCAGCCTGCCCTGCGGCCAATCCTGACTCTGCTCAGAGTAGAATTGGCTGGAGCGCCCAGCTAGGGCGCTCCAAGGCAGACTGGGAGCCTGTGCCTGATCTCTCCAGCCCGGCAACACAGTGCAGGGCTGGAGAGAGCACAGTTCACATGTGTGTCTGGCCGGCCCGAGACTGCTGGCCAAACATACATGCGCACTCAGTGCTCGTCACAGCCCGTGACCCCACCTCTTTTACTACAAAACAATAATAAAAATAGTTTATTATTGTTTTGTAGTTAAAGGTTTGGAGTTGCTGCTGCGGCAGGTGGTGACACTCCTCCGCCTTAGCGGAGGAGCCGCGTCTGCTGACACCCTACACTGGTATGAGTGGGGCTACAAAACTAAATAAATGCATCTGGGAGAGAGTGGTTATAAAGACTTGAGGAGCACTGTTAATGGATGGTAGAGAGGTAATCCGTGGCACAGGTGATCATTCGGGGACGCCAAAAAAATGCCGCTAAAACCAGCGCTACACGCACTATCAGGGGGAATCTCCGAGTTGTGTGCGCTTAAAACAATGAAATGTGTGAAAGACAGGCGCGCTAGCAATATTCCCAACCGAACCGAAGTTGTAAATATAGCGTAGACTTCGACTGAAAGCAGAGAGCAGCTGATTAGCCACATAGGTCGTTTGCTAATTTGGATTTAAAATGAACGGTAAAAAACAAACCTTTCACGTGCAGCAGATTTAGAACTTTAGTGGTGGTATCAAGCAGCAGGGTCTGGCCTCTCTCGACTGTGACGTTGTCGCCATCTTGTGGCAGATGTTCGCATGACCAACTGGAATTCTCAGACCATCTGCCGCAGAAGTTCAGGGAAATGTTGACCTGAAATAAAACGGGTTGCCTGTGAGATTTTAAGGTGCAGTTTGTGATTTATGAACTGCTACAGAGAAGACACAAAAGAGAAAAAACTCAATTCACTACTTTCTGGGTTTTCATTTTGCAGGTGTAATATGAATTTTCATAATACTGCAATTCATTGCATTGAATAGATAGCACCCTATTCGCAGAAGTGCAGCTGCAGTCTGGGCTTCAATACATCCAGCACACATAAGCACAGGTGACAGAAAAGTGCTTCATAAATAAATAAACCACAAAAGTCATAAAGTGGTTCACTCAGCTTTTACTTCCATAAAGTTGCTGCCTCTTGCAACAGCGACACTATTCACAGTTTCAGCGGTTCTCATGGGGGCTGCCCTACTTTTACTGGGCCTGTGTAAGCACTTCTGAGCAGAGCTGCTAACATTCCTGTGGTGTGATACTAACACTTCTCAGCATGGACAGTAGACTTTTAGGGGCATATTTATACTCTCTTTGCGATTAATTAACGACATTTATTTGGACGCTAATTCAGCGCAAACTTAACTCCATATTTATATTTAGGAGCTTGACCCGTCTAGCGCCAAAGTCATGGAGTTTACATCATTTTTTAAAGTGGAAACCTACCTTGCGTCAATGAGATGCAAGGTAGGCGTTCCCGGGCATAAAATGACTCAAAGGCCCTAACGGCTTTTTTATCCACCCGTGCAAAAATGGGGCATGGGAGGTAGGCGGGCCTAAATAATGGTGCAAAACCTGTTTAGTGCCATTATTTAACGCCTGGTCAGGGCAGGTGTTAGAGGACCTGTTGGCTCATTTCCATTGTGGAACTCCATGGGAAGAGTCCACAGGTGCCCTCCCCATGCTCCAGGGATACCCCCACCCACACAAGAGGGACAGTGGAGGATAGGGGGACCCCATCCCAGGTAAGTGGAGGTAAGTAGAGGTAAGTATATGGGTTTGTTTTAAAAAGTGCCATTGGAAGCCCTGAAATGGGCCCTAATACATGGCATTAAGTGCAATGACCATGCCCAGGGGACATGGGCATGACTCCTGTCTTTTCTAAGACAGGAGTCATGTGGTATGGTAGGTTTAGCATCAATAAATGAGGCTGGACTGGTTAGAGTCATCAGTTTTTTACTCTAACCAGCCTAACGTAATTTTTGAACTCTAAACACCCTTCTCCCATACCGCCAACCCCACCCGGCTAACGTTAATTAATTTGACGCTAGCCCATCCTTTGCGTTGGCTAGCGCCATTCCATAAATAAGACGGCCAGCAGGCATCTTGGAATGGTGCTTGCCAGTGCAATACTTTTTGACGCTAAACTGCATTAGCGCAGTTTAGCCTAAAAAAGTATAAATATGGGCCTTAGTGTGGTTGCACCAGCAATAATTAACAAGCTGCTTGCTATCTGTGGAATGCCCGTAATAGTGGAAACGCTTCTGTGTTTGGCGGATATTCTTGTGAAGGGCATTCTCTGAACTTCTCCATACAGTTACCTTCCTCCATTACAGAACCTCCCAACAGGGCTGTTACACCTTTAGTATGCAGGAACACTTCCCCTCTTCAATAAAAAGATATTTAAAACATAATTTAATGCATCCACCCCTTTAGCATATGCAATGATCATATATGTTACAAATATTTAAATATTAAAGCTCAGATTTAAGAAGCTCTAGCGCAAATGTGGCCTTAGGCTTCAAAAATCGCTGTGCCATACTTACAATGCATGCAATGCACCACTTTGTAAACCCTTGCGCCACATTATGCTTGCATCAGGCATAATGTATGCAATGGGGGCGTTCCCATGTTAGGGGGGCCAGAAAAATGGCACAAAGAAATCTAAAAGATTTCGTTGAGCCGTTTTTTGGGGAATTTTTAATGCCTGCACAGAGCAGGCATTAAAAAGAGGCACATCATTATTTATAAAGGGCCTCAAGGCGCTTTGCAGGATGAGCTTCAAAATATCTTACGCTAATCCTGCAAAGCGCCAAACTAGTGTCAACATTTTTTACGCTAGTTCCCTAACTGCCGCCATGGTGCACTGTATGTTAAATACGGCGCACACATGGTGGAGTTAGGGCAGCGCTTAGGGGTTCAAGAAAAGTGGCGCTGCAGTGGATGCAGCACCACTTGTCTTAATTCTGCCCCTTAAAATCAAAGAGTGGTGTGATGGGTGAAAAACAATGGACTGGAATGCGGCCTTAAGCGATTGCCAGTGGCTAAGATTAATTCAAGAATTCCATCCATAATTTTTTTGGGATCCTTTAGTGTGATACCCTCAGTGGTACGAGTATGCCCAAACATGGCTCCCAAACTCACTGTGCCCCTAAAACCAAGCTGCACCCAATTGATGAGCCCTAATAGAGGCAAAACCGGTCTTAAGTTGCTTGTGTTCTGGTTCAGGGAAGACCTGTCCTGGCAGTTCTGGCTGGACTGTTCTGATTAGAGCAGGGTCTAGACTGATTTGCATATGGTTCGGTCTAATCTTAGGTGGCACGGTGAACACACTAATTGGGCTTGGATGAAGCCCTGAGCAATTACCAGTGGCTGAGATTCATTTAAGCATTCCGCCCATCGCTGTTTTGTTTACTTCTGTTGTAGGACAGTGGTACAGCTGGCATTTATTTACTGCTCCACCTACTGCCCGCTAGCAAAGGCAATCTTGTGATGCCTGAAAATCCACACAGGAGTCTGGACAGCAGGTCTGATGCAATTAAAGAGCAGACATGCTTTTACTTTATTTATAGAGAAATTTCAGCAAAGGAGGTTTCGTTTATCAGGAGACAATGCCCTCTGGCCTTGAATTTGGCAGGGCTGACATCTCTCAGGGTTTCATCATACAATATATTTAGCTGCAGTTACACATTAGCTGAAGTTACTCATTTAAAAGGCTAGTGAACTCGCCATCTTGAAGCCAATCCACACTATCAGCAAACGAAAAAGATATTGGATACATCATTGTCCTGGTGTACAGAGGGCCCCTATTGTGGGCACCGTTTTGCTCCATGCAAATGCTGTTATTTATTATGAGCCCATAAAACAGAGGGACACTATTGATTTACTTGTAGGTTTGTACATTAGCTCTGTAAATAAAGCAAGTAGGAAAGCATAACATTGATGGGATAAGTGGCATGGGTGTTTTGCAGTGTCTGGCTAACTGCATGCATGTGTGCTTGCTGCAGGCATGTTTGTGAAATCAAAAACTGGTCCACACACTGACCTGTCAGACCAGTTCTTCTGGCACTGTCCAGTTGACCTATAGACAGGGCCACTGAAATTATGCTATTGTGTGTCTATATTCGCATAATTATAGATTTGCCCCATTTGCCACATAATCCATCATCTGCCGCATAATCTTCTGATTTTACTAAAAAAAAAGAAATGTTCTAGCTCGAATGGCTCAAAAGTGACTAAAGAGGCAGGGACACATGTTGCAGTGCACTGGAAGGCCCTTTGCAAAACTTGACTGGTCACCTTTCAGTTGCTTATTGCTATATTCGGGTGTTAATCTTGTGCTAATTATGTGCAACAATGCCCAGACAGTGTTACCAAGTTTAAAATAACAAAATATCAGCAATATTATGACAAAATGTGCCACATTATGCTGCATAATTTATGTTTTCCTGCTGCATAATTTATTCAACCGTGCCACTTAATTTGGCCTTCTCCTACTGAATAATTCCAGTGGCCCTGCCTTTAGGCCAGCCTCACCCTGCTTGCATTTTAATTGTCAACATCTTGCATTCTGGTTCATGTAGTTTTAGCCTTCTAAGCAAAGTGCTACAAGTTGTGGAATGCTAAATGGTGAATTGAGACTACCAGCAGCATCGAACCCCAGAGTGTAAACGCCCGATTGTCCTAAAGTCTTCCAGGGCATTTTTGAGAGCAGTCTCATTGCAGTTTATGTGCAAATGTTCATGGGCGGCAAGATATGGCTCCTCTGACTTCTTTTTGCACCAGATTTCAATGATGCAGACAATCTGTCTGTGTGAAGATGCGCTGGCTTATTCTGTACACCTAAACGTCTCGGAAGTGTCTATTTTAGCTCCAGTCTCTCAGTTTTAGATTACAATTGAAATTGCCACACTTTGTCATGTACATTTTAGTTCTGGCTTGACAGCACAGCTGTCTGCTGACCTGTTGTTACCAATTCTTAAAATATATACAGCTTTAATCCTAAAACTTTGCAGTGTGAAATTATAATTTGTGGAAGTAAATCTGTAAAAAAGTGTTGCACTTCGGCATGAAAATTAAAAACGTCAGAGGATTTTGGCCATAAATTATGTCAGCATAGGCACATATTTGCAGCAACCATTTTTATCTGGTGCTAAAATGGGCCAGAGCTGCAAGGGTGGCATGAACCCCAGGGCAAGCAATGCAAATTCTCCCTGAACTGTTGGTTAAGTAACAAAATAAAGCATTTATCAGTTGGCAATTGCTCCTCAGGACTCTGATCCCCAGTGTCACTGCACCTGCTGTACCAATGATAATTGGGCCCATGGGCTAGAGATACAATTACAAGCTGCAAGCAGACATTTGCAGGTAGCATACATCCTGTCTCCAGACAAGCCACATGTAATTGCACAAACTGTTCCAGATGGCAAGAGTGCAATTTCCAGGGCCTGACAGATAAGCCACAGTGGAACAGCTCTCAGTGTCTCGAGTCCTCATAGCTTGTTCCAGGTTGGCCACATATGAATCCACCAGACATGTATGAACATGTGTTAGAGCGGCAAGAGTGTAACGCAAAATTACTTTTGGAAGCGAATGACCCCGTTTTCACTCACACAAGACTTCTGACCTACCTCAACCCAATAATCGATCGAAGGGCCAGAGGTACAAAAAACGGGTTGCAAAATGTTAGTTGCAGTTTGTTACCTATAAAGATTTTTAGGAACCAAAGTATTTACTAATAAGTCAGTTCATGAAATTCTGAAATGTAATGGGTCGTATTCCATCCTACCTTCTGATTATTAATGAGGTAGGTCACGAATTGCTACTCACTACGATTCAAGGCCGTCACAGGCATGGTGGCCTGCTAGGGTCAGTAGACCATCCTGTCAGTGAACACTTTTAAATAAGGTATTTTTTTAATGCAGTAAGCTTTCCTTAAAAGAAGTGGGGCTGCATTAAAAAAAGTTTACCTTTATTCTAAAGTGTTTGAGAGTTGGTAGTGGTCCTGTGGACCACTGCCTACTTCTCAAAAACTCTTTTTTTTTTGGTACTCAAAAGGGAAGGGACTCCAAGAGGAACCCTTCCCTTCTACGAATGGAATACCAACATAACCTAGATTCCAGTCATATTTCGATGTTTTACAACCAGATTTTGATCACAAAACTTTGGTACATGTGAGGATTTGGGTGTACTATATAGTAATACTGGGAAGTATTACCTTTCATTACACTACCAAATACTGGCTTTGTTCCAGTCAGGTATGTGTACTTTACCTTAGCTCAACTCTGGGTAGCTGTGGCAGTGAGCAGAACGGCGTACCAAAGGGCCAATGTGTAAAGCATTTAATAGCACCAAACAACAGAATAAGAAAGTTACACAATATTAAAGAAACAAAGCACTAAAATGATAAATATAAAGCAGATTTTTATAAATGTTTGGAGATCTTAAAAATTAAAATCCACCAGAGGGTTCCAGAGATACAGATGTCAGAAATAATAATTTACATTTATATCAATCGCAAACAAGCACTGGCCAACAAAAAGTTTGGAACCTTTTGAAAACTTTGTAAAAGTTGGGCCCGAGTTGGGTGACCAAGTGCAACAGGAAAGTGGTCTAGGGGGGCAGAAATGGTACTTTGGACAGTTACCTAGCCACCAGAGCATTTTTGGTGCAAGATCCAAACTTTACAGGATGTTCACCATAGATGACAAAGAAGTGGTCCTGATACAGAGGGATGCAGGCTAAAGATGCTCAAGGATGCTCATGATGCTGTGCGGTCAAAGGGGTTGAAGTCCAGTCAAGTCATTAATCCACAGTTGGGTGGGGGTGACTCTGTCCATGGATTTTGGGGTCCCACAAAGTCCTTCATATATGGTTCCAGAAGCTACTGATGCAAACCTTGCGCTTTTGCAACACAGTGGTCACAGTGCAGATCTTTGGTGTAGGCTGGTGTTCCTCTAGGTTGAAGTATCCGGTCACAACCAACACCCTCAGGTCCAGCAAACACGGGGTGCACCTTTTGGCTATCTCGGAATTGACCTTCGGGGAGTCCAGCATCCGCTAGTAGGAACATTTCAACAGTGGCTACCAGGGATACATCTTGGACTCTTTCATCTTTAATTTCTCTAGTGCCATTCTGGGAGGTCAGCCAACTGACCCTTGGAGTATCTGCTTCAGACTGGGGCCGAGAATCAGCTTTTCCCCAAGCCAGGAACACAGAACAGGGTCCAAACTCCGCTAGCCCATAGTGCAGCAAGTGGAGTTGCTCTGGCGTTGTAGCCTCTCTTTGTGCACTTCCAATTGGTGCAAAGTGGTCTTCTTCTTGTCCTCCTTTCAAGTCCAGTGAGAACTGAGGGTCAGTGTTCCAGGGGTGCCATATTGATCCCAAGAAAGTGCCCAAAGGGGACCATGTGGTCACTACCCAATGGGCTACTGGGTCCCCTCCTACTTATTGACAAAGTTCCTGTGTTGTGCGGCATCTGGCTATCCCAGAATGCCACATATATGCCCTCTTCAAAATGCCACAACCCTTCCTTGGTCATCAGGAGCAAGGTAGCCCACCCCAGAGGTATGGCTACCTGAGGGCGACATGCCATGGTAAAACCAGTTTGGTGGTGAATTTCCTCTCTGGCCCTGTCTCCATGATGGCTGCAGGAACAAAAGGCATCTTGCTCAGGGGTGTTGGGCCAGGCGGCCCATCAAATATGGCTTCCTCTTTGTAGCCCACCTCCAGGCTGACCCCTGGAGTGGTCATCCTGGCAGAGGAGGTGACACCTCGATGCTGTGACACCGTCTTTGTTCTTGATCCTGGGATCCATTCACGTGTCCCGCCAGGCAGGCAGAAATTTGTGTGTATGCCTTTGTGAGGCTGCTGGATGAGCATAGCACAGAGTGGCAACTTTCTAAAACATATTGTAAAACATATATCTTACTTAACAAAATTTAGCTCAGTGCCACATGACTCTATAGGCCTTCCTTTGGGGAGACTTATATGTAATGTTGAGCTATAGGATGACATTGCCATTGGTTTAAATGTAAAAGTCGTACTGCCAGTGAAAAAGCTGTCCTTCCAGTGTGCAGTGGTGCGCTTGGACCCAATATGTACCTTGTCACACAAAGGGTGGCACAAACATTGCTGCAGCCCTGAGTGGATACTCTGTCTTACATGCCCTGGGTACCATGTACTAGGGACTAAAGAGTGAGTCAGGCATTCCCAATTGGGGTAATATGGAA
Source organism: Pleurodeles waltl (assembly GCF_031143425.1). Lineage (NCBI taxonomy): Eukaryota > Metazoa > Chordata > Amphibia > Caudata > Salamandridae > Pleurodeles > Pleurodeles waltl. The sequence continues at coordinate 1,749,329,508 of NC_090444.1, forward strand.
AAAGAGGCATTTCCTGACAATACGTATCATACCAATTTGGTATTTGGAAGTAACGGCTACAACACACCCCTTCTAATTATTACATCAATATTGGGTTGCAATTCCATTTTAGGAGTCGGTAAAAGTTTACCAAATTCTTAAAATTGGATTTATACATAAGAAAAGGCACCTAATTTTTGCAGTTGTTAACTCTGAATCAGAGTTTTTGGGACCATAAAAATGCTTAGCATATTTTTCCCACAGTTCTTGACGGAAATACATTTTTGTCATTGTCTTGATTGTCGCTGTCTATGACAGCAGTGATATTAACTCACTTCCATCACAAGCCAGCACTTTGCAAAAAAAACTAATAATAATAATAATAATAATCATTATAATAATAATAATACTTAGAATGTGTAATAAAATGTTTTTGTTGAGCTCAACATCTCACTCAGAAAGAGAGCACTAACATTTTAAGTTATTGCTAACTCAAAGCGGGTCACAATTCAACTCTCCTCATGAATAATAGTAAGGTAGGTCTCAAATTGTGACCCACTAGGAATTGCAGCTATCACAGCAGACCACTATGTCTGTGATTGCTTTTAAATAAAAATGTTTTTAATGCAATCCAGTTTCCTTGAAGGAAACTGGGATGCATTTAAACCAAAATAAATATATGTGTCCATTAGTCCACCATCTTCTCTCAAAAATATTTTCTTCAACATTCACAAAGGGGAAGAGGCCCCTAGGAGGCCCCTTCTCATTTGCGAATGACTTACCACCTCCTTCAAGGTGTTGGTAAAATATTAATGTTTTGTGACCTGAATTTGGTTGCAAAACATTAGTACATACCATTCCAATTCGGCATTTGGAATGGATGCCCTAAACACCCCTTTCCCAAGTACCAAATCGGTATATGGTCGCAAACCCAAATTGCAGTTGGGTAATGTCCCAAACAATCTGAATGTGATCACAAAAAGGCTTTGTACATCGGGCCTCAATTGCTTGTTTGACAAGGTGCATTTTTAGGTCTTTTGTAATGAGTCCAGTTTAGGTATTTACAGAAATAGGTCAGGAGGCCCATTGTGAAAAATTAACAGCAGTAATAAAGAACATACCTAAAGATTCATCAGTTCTTGTCCTCTAACACTCTATTACCTGCAAGCACACTCAACATGATAATGAACTTTGGCAAAGCCAATAATTAAACACACTCTGGAACAATCTATTCCACAAAACACACATGTAGCAACTCAAAAAAATAATCATCACATAGCCGTCCTTATTTCAAAAAGGACAAGTGTAAGAAATTGGGTTACTGGTTGAGGGGGGCAGGGGGTGAACCCCTACTCAAGCAGGAACCACAATCCTGTGAAGTCATAAGCAAACCCTAACCTAACATGTGCTCAAAGCTTGGGTAGCTTGTTTACACAGCAGTCAGGCTTAACACAGAAGCAATGTGTAAAGAATTTGTGCAACACTTCAAACAGTAACGTGGTGAAAAAACATCACAAAAGGGTCCCACACCAGATTAAGAAAAAAACAGTTATTTTTAATAAATAAAACGACCAAATGGCAAAAATCCAATCAGTGGAACCAGAGATATGCAGGTCTAAAGATTTCACCAAAAAGCACAACGCACCAACTGCCGATTTGTGGTCGCGCCGGACCGGGACTAATTCACAAGTTCAGGCCGAGCATGATGGATCACGGGCTGGTTACACGGACCCAATTACGCCCATTGAACAAAGTAGCTTAGGTCCTGATTGTGGAGCAATGCGAGGTCCCGGTGTGAGGATGCGTCACGAAGCCGAGGAGAGTCATTGGTTCTGAGGAGCTGTGATGGGATGTCCTGCGTCACTGACGAGGATCCCGTCAAAGAGGGCTTGCAATGCTATGTCACGTGTCAGGAATGCACTGTGCAGTCAAGGCAATGCATCAGTCCTGAGGAAATGTGGGGCTGTAATGCGAGTAACTGTGTCGTTGTCGAGGCTGCCATCTTGGACAGATTAGCACTGCAAGGGCCAGCATTGGGAAAGCTTCACTCAGATGGTGGCTTCGAGGCGGGCTTAAAGGTTGATATGAAATCCTTTGTGTTGGGAGAACCCTCGCAGTAGAGGCAATGCATTTGTTCTGGTTGGTTTTGGTCGCACAGCAGAGGAGATGCATTGGTTCTGCTGGGTCCCCATATGGGGTGGCAGAGCTCCTACAGGCCCACATCAAAGGGTCCACGACTGGGGTGGCACCACTTGTCAGGGTAGGACTCACAGATGGTAGAATCCAGTTGCTGGGTTTAAGGTTGTTGGAGCTTTCTGTCCCTGAGTCTCTGGTCAGAAGGCCAGCAAACTAACCCTTGGAGTCACTTTGGGGTCCTGGGTTCAAGAGATGCAGGTCCAGTCCTTCTCACCCAGGCATGAGGGCAGCAGGCAGTAGGCCAGCATAGCAGGAAAACATTTATTTCAAAGCAAGAGCAGAGTGGTAGTCCTTCTTCCTGGAAGGGTATCCACAGGACCAGAAGTGTACTGACGAGTCGGCATCTGAGGTCCTGTATTTATAACCAGTTTTGCCTTTGAAGTGGGAGAAGCATCTAAAGGTTTCCCTAAGAAGTCCACAAGCATCCTACTTTCCCTGTCTTGGCTCCAGACTAATTACAGGGGGTATGCAGCCCTTTGTGTGGAGGCAGGACACAGCCTATTCAAGTGTAAGTAGGGCTGTGCCCAGCTTCACCCCCCATTCTGCCAGTGAAGGCCCATCCAGGCACACCTAATCTCTGTATTGCATGTGGTTGTCTAGGAGAAATACACAAGGACCAACTGTCATCTACACCCAGTCATGTGACCTAGAGGCAGGATACAGGGACTAAAAGGCTAAGTCAGGAAAATGCCAACTTTCTAAAAGGGTCATCTTCAAAATTGTAATTTAAAATCTGACTAGTTACCAGTTTCTATTTTGAAATGATAGCTTATTAAATGTAATAAGGTAACTCTAATGTTATCCTATAGGAGAGGTAGGCCTTGCAGTAGTAAGAAAGAATTGTAAGAGTTTTTCACTACCAGGACATGTAAAGTTTAAAATGATATGTCCCACTTCGTGAATACACTATACCCTGCCCTCTGGGCTATCCAGGGCCTATCCTTTCAGTAATGTATTTGTAGTAAAAAGGAAGGGTTGGGTCTGACAAAAAGTGTATTTTGCCAAGTTGAAATAGCAATTTAAAACTGTACACACAGGCTGTAGTGGGAGGCCTGAGGCATGTTTAAAGGGCTACTTGAGTGGGTGCCACAATCAGTGTTGCAGGGCCACTAGTAGCATTTATTTGACAGGGCCTGGGTGCATGTAGTACCACCTTTATCAGGAACTTATAAGTAAATTAAAAATGTCCGTTGGGTGTAAGCCAATGTTACTGTGTTTTAAGGAGCGTGCACATGCACTTTAGCACTGGTTAGCAGTAGTAAAGTGCACAGAGTCGTAAGGCCAGCAAAAACGAGATCAGCAAAAATAGAGATGGAAGGTAAAATGTTTGGGGAAGACCACTCTAAAGCTGACAGGTCTACAGCAAGCAACATGGATTATCTCTGATCTTCCACCACAAGAAACACACACGTAAGTACAGTCTGCTGAATTAAGTCACCCAGTACCGTGCCAGATCTTGCCAACACACAAGGCCAACATCCAAACGCACCGAATCAAGTATGCACCACACTCTCTGTTACACGTGTTAGCTAAGTACTCTAATTCTCATGCAATGTACCTGGACAAGCAAACAGGTTGATCACTCTTACAAAAACAGAAGCATCACAGAGCACATATAACACCCGTCACATAATGCCACCTCGCTGACACTTCCCACACTAAAGCACCATAGTGGGTAAGATTTTACACCAAAAACTCTAACCCGCCAACACTCACTAATGAATCCAAAAATAACAGTGTATACAAACAGACCTCACAAAGAACAGCACTCTCCTACCTCCAACAACACTCTGGACATCTACCATAATCAGGCGACAAAAAATCTAAATCCATACGTAAATCACAGATTGCAGGCAATCACAGAGCATACCAGCCACAGGTTTAAAACTAGAATACAACCAAAAACCATGCACATATACATTACATCAGACAAATATAACTCAGTACTGTGCAAACTGTATTTTCATCAGTAGCATCTAGTCAAACCCATTACCTACTTACGTGATCAGCTCCATGAAAACTACAGTTTTTACCAGCAGCACATAACAGCAAGCAATGCAAGCTAGCATTCTGTTATGATATAAACTGAGGAGTGTTAGGGATGTAATCTAGAATGTGAGGGTGGAGTGGACAGTTATGAGGAGGGACAACAGCAGATGGATGTAGGTCAGGAAGGGGAGACACCAAATTGTGATTAAGGAATAAACTTAATCTCATTTACATGAAAGTTTATAATGTTTCTTGATGAGAAGGGCACTTCATTTCGGCGATGAGTTACAGGAGGTGAACACCCACTCAAAATCACAACCTGGTTTGACCCTTTTATTTTGCCTACTGGATAATGACTATCGGGTGGTGAAGGAGAGTTCATTGAGCGTTGTTTGGTGGAAGAGGTTGGCTTACTGAGAAAATCTTTTTCAAGGATATTGGCCTGGAAGTCTGGAAGAGACCCATTGACGGTTGGAGAAGCTCGAGTGACTTCTCGTGCAAATGTGTATCCATGGTGATCTACGTGATGACCATCTTGGTTAGGTCATCAGGGCAACAAGACGCTCCATAAACCAATAAGAAATATAATCGGCGATTGGCACACCCGTTCTGATTTGATGTAGTGATGTGGCGGCCATTTTGGGTGGGGCGTCAAGGCAACCAGATGCTAGATAGTGAAGCAGATTGGCGATTGGATGATTATCTTGGTACCCGTCTCGGAACGAGGAGATATGCTATAGCAAGAAGGATCGGCGATCAGCACGCCCGTGCTGATTTTCCCAATTCTACTTGTCATCATTTACACATTCGCACAGGAATTATGAACATACAGCAGTGCAGTGTTTAGTGAGTGCTGATTCACGGTGACTAGCACACCTTGCATTCATATACTCTCTTGTGTGTTGTATGTGTAAAATAATATGATTTGGCACACTATTTGTATTTCAAATTCACAAATATTTTTGAAAAGTTGAAAAGTGCATTTGTGGTTTAAAAAAAAAAGAAATCTAAATATAATAGTTACAGTGGCTGTACACAATGCAAATAGTCCACCTCCTATGCTTCTTAATTCACCAGGGGTTCCTGCTACAAGTTGGGAAGATTGGATAGAAATGTTCGAGAACTACATTCTTGCTTTGGATGGCCAAGAATTCTCATCCACTAGAAAGAAAGCCCTTCTATTGAACAATTTAAGCCGCAAAGGTCAGAGGACATTTAAATATTTACCTGTAACTTTAGGACCTAATGGTCAACCTTTGGACAATGTTTATATAGAGGCCCTCAAAAGACTAGAAGTCAGATTTGCTAAAGAAACCAATTTAGTTATGGCTAGGTACAGGTTTTATATGCAACCGCAGGCAGATCACGAAAACATAGAAGAATTTGTCTCTAGACTTAGAGAGTTATCAGTCAAATGCCGGTTTGGGTAGATGACAGATGAGCTTATTCGTGACCAACTTATAGTACAGTGTAAGGACAAGAAGATACAAGAAAGATTGTGGGTTGCTAAAGATCCTTCATTAAAAGAAGCAGTTGAGATGGCTAAGGTCATTGAAGAGTCACAGCAATGTATGAAAGAACTCAACAGTAGAGGTAGCAGTATAGCTGATGTTGCAACAATGAGGAACTATAGTACTAGTCCTGAAAGAGATATTAATGTTATCAAGAAAAACACCTAAAAAAATAATCTTGATTATAAGAATAAATTCCAAAGTAAGGATAAAGAGTGTAATTGGTGTGGAAGCACCTACCACAATTCTGATTCTAAAAAGTGTTATGCCTTGGATAAAGAGTGTAGGAGATGTGGATGCAAGGGCCATATCGCTAGGATGTACAAATAAGCGAATAAACAACACAAATATAAATCTAGAGTAGGGATTGTTGATACTTCAGTTTCAGATACTGACGTGGACGGAATCTTAGTAATAAGGGAGGGTCACATGGACTCTATGAAAAAAGGCGCTCAAAGAGGCAGATGGCTGCATTTGAAATTTGTGGGTGCCAAGTTAAACTCATGATAGATTCAGGTTCGATGTATACCATAATTCCGGGAAATCTTTTTAGAAGTAATTGGAGTGGGGTTAATTTACTTCCCAAAGATATTAACCCTGGGGAGTATCAAGGAGAAGCTATTGAAATTTTAGGATAGTTACAGTGAGTCATCAAATGTGGTTCACATGAAGTCTTTGGGAAAGTTTATGTGTCAATGGATGGTCAACCATTTTAGGGTGGGTACATCAGTATGATCTTGATGTAGTGGTTAATCCAAGGGTGCCCATTCAAGTCATGGTAGTAGAGGAGATGTCATTAGATGATGTTGTTGAGAGTGCGAAAGGGGTATTTAAAGATAACCTAGGATGTTTTAAAGATTACGTGCACAAAATTAATTTGAAGGAAAATGCAGTGCCAATGCAACATAAGGTGAGGAGGTTGCCCATGGCTGTACGTGAATAAGTTAAACAGTTGTTGGATGATATGATCAAATTAGGAGTCATTGAACCGATAGAGACATCTCCCTGGACTTCTCCGGCAGTGATTACACAAAAAGCGGATGGCCGATTAAGATTTTGTGTAGACTTGAGATCACTCAATCACAAAGTAACAGCAGATACATTTCCTCTACCAAATATTAATGAACTTTTGATAAAAGGTGGCAAGTATTTTTCAAAACTTTATTCGAAGAATGCATACCATCAAGCACATTTGCATGAAAATTTTAAAGCTCTTACTGGGTTTATCACCAAGGAAGGAACTTTTCAGTTCACTCGGATGACATTTGGCCTAGTATCGGCAGCGAGTGTGTTCCAGCGCATGATGACAAAATAATTTTCTGGCATGGAGAATGTGGTTTATTTCCAAGATGACATTTTGGTTTTTGGGGACACAGAACAACATCATCATAATGTTTTTTTGAAGGTTTTGGGACGAATAGAAGGGCAGGATTAACACTGAAAAAAGAAACGTTTGTGTTCATGGCATCGATTATTTGGGTTATTCGGTTACTGAAGGAGGCATCAAACCAAAACAAGACTTACTTGACGCCATTAGATTGTCGCCATGTCCCGCAGACAAAGAGCAGGTAAGGTCATTTTTGGGCATGATTGAGTATTATGCAAAATTTGTTGAAAAATTTGCAGCTAAAACTGAAAGTTTGAGATTGTTTTGGAGAAAAAGGAACACATTTGTGTGGGGTGAGGAACAACACAATTGTTTTGAAAACATTAAGAAAGAGTTGTGTGAGGCCAATAGCTTATCTGCATTTGACATACAAATGAAATCTATTATCACAGTTGATGCAAGTGCTTGTGGATTAGGGGCAGTGTTATTGCAAGTACATGGAAAAACAGAAAAAACAGTCACTTGCGCCTCACGTTTTGACACAATCTGAACGCAACTATTATGTGATTGAAAGACAGGCCTTAGCAGCTGGCTGGGGTGTTGAATATTTCCGCATTTACTTGTGGGGATCGAAGTTCGTTTTAAGAGCAGATCGCAAAACTTTATTGAAGGTATTACTACCTTGAGGCGCAGGCAAAGGTTCAGCTAGGTTAACGAGATTAGCTGCTAGACTGCAAGAGTATATGTATGTTGTGGAGTTCATTCACGGCTGGAAAAATGTTCAGGTAGATTGTCTTTCTAGATTATCATTGGATTCAGGTGGTGATTCAAATGCTTGTGGTGCTGAAGAAAGAGATAGTGCGGTAGCATGGTTACAGGATGCGGTACATTCAGCATTAGGTGCTTTCACCAAGGGTGAGTGGGAAGGTGAGATGGAGGGTGATGTTGTTTTGATATGGAATGGAGCATCAAGGGAGAGTGTGGTTGGGAATTATGTGATCATGAGGGGAGATCGATTTGTACCACCTCCTGGGTTGAGGAGTAAATTAATCATAATGTGTCATGAGGGTCATTTGGGGCAAACTCTAACAAAGAAACGTTTGAAACGTGAGTTTTGGTGGCCTAGTATAGATAATCAAGTGGTTGAGTGGATTGAGAGGTGTATGGCTTGTAAAGAAAGTAAGAAGAGACTTACGGTTGGGAGTGAGGCTGTTGAGGGTCATATTACTGCTCCTGGTAAGACTTGGCACACTATTTGTCTAGATTTTATAGGTCCCATGCATGAGTTACTGAGTGATTTACGTTATGCTCTAGTGATTGTGGATATGTACTCTGGCTGATTGGGAAATTTATGAACGACATAAAACGACAGAACGACAATAAAAGAGTTAGGTCTTATATTTCGTGAAGAAGGCATTCTGTCTATTTTAATCATGGATAATGGTACTCAACTGACGTCTTTGGAAATGGTGCAATTTCTTGAGTTGTGTGGACTTAGGCACACATGTACCTCTCTTTATAATCCAAAAGGAACTGGAATGGTGGAACGGGCCAATCGGTTGATAAAGGGTACTATTCAGATGGCTATGATTAGATGAGCAACGTTGGTGTCAGGGAATTAGTTGACGATATGATTTGGGCTTATCACACGACAGTGCACTCAGTTTCTGAAAAATGTCCATTTCGGGAGATGAGAGGGAAGTCACCTGGAACTAAAATGGTACCTATGTGGTTGAAGGAGTGGGTGAGCTCGTCGGATAGTGGGTTAGTAAAGAATGATGTTAATTCTACACACTATAATAGTTCAACCAACAAAATTGAGAAAGGAGATTGGATTAAAGTTAAATCTGGGCGAGTGGGAAGTGGTTTAATAAAATGTATGGGTCCTTTCAGAGTTCATAAAGTTAGCAGATAGTCAGTTGTTCTAGAAGGTGGTGAGAGGTGGAATTTTAGAAGAGTGTCTCTCTATAAAAAGAAAGATGAGTAAATGCCAAAGGGCATGAGGAGATTTCGTTAGGTGTGATGTTTATGAGTGAGGAGGAATTGGGAGTGAAGAGAGGTGTGAGATCCGAAACTGTGGGAGGAGTGAGAGAGGACAGAGAGATTTGTAAAGAGTCTGAGTCTAGAGTAGGAGATGTCATTGGTCAGTAATTTCACAGAGTACAGAGGTCCCATAATCCTCCTCGGTATCTAAAAGATTATGTTAGATCATAATGTGTAGGATTTTTTATATGCACATTTCTGTTACTTATTTTATGGACATCCTGTACAATTTTTAGGTTTAATTGAAATGCTGTATTCTGTTTAGTTTTTATTAATTCACAAGTTTTTCCACAATTGGAAAGGAAGGAGATGTGTTATGATGTAAAGTGAGGAATGTTGGGGATGTAATCTAGAATGTGAGGGTGGAGTGGACAGTTAGGAGGAGAGACGATGGCGGATGGATGTAGGTCAAGAAGGGGAAACACCAGGTTGTGATTAAGGAATAAATGTAATCTCATTTACATGAACGTTTATTGTGTTTCTTGATGAGAACAGCACTTCACACTCCATCAGCTGCGCAGGACCTGGAGTCATGCAATCTAAAGTCATGCAGTGATGCAGGTACTCATACATCTTACAAACTACTGCAACACTAGCAGTGATCAGGGGCCGCAGCCGCACCAGCAGGCTAATCCCACACTCATAAGTAAGTAATGCATTGTTCAAGTCAAATTTACACACTCTCACGTACAGATCATCGCTGGATTGTTAACTACAATACCCTTTCCTTTCCTAGCAAGCAAAATGTTAGTTATTATTCACTTTGATTCGTTGTCTTTATTTATCGGTGTTTGCGTGGCACTTTGCAAACACTAGGGGGTGCCAGTGCACTTCATATGTGAGATAAAGACAGCTTCACAGGGTCATTAGGGTCACACAATACAGAGAGACATTATATTGAAGACTGAAGTTACAGCATGCTAGCAGGTGAATGGAAGTGTAGCTGACATGGCCAAGCAGATGAAACATAATAAGAGATGCGCATGTGTATAAAAGAAGAGCAGGCAGGTCAGGAAAGAGCGGATGCACTTGTTTCTAGATTTCAAGAGCTAGGAACAGACTCATCTTCTAAATAAAGCGTGTTTACGCTCAGTGTGCTTGGAGGACCCATGCGTAATTTAGGTGGGAGTAAGTTCCAAATTGTGGGGCATTATTGGAAAAAGCATGGGTGCAGGATTTCTTGGACCTGGGAGGGTTTAGGGCTAAAGATGATATCTCTTTTCGTTGTTTGTCACCTGCACTTAGGATAAATTTGGAAGCCAGGTCTGCTGGGGCTGCAGGGAGCAGAGCTTAGCATGTGAGACAGGTCGACCTATAAATTCTTCGAACTTCAAAGAGTAGGTAGTTTAGCAAGGATAGAATTGGATTGATGTGGTCATATTTCCTTTATCCGATGATGAACCGGGCAGCAGAGTGAGACCAATTTATACTTGTGTGAGGCAAGGTTTTGGGAGGAGAGGGTCCTGGACACGGCTGTACTTTGTTCTGACAGGTCCATAGTTTGATCTAGGCATTTAATGTCAAATCACTTTCTTGAAGTTCTCAGATGGTGCTGCATTCCAGTCTGCGTTAGGCAGCATTAATGACAGTTTTACCATTGAGTTGGGTAACCACTGAATTGAGTAACAATAAACATCTTTTATCTGTTATTCTGCGCCAAAAAACCCTTGTGGGTGAATGTGCACTTCACAAATACACGTTATGTTATTTTATGGAGCTGGGAGTATGAAATCTCGAGTAGAACTGACTGGACTGTACTGGAACACAGATGAGAGGATGGATGGGTCCTTGCTATGAGTATAGCTTATACTTCAGACTAGAGTTGAGAGAATTAGCTTATGCATAACATTTGATTTATCTAGAGTTACCCTTGAGCAAAGGGGAAAGCTCATAGATCATAAAGACTGCAGTTTGAAGCACATTGAGGCAGCATCTCATTCGTTCTATTGGATTTTAACCACTATAATCATTGGCTGTGGTCATGACACAAGCCTGAGTGAAAATATCCAATGTCCCACTATTGCCTTGCCTGAGCGGGAAGACCTACGGTTGTTTTCCAGTATCACTGAAAGCCACAGACCAAGGCCAGAGACTGTGACAAGCATTTAACTGGAAATGCTGAATTTGTGACTGAAGAAAACTGAATCCAATTGTTCCATTCCTGAAATTGGTGACATAGTGCAGGAGTCTTTATAGGACTCTTATTCAACTGAGAACTCACCTACTAATGAAATGAAAGCCCCTTAGATCTCTTGCCAATTAATAGCGTCCTTTTCAAGAAAAGTTTCTAAGTGACAACTTCACGAGAAGTTTGCAGGACTTCAGCCTTTTTTCTATGTACTTGTTGCTGAATTGTATATTTTTGTACACATTTTCTTTTGCACATAGCAATTTGTGCTTTTTCAACAAACTGTATTTCACATATACTCCTTGAGTCTGGTTTGACAGTGCACATCCCAACCTATTGTTATCATTTCTTTAAACTATACATAGAGTGGGCTTTAGCTCCGCCCAGAGGAGTATAACTCTCTCCCTTAATGTTATTCACTGTGTGGGGTATCATTCAACCTCCTATGGAGAGTTTCAATTGCAATACGCAAGGGAATATTTTACATCTCAAAGTACACTCAACTTCACACATTAAATGATTTATCTCAGAGGTGCACTGCTTAAAGAAAGCAATCAGTTTTTTTTTTTTTTCACTGCAGCAAGTTTTTCTTGAATGTTTTAGTCAGGACTCAAAATGCAAGCCAGACCTTTGGCTGTGCCAGTGCTCGTTTTCTGATGTGGTTCCTTCATATCTCAGCAAAGACGTTTCCTTTTTGCCATTCTGCTTCTGTTGTGCCTCTCTGTTCAACTCTCTTACCAATTAGGGAGGGCGAGGCTATCATCCATCTACTTGCAATTTTTTTTTTAAACAATCTATAGGAATTACGGGCCAGATGTATGAAAATATTTTGCACTCGCAAACGGTAAAATCGGCCGTTTGCGAGTGCAAAATAGTGGTCTGCAATGCATGAAAGGCATTCGCAGACCACAAAGTAGAAATCGCTAAAATTGCGATTTCTAGCGTTGTGACCTGATTTTGCGAATCGCAATTTGTGATTCGCAAAATCCAGGTCGCAAGGCAATGCTGCAAAAAATCGCAAATTGCGATTTTTCGCAGAATGGCATTTTGCACATGCAAAATACCATGATCCGCAACCAGGTGGTAACCTGGTGCAAAATTTAAAAATGCAGTAAAACTGCATTTTTAAATTGAACATGTAAAGCAAACATGCCCTTTTGGCATGTGTGTACCTTACATGTTAAACAAAAAATTTGGGGTGCAGGAGAGGGGGCCTTAGGCCCCTAGCACCCTGGCCTTTTGCATTTCCAAAATTGCGATTTCTGGGTCAGAAATCGCAATTCTGGAAATGCAAAAAATTCGCAGCTATGGGGCAACAGGCCCATAGCTGCGAATGGGGCCGGTATCGCAATTTGCGATTCGGTAATAGCATTTGCGATTTTTAAGAAATCGCTATTACCGATTTGCAAATGTGATACATGGCCCTTTGCGAGTCGGTAATAGCGTTTTCTTAAAAATCGCTATTACCGAATCGCAATGGGCCGTGATGATACATCTGGCACTACATCTTATCAAGCTAGTCCCTGTCCCGTGTTGCACTATGAGTATAGCTTCCCACCAGTATTCGGAAAACTTTATTTATTCAGAAAAAGTTTAACATCGATAATATTCTAGGAACCATTTCTTTTAGAATGGCCTTTATAAATATAAACCGAAAGGTCAACTATTCCAAACTAATCATGGCCCTTTGGAAAAGGGTTTTAATTACAGTCTCCAATTCTTCAAATGGACAGTAGGCATCAGTCTTATTAAATACTTTCACAAGTCCACTTCATTTGGCCTAATTACTGTCTAACCGCATCTTCATTCACCCCCTGTACTGTAGCATAGGAATTTGTTAGTGAAGTATTAAAACCCTTTAAATGTTGCCATATCTTACAGTTTTTAATGTTGCTTTATATAATTCCATGCTCTGTAGCTATTAGTTCAATATGCAGGTAATTGGCTGTTTTTCATACATTATTTAGGATTTTTCTGTATATTAAACTTCATTATTTTTCCAATTATGCGTTTCAATTTCATCTGGTTCTGCCTTTTCCTGCTACGGTCTTCGAAACAATCCAAGATCTGTGTGCTATTCATTCCTGGACAGACTTCTCTAAATCCTTTGTGAGCTGTTCTCCTTCCTTTTCCCTTTTTCATGAATTATAAAAAGACACAGACATGCCCTGTCACCTAAGAAAAGCCTCAAAGCACTCTCATAATAACATCTAGTCTTGTTCTTGTATCTTCTTTTAGTATATTTGGCCACCTATTGAGTTAGAAGAAGCTTATCTCAAAATTCAGCATGTATTGATGAAAACTCAGGGGTCACCTAATTCTAACTGACCTCAGTAAGTGACAAGTCACTAACACTTCAGGCTGGAGATTCGTTTATTTGTTTTATTGTATTCAGCACTAGTGTGCCTTTGCAGGAAAATGATGATACAGCAAAGAAAAAGGTACAATTTAGAGGCATTGGGCCAGATGTATCAAACGTTTTTGCGATCGCAAACGGTGCAAATCGCAAAATTCAGCCTTTTGCGAATGCAAAAATGCCTTTCACAATGTATGAAAGGCATTCACAGTGCAATTTTAAGGAATCGCTAAAATAGCGATTTCTTTAAATTGCAACCCCATTTAGAGAATCACAAATTGCTATTCTCTAAATAGGAAATCGCAAATAGAGAATTCCTATTTGCGATTTCCAAAGCACATGTATCAAGCATTTCCTGAATGTGAATTAGGTATTGAGGAAATGTAATTACCACAAATTCAAATTTGATGGTAAGAATGTGCAAATTTTTAAAATGCATTATAAATGCATTTTTAAAGCTGACATGTAGCGCACACATGCCCCTAAGGCATGTGTGTGCTTCACATGTCCCCAAATATTTTTTTGGGGTGCATTAGAGGAGGTCTTAGACTCCCAGCACCCTGGGGTTTGCATTTCCTAATTTGCAAATTCCTAACTGGAATTCACAAATTCGGAAATGCAAAACCATTCGCACCTATGGGCCTACATGCCCATAGGGATGAATGAAGTCGCATTCTCTATTTGTGATTTGGTAGTAGCGTTTACGAATTTTAAGAAATCGCTATTACCGAATCGCAAATTTCATACATCCCATTTTGCATTTCTTAAATAGAGATTTCTTAAAATTCGCTATTTAAGAAATGCAAACCAGATCTTTCATACATCTGGCCTATTATTTTCAATTCAAAAGGCACTTAAGAGTAGGACTTCATGTATTGGGTTGTAGGTGACAGGAAAAATTAAAAACCTTTTGTATGCTTCCCAGGAGGGGAAAGGGCTTCAGGATGAACACTTTCATATCAGGGTGGCGACAATGCCAAGTTACTTCCGGATCTCTTATAGGTTGGTGCCTTGGTTGATTCAAATTCAGTATGTGATGTCAAACTTCACATGGGAGCAAAATCTGGATGCAGGGGAGATACTGTTGATCTGAATGGGAAAGTCTTTATGTTTTGAGAGGTCCTAGGGTACGTCCCGGCTTGTTAGACTGGGGAACAACAAACATTTTCCAGGATGCAGACAACAGTACCATGGGAATTGGTAAAGAGTAGAACAGTCCACAGCTGTATTGAAAAGGATCACATTAAGCTTTGGGATAGAAATACACTTAAACCAAGCAATAAAAAGTGAACAGAATGATCAATAACCTATGCTTCTGAGGGCTACATGGACAAGGTAAGTTAAAGGAACTGAGGGACATGTCAGGAAGTGGATCAGGAAACAGGATTTGAGGTTCATGTTCTAATGGGCATGATGATGCGCTGCTCAACCCTGCCTGTACCCAGCATAGTTACGAAATGTCTGCCAGCATGTGCATAGTGGGTTGGGGGATGACATATTGATTGTGAACTAGAAGTTCCAGAAATCCTGACCGCTCTTGTTGTCTTCTGGCGGAGGAGCCATCTTGGATTACTGGGTACAACTTTCCTTGTGTGTCACAGCATCCTTGCTAGCAATCAAGTTGGCAAGTTGCTGCATCCACGACCCTTGCTTCATTGATTAAATATTCATGTTTGTTGAGCTTATCTTCTTGGGAGTTTGCAGAGGCAACGAAATTACAAATAAGTATTCTCGAAGTCAATGAGTTTGGGAAAAACAAACTTTGAACTAAGCTTGTTTAAAGAACTGAACTCCTAAACTATTTTCTTTTGCCACTAACGCCGAGGCCTATTGAAACTATGACAGTCTTTTGAACATGGATTATTTTATGCAGCAACAATAAGAATTTTTCTTCAACACACACTGATATTACTATGTGTAGGACATTGGACACTAAGGTATCAGTGATGTTTAATAGGTGATATATGTGTTGCCAGGAGAGGGATTCGTAAAACATTAGAAGATGTTTAATTACTTTCCATTGTATCAAGGTTATTAGACAAGAACCAACTAATTCTGGGAGGCACATATGAATGCAGTCACAGGTAGCTATTTTAATGGTAGGGAGGAAGTTGAGTCAGTATTACATTAAATTACTCACCTATATTTTGTGTATTTCAGTTTCAGGAAAGTACGGTTCATATTAAGAGAGAAAAAGCTGGCAACACAGAGATCTTTCAAATTATATCCTTTCACTGTTTGAGTTAGATGCTGAAAGTCAATGACCAATTACTGGATACATCTTTATTTGCCTTTAGATATTAATTCCAACCTGCAACCCTCGGTGCCCAGCAGAGTGGCGAAGCAAACAGTGATATCCAGTGTCTCTGTTTTCTCTCTTATCCCATTCTGCTTTCCCTGATTCTGATATTTGTCTCTCATATCATATCGTGTGGGCAACAGTGGTTGTGGCGAGAGAAGGAAAAGAGTATCACTTTCGCTGGATCACAGCCACGAGATTGGTGTTCTCTGACAGGACAAAACTGAACAATACTGAAAATTAGGGGGCGCATTCTTGGCTGAGACTCCATAGCTAGACTGCAACACTTCAGACTTCTAAAGTTCTGTTAGAAGTTCTGTTCAGTTTGGTTATTAGTTTTACCAGGCCTGCTACTGATATGCTTCAAAGCATTAGACTGAGAGTTGTTGTTAGAGTGGAAAGGTGTGAAGGTGCTATCAAGGCCACTTGCAAGAGCTCTTTCAGACTTGTTTCGGTCCTCTTCCGACCTGTGCCCCCACTGATCTTTCACCAGGCCAGATGAAAGTTCTATTCCTCTGGGTGGTGCCAATTCCAGCAATTTGGATACCAGCCTACAACTTTAGGGCCTGGGGTTAGTAGAAGAGGATCAAATTGACTGGGGCACCTCCTCAATTAATCTTCCTAATACCTCCTTCAGTTCCATGATGCAACACTTTAATACGTCTTCCTTCCACCTTCAGGATTGCCACACCATTAAGATGTGAAATTGACCACCTTTGTGCCACAAGTCATTTAGCCTCCATACTTTCTGGGCCCTTCCTTGCCTGGGTGGCTAGACATCTTGGCCCCAGACTGACCAATGGCCTTAGCCACACAACAGAAGTAAATAACACCTAAATGATACATAGTTCTTTAAATCATTACAAAATACTAGTCTACTACTACCTGGCACACACCAAATGGAAATCAGAGGGACCACAAACCTCTGTAGGTCGAGTAGCATAAAGTCAAATGTATGCATAATGGCATCCTTAATAGCAGGCAGGGCAGCATTGGCCAGTTAGAGATCCTCTAATCCTGTCTGGGGTCACTTGCTGCGTAGAACAGCAACAGAATATCTCAAAAGCAATGCATGAGAGTAGATCTTTTTTTGCCGGTTTTGCAGATTGTTTGCTTGCTGCCAGTTATTGCTTTTGAAACCAAAGGGGTCTGAGGATGTTTGGGGGCTGACTCATGGGTTTTGTCAGACCCCATGACTGGCCCTGCGAGGATACTAACATGTCAACGTAAGAAATATGTTGCAGAGCAGAGTGTGGTCTGGGGACATGTACAAACTCTCCTAGCCAACAACCCCAGCTCCAGTTTCCACTAACAGTGCAGAATGCTCACACTGCTTTACAAGAAGTTTGAGCAGAGGAGAGGCACAAACCTGGACTGTTCTAATGGCATCTGCCATGCCTTCTCCCCCAAGCTGAGTCACTATTGTGGATCTTGAATGTCAAGAAAAGAGCAAAAAAAAGATGTAAACGAGACAAAGCATTGGCAATGTCCACCTGAATGAAGGTGCGGCGGCTTGCTGATTTTCCAGACCACTAGAAGTCTTGATTCTTAGGTTGTTACTACTGGTAGGAGGGTCATTAATAGAACTGCAGCATTTACTCACTGCTCTGAGTAGTAGTTGTGCAAATAACCTGCAGCTTCACACATTGCCATTCTCTGGCAAGAAATCTGGCTACAAGGAACTGAAGTCCTAATAAATTAATATTTGCCTTGTCAAAAACAGGCGAATCCAGGAATGTTGCCTGCCTTCACAATAAGCAAACATCTCCAACTTAACCAAACATTTTGGGGAACTTAACATTTTACACACCGCTACACGGATTCAGGAAAAATGGGTAATTCCACGCTTGTTTAAGCGTAAGTACCACCTGTCCGACATCAGCATGTGTGTATGATGTGAGTATGCTTGTCAATTAAGATAAGTAACTACACTACACTTAGGGTTAAGTGCCTTGTGAAATTTCATAATTTACTTCCAATTCCATTCTAGGCTGTCATTCTGAGTGCTGCAAGAATCTCAAAATCTGATGGAAAGGCTGTTCCTGAACCTGGTATTCTGAGTAGAACAGTAAACTTGACACACCAATGATTTGACCTCAATCACATTTTGCCTGGAAGTACCTGGTGAAATTGGCATTTGGACAATAACAATCATAATGCATTGTAATCTTGATGATGAAGGACTGGTCTGTCTACCCTGTATTTCGAGGGTGATATGTCACCACAGTATGACTAATGTTACTTCTCCTCAGAGCACACCATCATGGATTGATCCAGGACACCTAACACAGTAAACACAGGTTCCCATCACACAGCGTTTTCACATCAATAGTGTGCTTCATTTTACAGTTTCAGCAGCCTTCTTTCTGTCTACCTAAGGACACAAGGTGTACATGAGTGCAGTCAATTGACCCTAGGATGTCAGAAAATCTGTCTCTAGCACATACAGTTGCTTTGCTGATGTTGGCTGTGTGGTTGCACATAAAGAACTGTATATGTACCCCGCTCACACTCTGCAAAGCATCCATTGCTTAGCAGAATATTTTGCTGAAGGATGGCTGAGAAATGGCATGCACCAATCCCACTGTCTGCTGTGTGGCACCTATTGCAAAGAATTCTAGATCTGCTAGCATTTTCAGTAAAGGGAAATGGCAGTGGATCCCTTTGTTGGGCTACAAGTATGATAAATGATGAAAACATGTTTTTCATGGTGCCCATATTGGGCCTGTCATTATTTGGATCTCAGTTTGACTCATGTTTATGAGTTCTAGCCTTTCTCTGTTAGCTCTGGCTCTTTCCTTTCAATGCTGTGTCATTGAGGTCAGTGATTGGTGGCACATTTCCTTTCCCATGCTACTTCATTTATTGCAGCAGAACATAGATCTAGCAAAGTATGATATAGTTACCTAGGAGTGCTGCAATCATGATGGTATAATGCAAAGTGGAAATGTGAATTGCGGTAATCAGCTTGTGAGTGTTCCACCTGTCCAACGCTATTTATGTAGGTCTGGCCCTGAATGCAGGTGTGTGTTTGATTTTATTTTTTCAGCACAACCACTACCTGTACTGTGGTTTATGCATTGCTGTGTTAGTCCTGATGTTTTGTATTGTTTTACAGCTTTTCTTTTTTAACTCTCCATAGTTCAGGAACATTTACCATCTCCTTTTGACTGGGGGTCTTTTAAGGTAGTATTTACCACTAGTTTGCAATGACATCTCATACTTGTAACTGGGTTTCAACTGTCACAATCATTATTTTTTGCATATGGTAAGTATCACATGCAGTAAATAGTACATGTGATAAATAGCACATGTGGACCACGGTCATTTGGTATTTAACATGTTGTAAATATGTTATATGGGGCCAGATGTAGAAAGCGTTTTGCATGGTGCAAAAATGCAAAACGCACATCGTGATGCTCATTCCCATTTTGCGAGTCGGTAACCTGGTTACCGACTCACAAAATGGGAATGCAACTCGCAAATAGGAAGGGGTGTTCCCCTTCCTATTTGCGATTCGCATTGCGATGTAGAATTGCTTTGTGACCGCGAACGCGGTCGCAAAGCAATTTGCAGTTAGCACCCATTTCAAATGGGTGCTAACCCATTCGCCAAAGGGAAGGGGTGCCCATGGGACCCCTTCCCCTTTGTGAATCGCTCTGAAAACAGTTTTTCAGAGCAGGCAGTGGTCCTATGGACCACTGCCTGCTCTGAAAAAATGAAACAAAAATGTTTCATTTTTTAGAGTGTATTGCAACTCGTTTTCCTTTAAGGAAAACGGGCTGCAATACAAACAAAAAACTGCTTTATTAAAAAGCAGTCACAGACATGGTGGTCTGCTGTCTCCAGCAGGCCACCATCCCTGTGAGTGCTGCGAATCACAAGGGGGTCGCAAATTGCGACCCACCTCATGATTATTCATGAGGTGGGTATTTGCGACCCGCTTGCGATTCGCAGATGGTGTCAGGGACACCATCCTGCATCCGGCATTGCGACTCGCAATTTGCGAGTCGCAATGGCGGTTTTACCTACATCTGGCCCATGGTTTTTTAACTCATTATCACATGAGTTGGCAAATTCATGCACTATTTACCCTGGTATGAGGTAATTACCTAACTCATAATCAAGGCCCATGACTTTTTAATTTTTACTGGCATAAACATATTTAAATCTGGAAAATCATTTGTGAATCATTCTTATTGTGTTGATGCTGATGCCCAAACCATCTAATTCACGGGAAAAGCTGTTAAGTTCTAAAACTAATATTTCAGTTTGAAAAAAACAAAATCCACAGGCCCATTTGAAACTGCAAATGCTAAAATGTATTCTGTTTGATTTCTTCATTTTGAACTTGGTTTCTCAAATGGGACTCAAGGATTGCAGCAGTCTTTCATCAACAACTGAAATAGGACATGTGTACCATTGCATTCTCTTTTATTTTGTCTCACAGAATCACTTTGAATTTTATTTTTAAAGTAAAACGGCCATGCAATGATTTATACGATTAAAAAAAATGCAAAAGAAAATATATACAAATAGAAAGAGCATGTAAATGGAATACAAATTAGCAAATAATATCTGGGAATACAGAGGTAGAGAAAACATGCCTTGTAAAGCTTTCTAAACTGATGAACGTGTGAAATACTTTATGCTTGTTTTTGACCATGTACAGCATTCTGTTGCCTTTTGGCTTCGTTTACCCTATAGAAATATCATATACATACATATGTGAACTGACCCCGGAAGGGAGAGAGTTGTATGACATTACAAAGTTTGTTTTGCCAGCTTTGCAAAGTTCTATATAAAACACGTTTCAACTTTACAAATAGTTTTGGGTCTGGGTGTTTTGACAGCTTAGCCACTGGCATCTTCGGCTGGTGTTTTTCAGCCATTGGCTGGAAACGTTGTCATTCACTCCTTGGCTTCACCAAACAGCATATTCTCCTTTCTCCTAATGCTATTGACTGTTTGGGTATATCCATCTTCCTCCATTCTAAGATGTGTATTGAACTACACGAGGGACTATTCTAAAACGTAGCCCTCTTTGCTGTTGGCTCCCACTCAAGTGTCATGCTCGTATGTGCTAGTGATGCATCTGTTAGCACAGTAAACTATTGGTTTTACCAATGCTTGTTCTCTATGTCACCTTTGAAAGACAGTTACGGCTTTTATTTTACAATTTATTTTACACTTATTATTATACACTAACATGTGCATAAGATATACCTCACGGAGCACAGAGTTCCACTGCAGCACAATATCGCGCACCCACAAAAGTGCAAAGAAAAGCTTTGCAAAAAGTGAATTTGCCGGAACATAGTCTGCATACATTGTCATGCATGGCTGGGTTTGGTTGCAGTAAAACCTATCTTGAAATTAAATTAAAATTATCTTCTGATGTATAAAAAAAGTGCGAGGGCAAATTAGAAATATTTCCAACCATTACCACTGGTGGAAATCATTTATGTGAAGGTGTTGATTAAGAATTTTAAAAGAATTATAAATCTTATACAACAACAGTTTTAAGCTGCAAGTCCTATTTTAATATTCCAAAATGAAGGTTTTTAAAATATCCCAATTCACTGATATAACCCATTCTATTCAGAATTTACTGCTAAGTGATACAGGGCAGTGCAAAATTTCTAAAATAAATAAATAAAGTATAATAAAATGACATAAAATACATAAGCGCAGGGGCCAAAGGTTATTTGTAGAAGCTCACTAAAGCCCTCCGAGTCCTAGGGTTGCTAAATGCCAAGTCTGCGCAGTTTTAATTCTACATCACACATCTTACTTACACTACCCAACCCTTTCTGACTCTTTATCTTACTCATTGTTTTCTATTTTGGTTTTCTTACTCCTACTGTTCAGGAAGCGGGACAGACCTCTGTCTTAGAATTCAGAATCATAAATGATCAAACCATTATGCTTGAAGGAGAGCTTTTACAGTGAAGGCTGATGTTCCATGTAAAGAAGACTACCTGTAATTGATGTGAGCATAACTAGTTTGTCACTTTTCCTCTCCACAGTGCTTGAATTCCAATTTTATGAGAACACAAGGATATATACCCAGATTTAGATTATTAACTACTGTTGGAAATGGCCCTCTGCAGGGTCCTGTCTAAACATTTTGGCCCTCATTACGACCCTAGTGGTTGGTGTTAAAGTGGTGGTAATACCGCCAACAGGCTGGCTGTAACTACCGCCAAATTATGACCATGGCGGAAAGATCCCCTATAGACAGCCAATGTACCACACCGACCGCCAGGGCGGAAACAATAGCAACCAAGGCAGTAGCCGCCTACTACCAGGTGGTAGTCAATGTTCCGCCCACCATATTAAGACACTGCAAACCGCCACCTTTTCTGGAGCGGTACCAACGACACCAAAAGCCTGGCGGAAACAGACCTCAGAAGGGAAATGACTCACCATTGGAGACACAGGGAACAACCATGCCACCATGGAACCTGAACTGCATGTCTTCCCCATGATCTTCTACGTTCTGCTCCACCACAAACACCAACGCCGGCAAAGATGACGACAGTGAGTACAGCCGCCTAGCACACAAGGGAGGGGGGAGGTAAAAGAGAGTGACACACACACGCACACCACCCCCCCCCCCACCACCATACACACAACCAGATGTATTACAAAAACAATTTTACCCCGTATTTTGGATGAATAATGCAAAGACAAAACGATTTCGCAAAAGTGTTTGTAATAAGATCAACACAGTAGAATTAATAAATTACGCAAGATAATGGATATATACATATGTACAGAAAAAGGGACACAGCCCAGTCCACTATTTGCATAGTCCACATGTCCACAGGCCAAAGTCCAAGGCCACACATGTCACCTGCTTCAACACGGAGAGAACACTGCAGGGGCATCAGTTGGTAAATAGGAAGGCACCTCAGGAGACGGGGACAGAGTGCACCTCAGCCAGGATATGTTACAAGACCACTGGTTTTGGAGGGGGCAACATGCCCTTTGCTTAGTCCTGGGAAGTGATGGGTGACAGTCTCTCGAGTGGGTGTCTTCCCCACTGGTTCTGTAGGGGGCATCCTTCCCTGTGCTTGATCCTGAGGAGTGTTGGGCATGTGGGTGTCTTACCCACTGGTTCTGGAGGGTACATCGTGCCCTGTGCTTGATCCTGGGGAGTGCCAGGTGTCATACCCACAGGATTTGCAGGGGGCAGGCCGCACAGCAGCCCATGGAGGCAGGATTACGTACCATCCGCCGGCGGTGATGGCTGCACAGTGGTGGTGGTGCTGCTGGTGGGGGGAGGCTCCTGCCCATCCCATGCAACCTCGGATGGCTGCACAGTGGTGGTGGGGCTGCTGATGCGGGGGAGGCTCCTGCCCATCCTCTGCAACCTCAGAGGGCTGCACAGTGGTGGTGGTGGGCCTGCTGGTGGGGGGAGGCTCCTGCCCATCCCCTGCAACCTCGGATGGCTGCACAACCATGGTTAGTGGTGAGGGCTCCGTCACAGTTCCTGCCCCAGGCCCCTTGGTCTTCCTGCCTGCTGGTGCAGGCTCCTTGGTCTTCCTGGCGTTTGCGTTTGTGTACTTAAGAGGGGGGACATACACAGTGGGAGAGGGGACAGGGGACATGTGCATGGCTGTTGTGGAGTTGTCTGCCAGTGAGGTGTGTGTTCTGCTTGGTGTGGTGATACTGGTAGGGGACGATGATGTAGTGCATGAAGGTGTGAGTGTGGATGGAACTGGTTGGCAGGTGGTGGAGGAGAAGGAGGGGGAGACAGTGGAAATAGTGGATGTTGGTGTGTCTGCAACTGGATGGTGTTTGTGTGAGTGCCTGTGGGATGAAGAGTGGTGCTTGTGTTTGCTTGTGACACTCTTGGCTGTTGTCTTGTGTGCATGCTCGTCTTCCTGTGTGCTTGGGATGGGTTGGGGTTGAGAAAAATGGGACTGGGCAGTGGAAGTTGGACGGGGGACAGAAGAAACAGGGACAATGGCTGCCATCAGAGAGAAGGCCAGAGCCTGGATCTATCTCTGTTGGGCCGCCAATCCAGTGTGAATGCCCTCCAAGAATATATTAGATTGCTGCATCTGGTCTGCTAGCCCCTGGATGGCATTCACAATGGTTGACTGCCCTACAGAGATGGATCTCAGGAGGTCAATAGCCTCCTCACTCAGGGCAGCAGGGCTAACTGGGGCAGGGCCTGAGGTGCCTGGGGCTAAGGAGATGCCCACCCTCCTGGGTCAGCGGGCACGGGAAACTCAATGAGGGGCTGCTGGGAGGGCGGTGATGGTACGGGGGTGGCAGCTGTACCTGTAGCTGGGGTGGTCACAGAAGTGTCCGCCACCACCAGGGAGCGTCCATCGGAGAAGGATCTGTGTCAGAACTGTCCTCTCCAGTCTCTGCCGTGGTGCTCCCCTAGCCCTCCGTCCCACTGGTGCCCTCACCGTCAGTGGACTCTGCCTCCTGGGTCCTGTGGGATGCAGCTACCTCCATCGCCGGTGCCTCTGCTCCTCCGCCAGATGATGTTAATGCACATAAGGACAGGATCACAAAACAAAAAGGGGGGGGGAAGAGGCAAATGATACACTTGGTGAGTGGCTGCTCCAACACCACCGTTGGTGTACACAGCACCCTCACACACAGGAAACAGGCCTACACAAAATGCCATAGCACTACCAGAGAATTAGTTAGCAGCCAAGGCATGGGGAGGGGCACACACCGCCAAATGCAGCACACCTGAGACCCACACAGCCCTGACCAGTAGAGGATGCCTACGAGCTAGGTAGACAGGATAATCCCTTCAGAACCCTAGCCACCAGGGAACCTACGCTGCAATGTCAGGCCTGGCCTAGGGGTACCCACTGACACATATCCCCCACCAGGACACCACCCTACCATGCATAAGTTGTAATGATGGCACTGTACTCACCCCCTTGTGGCTGCTGTGATGCTCTCAAGCGCCTTCCATCTCAGGATAGGCCACTGCCAGAATGCAAGCCATCAGGGGGGTCAGGGTTTGACGGGCACCCCTTCCTTGTTGGGAGGCCATCCCCAGCTGGGCCTTTGCAGTCTTCCGTGCCCAGCGTCTCCGGTCCTCCCACCGTTTGCGACAGTGGGTGCTCCACTTGCCATAGACCCCAAGGGTCTGCACCTCCTTGGTGTTGGTATGCCATATGCCCTTCTTTTGATGGGCGCTGACCTGCAGAGGCAATACACACAGGAAAATGGAATTACACAAACAGTCCTACCTGTTACACATATGGCCCACCATACCCGTTTCCATCACCATTGGCACACACAGGGCCCAGTACACAACCTATATGCCGTCCAGCGGACATCCACCCACTCCTCTTACACGAGGCCCTCACATACACCACTCCATGCTTTCATGCCACATGCATCGTGCCCACAGTGTAGTCACCTGTTGGTCTGGAGCCCATACAGCAGTCCGTAATGGGGTAGGACCCCATCCACCAGTCTCTCCAACTCCTTCGAAGTGAAGGCTGGGGCCCTTTCCCCAGTCACACAGGTCTTGGTAGGTTCCAGACACATGTCACAGCAGCACATGCAGTGTAGGTCCTCTTCTGTGGAAGATTAGTTAGCAAGTGAGGAATATGATAGAAATGGCAGTCACGTCCGTGGCAGTGCATACCTTCACCCCCGGTGTATATTACCATTGGCCACTGTAACCCATAGGGCCCAATTATAACCAATGAGGAGTTGCACTGCGGTTCCCGACTGCCTCCCACAACGGCGCCCAACGTCAGCGGAATTACCTCACTTCCACCTGTCCCTCCCCACAGGACAGGCGGACGCCATTTCAGGGGGGGCAGGCCCTGGAAAACTGCTCTGTCACTGGTGAAAATAAGACATACTGGACAAATCACGCTGACCCATTACAAGTTAACAACATGCAAAGTTCTGTTGTAGCTCCATTGTTCAGTTTGTGACCGGATCCTCACTCTTTTGCCCCATAGATTCCTACCGCTGTGGATGAATAGGAGATGGAGACATACCCCTGTGTACAGACCCGGGTGGACTTGGCAACACAGGAGAACAGGCACATCATCCTCACCTATAGACTTGACAGGGTCACAATCACTGAGCTGTGTACCCAATTAGAGCCTGACCTGATATCTGCTCTCTGTCACCCCACTGGGATCCCCCCTTTTGTGCAAGTTCTATCAGTGCTCCATTTCCTGGCAACTGGTCCTTTCCAAGTGACAGTGGGCTTGGCAGCAGGAATGTCACAGCCAATGTTCTCAGTAGTGCTGACAAGAGTGTTGTCTGCTCTGATAAAACACATGTGCAGCTACATTGTTTTCCCCTAGGTTGAAGATTTGGCCACAGTTAAGGCCGAGTTCTATGCAATGGGACATATCCCCAACATAACTGATTGATGGAACACATATTGCATTTGCCCCCCCACCTGCCAGAATGAAGAGGTGTTCAGAAATCGGAAGAGTTTCCACTCTATGAATGTACAGATGGTGTGCTTGGCGGACCAGTACATCTCCCACGTCAATGCTAAGTATCCTGGGTCGGTGCATGATGCCTTTGTCCTGAGGAATATCAGCATCCCAAATGTGATCGGCCAACTACAGAGGCACAGAGTGTGGCTAATAGGTGAGCCCTGGTTCCCACCCAGTAGATGTTGGTGTATGGGTATGGTGTGGGCTATATGGGATAGTGTGTGGTAAATGTTGTCCCTCAATATTTCAGGTGACTCTGGTTAACCCAACCCCTCATGGCTGCTGACCCTTGTGAGGAATACCAGGACAAGCGCAGACGAATGTTATAATGAGGAACATAAGCGAACCATAAGGATAACTGAAAGGACGTTTGGTGTCCTGAAGGCCAGGTTCCGGTGCCTCCATCTGACAGGTGCCTGTGCTACTCACCCAAGAAGGTCTGCCAGATAGTGGTGGTATGCTGCATGTTGCAAACCTGGCCCTCAGACACCATGTCCCATTCCTGCAGGAGGAGGAGGCTGTAGATGCACGTGTGGCAGCAGTGGACCCTGTGGACAGTGAGGATGAGGAGGCAGAGGATGAGGACAACAGAACATCAGTGATCAGACAACACTTCCAATGACAAACAGGTAGGCAAATGTTACATCACATTTCAATGACATTTGTTTGAATTTCTGTTGCACTGGCATGCTGATATTTCCCACCTCTATGCCCACTTACTGTTCCCTTTGGCAATTCATTTTGCAGATGTTGGTGACCTCAAATATACTCCTGGTGTTATCACTGCAGACAGCTACAGGTCATTAATCTATGTTCATTTTCTGTACAGTTGAATTGCAATGTTTGTACCTGTTTCAATGAATACATAGTTGATATACATGACATACTCCAAACTTCATTTTTTCCCAAGGGTGTTTATTGAAGTGTTACAATTTAGAGGGGCAAGTGCAATGGGATGGGATGATTATGGAGGAAAGTCCAGGGTATTGTTCCAGTCTGTTTGTAGCACAGGTGCTTTGTCCAAGGGGACACAGGAAGGGGAGCAATGGCAGTTCAAGGTGGACAGGGTGACAGAGTGGAACACAAGGGTGACAATAAGGAGAGTCTCATTTCCTGGCAGGGGTCTTGGCAAGTGTCTCTGGCTTCTGTCTGGATCACAGGGATCGTTTGCGGGGTGGTTCTCCTTCTGCCGGGGGAGGGGTGGTGGTGGCCTGTGAGTCCTCTGGCTGGGCCTTCTGGCCACTAGCGGCAGTGGAGGTGGAAGGCTGTTCAGATGTCTGGCTAGTGGCAGGGGCCCGCTGTTGTGTGACTACCTCCCACATAATATTGGCCATGTCTGCCAGAACCCCTGCTATGGAGATCAGGGTGTTGTTGATGGCCTGCAAGTCCTCCCTGATCCCCAAGTACTGTCCCTCCTGCAGCCACCTGTTCTCCTGCACATTGTCCAGGATCTGGCCCATTGTGTCCTGGGAATGTTGATAAGTTCCCAGGATCTCTGCAAGTGCCTCCTGGAGAGTCGGTTCCCTGGGCCTCTCCTCCTCCTGGCGCACAGCAGTCCTCCCAGTTTCCCTGTTGGTCTGTGCTTCTGTCCCCTGAACCGTGTGCCCACTGCCACTGACCCCAGGTCCCTGATTGTCTTGGGGATGAGGTGTGGACTGGGGTCCCTGTAGCGGTGGACACTATGCTTATTGACGTGTCCTGGGGACAGAGGTGTGGGTATGCTGGGTGGGTGCTGTGGTGGTGTTTCCTGATGGGAGAGGCTCTGTGGTGGTGTGTGACTAGGCCTGGTTAACCGGCTGTCCAGAGGTCCCTGATGGGCCAGGTAGGCCATCCAGATCCTGAAGACCAGAGTTGCTGTCATCACTGTGGGCCTTCTCAGTTGGGGGACTGGATAGTGCTGGCACCTCCTCTCCGCTGACATTGGCTGGGGTACCTTTGGGGATGTATATGATGTGTCATGGTTTCTGTGTCTGACATATTGAGCATCCGTGAATGCCCTCTTTGGTTGTATTTGCCCTGGCAGCTTTCACTTGTTTACGTTGGTGTATGGTGGGATGATTAGTTCTCTGTGGTGTGCATGCTTTAGTGGTGAGTGTCCATGCAGGGCTGTGAGGGGTGTCCATGCATTAGTAGAGCATGTAGGGCTTGGCACTGGGATGAGTGAGATGTGATGGTGAGGTGTGTGGGAATTGGTGGAGTGATGGGAGTGACGGTGAGGGTGGGGGTATGTGATGGCATGCAGGTAGGGTAGTAGTAGTAGTAGAGAGTTGTCTTACCAGAGTCCAGTCCTCCTCCTACTCCGGCCAGGCCCTCAGGATGCAGGATTGCCAAGACTTGCTTCTCCCATGCTGTTAGTTGTGGGGGAGCTAGCTGGTGTCTTGCTGGAATGGAACGTACCTTCCCCCATAGTTCATTCCACCTATTCCTGATGTCATCCCTAGTTCTTTGGTGCTGTCCCACAACGTTGACCCTGTCCATTTTCTCCACCATAGCTCCATCTTCCTAGCTATTGATATCTGCTGCACCTGTGCTCCAAATAGCTGTGGCACTACCGTGATGATTTCCTCCGCCATTACCCTTAGCTCCTCCTCTGTGAAACGGGGGGTGTCTTTGTGGTGTCATGGGTGGTGTGTGTGGTGTGTAGGTGAGGGTGTATTGGGTAATGTGTTGGGGTGTCTGATGTGGGGTGCGTGAGTGGTGTACAGGTGTGTATAGTTTGTGGCTCTGGTTGGGTGAGTGGTCTTGATGTCTCTCTACTGGCAATGGTTTGTAATGGTAAAGGGTTGTGGGTAGTGTGGGTGTGTGTTTTAGAGTGGTGTGGGTGTGGTGTGTGTAGGGGTGTCAGGTATGTTTGAATTGTCCAATGTGGTGGTGTTTTGTCTGTGGGTGTCCATTTTGAGCGGCCAATGGTTTACCACCGTTGAATGTCGGCCATGGTGATTTGTGGGTCAAAATGTGGTGGGCGCAGTTCTGTTGGCGTAATGGTGTGAGTTTTGATACCACCAGTTTGTCACTGACCTTTGGGCTGGCGGATTTGTGTCTGTGGCTGAATACTGACGGATTGGTGTGTGCGTGTGTCATAATATGGTAAACGGATATCTGCCGCCACCGCAGTATGTTGGCGGCAGTCAGTGTGGCGATAAGTGCCATTTACCGCCAATGTCATAATGAGGATCTTTGTCTCTTGCCCCCACTTTTTGCTGAATTTGGTTTTGGTGGCTTTAGGACTCTGGGTATGTTGCCACTGCTAACCACTGCTAAAGTGCATATGCCCTCTGCTTAAAACATGGTAACATTGACCTATCCAGAATTTGCATATTTAATTTAAATGTATGTCCCTAGTAAAGTAGTACTACATGTGCCTAGGGCCTGTATATTAAATGTTATTAGTGGGCCTGCAACACTGATTGTGCCACCCATGTAAGCAGCCCTTTAACCCCTTCCCCGCCACGGACGTAATGGTTACGTCCATGGCAGCGCCCGTGTGGCGCCATGGACGTAACCATTACGTCCTGAATGCTTCCCTCGGGAGAAGCGCTAGTGCTCCTCCCGAGGGCCGCCCCCCCACCCCCCTAGGTCAGGGCTGACCGGGGAATCCCTTCCCCTACCACCCCGTCCCCCCCCCCACCCCCCCCTGTGACGTCAGCGCGCGAGCGCGCGCTGATTTGTCACAGGGGCCTCCCTAGTCGCGCTGGAAGCTCTGCTTCCAGCACGATTGAAAAAGAAATGCAAAAGCATTTCTTTTTCAATCACTTGGGAGGCCCGGAGGGGCTTCAAAGGGAAGGAAAAGTATTTCCTTCCCTTTGAAGTCCCTCCGAGGGTTTCAAAAGCCGGATTGCTTGCAATCCGGCTTTTGAAACCCCACTAGAAACCAGGGATTTTTTTTTTTTTCTTCATTGAAATTGACCAAAGGGAGCGACCCCTTGGGCCTGCCTGCCTGCCATTGCTGAGCCTGTGTAATTTCCAATGAGGAAGGGATGGAAACCCCAAATTTGATGTCTCTGAAATTGTAATTTAAAACCACAACCTATGCTGAAGTCAGAATGTACATTGTAATTCTGAAAATGCCACATTTAGAAAATTGGCATTTTCTTACTTTAGCCATTTGGTGCCTTCTGTCGGTGAATACACGTCTGGCGTGGGTGAGCTGGGCTTTGTGCCACACACAAAGGAATCTTAGGTGTGATTGATTAGCTATCCACAGCCACCCTGGGAGGGAGGAGCTGACACTTACAATTGAATAGGCTGTGTCCTGTCCCCTCACAAAGGGCTGCATACCCCCTGTAGTGTCTGGAGCCAGGGCAGGAAGGGCATGCACTCTGTGCATTTCAGAGGCATCTCTTTGAAGTCTCCCCCACTTCGGAGCCACAACTGGGAATAAGTACTGGACCTCTGGCACCACCACTTCAGTACACTATTGGACCTGTGAAGAACTCTGCCACAAGGAAGGACTGCTGGAATTCTACAAGGACTTCCACTTTGGACTGCTGCTCTGGAAGAAGTGCTTTTCTGCTGTTCTGCCCTACTGCCTGCTATCCTCTGCCTGCTGAGGAAGGACTGGACTCATCTTACTTGAACTCAGAGTGACCCCAAGGGCATGCTGGCTTGCCCTCTGTTCTAAGTCTCAGGGACATCAAAGACTTTTCATCAACCTACAACAGCGCCTGGACTTGCTTTCTGCAAGTCTTGCCCTACCAAGTGGTACCAATCCAGTCCTGGGCCATTGGAAATGGATACATAGGGGGTCATTCTAACCCTGGCGGTCGACGACCGCCAGGGCTAAAATGACAGAAGCACCGCCAACAGGCTGGCGGTGCTTCCCAGCCCATTCTGACCGCGGCGGTAAAGCCGCGGTCAGAAAAGGGGATCCGGCGGTTTCCCGCCCGTTTTCCCCTTGCTGGGCTGAATCTCCATGGCGGCGCTGCAAGCAGCCCCGCCATGGAGATTCCGAACCCCTTCCCGCCGTCCTGTTCCTGGCGGTTTTTACCGCCAGTAACAGGATGGCGGGAACGGGTGTCGTGGGGCCCCTGGGGGCCCCTGCACTGCCCATGCCACTGGCATGGGCAGTGCAGGGGCCCACGAACAGGGCCCCAGCATGATTTTCACTGTCTGCTTAGCAGACAGTGAAAATCGCGACGGGTGCAACTGCACCCGTCGCACCCCTGCAACCCCGCCGGCTCCATTCGGAGCCGGCTTCTGGGTTGCAGGGCCTTTCCCGCTGGCCCGGCCGGCGCTCCCTTGGCGGGCGCCCGCCGGCCCAGCGGGAAAGCCAGAATGGCCTCCGCGGTCTTTTGACCGCGGAGCGGGCAAGTGGCGGTTCCCGCTTGGCGGACGGCGACCGCCGCCCGCCAAGGTAGGAATGACCCTCATAGTGCTGTAACTTCTAAAACCTGCGGATCAAGGCTGTTGCGCCAATTGGAACTAATGTATCTCCCTCATTGCCGATGCATCGGTGCTGCCACGAAGATTGCAGACACCGCATCGCCAACTGCAAAGTGCATCACCTCCAGCTTTAGATGCATCTCCGAATTTGTGTGGCTTTGAGCCGATGCATCGCCTATACCTGATGGATCAACAACAACTCATCTCCTTCTCTGCTCCCAGCATCTCGGCATTGATGTTGACGCATCCAAAAACCAAGGTACTTTTTTAGCTGGCCAAGGCTGGTTCCTGTAGTTGGCCCGTGCTCCATTGTGGTTGGCCTGAACCTTTGAATTTACCCCAGTATAGTGGGACCAGATAGCCCCAGTTGGCACTTTGAGCTTTTAAGCAATACAATTTCATTTAATCTTTAAAAATTTGCAGGTTATTCTTATTGGATTTTTATCATTTTGGTCCTGTTTGTTCAGAAAAATGTAAGCTATTTTTGAAACTGGTGTGGAGTTTTTTTGTGGTGTTTTTACTGTATTACTGTTTGAAGTGTTGCACAAATATTTAATACATTGCATCTTAAGTTAAGCCTGCCTGCTCTGTGCCAAGCTACCAGTGGGTGAGCACAGGTTAATTTTGGGTGTGTATCTGACTTACACTGACTCGGATCGTAGTTCCTGCTTTGACAGGGTACATACCTCTGCCAACCAGAAACCCAATTTCTGTCAACCACACAGAGACATAACACATGTTGCACCTGCACATAATGTATCAAAAAGACACAATCAAAATGCAATATTGATCTTAATGCTACAGTACTAAAAGCAGCAGTTGACTTCTCCAAATACAGGTTGCAATGGGAGACAAATGTGTCTAGTGAGGCCCAAGTGGCTGTCAAACAAATATCCAACATACTCAAACCAATCCCACAATGCTGCTACACCCTATGTGGAGCAGTCTTGGGCTGTACCAAAGAAGGTCACATATACTTTTGATAAATAACTATTTAAATGCAGTCAATATTCTTGCAGTCTTAAAAAACTAGCAAGTTTACTTTCAACTCTTCTCATCTGCTGATTTTGCCTGCTATAACTCTTCTTAAATTACTAATTAAACACTTAGAAATTATGAAACATTTCACCGTCATGAGTATGCTGAACAACAGAACACATTTGATGCCTTGCATGCTGGTTTCCTGGCAAAATGGTTCTAGGGTACCAAGGGAGAGATGGATTGTTCATATTTCCCAAATGGTTAGACAAGAAATAACTAAAGTCTAAATGCTAATAAACTAGACTGTATCCAAATTAAGTGCTGATTGAGCCCTGTGTCACTGTACTTGAAGTTAACACATACGTATTAATTTCTTGGACCTTCAATGATGACTTCTTAGATTTTAGACAATTCCCATAGTCACCTAGTCTCTCATTGAAAAGGGTGCATTCATAATGCATTGGCATTTCCTGTCTTCCTATCAATCAATAAGTAATAAAACAATGATAAACTTATTTGCTGTACATGTAAAGTCAATGCATAACACTATAAGTTATGGTCATTATCTGTTGTTTTTCATTTTTCTCATGAATTAAATCTGTATAGAGATTATGTGAAATTTGTCTGGCATTATATCATGTCACATATAAAGACATTGTCCACTGATTAATATCCAGAGAGGGCTAAAAACTCAAGAAGACCTCATCAAATAAATAGGGCATTTGGGATATTTGGAAAAGCCTGTTTTTTGTTAATTGATGTTGCTGCTTAATTGCATGTAGAACTACTGCTAATCATGTCAAATCCTCCGAAGATATACGAATACTTAGATAAGAAACATAGGTGGATACATGACTGATAATTAGGGGCAATGTATAATGTGTGGATTTTTTTTTTGTGGTAAGCATAATTCAAATTCAAATGCTACTCTGGTAAAATAAAACATATAATTTAAAAAGGAAGAAAAGGAGGGGGTTATTTTGGCATAGAAATTATGGTTAGTGCTGTAGAAAATAAAATTAGGACATGTTTTAAGTGAGTTCTCAAATACCTTCCTCTTTTGTTTCATTAAAACATTCTGACATGTAGACTGAAACATACACTTTCAACACCAGCAGCAGACTGCCAGTCAACTCCCTGGTGATCAGCAGCTTACAGTGTTCAAATGAGCAACTAGAATGCTAACATTCTGAACTTATGCCAAAAATGTGGCACATACTTGATGGGATGGAAGTGGAAAACTGAACGCATTTTCTACTGAGGATACTGCAGTAAATAAGGACATTAGGGTGCTTCATACCAAACAAGTCTCCCAAGATGGCCACCAAAGAAAAAGGAGCCAAAATGATGCACATATATCACCCAAATGTAGACCAAGTATAGCTCAATGACGGAAGTGTGCAAAACACTTAGGGCCAGATGTAGCAAAGGATTTGCGCCTCGCAAACGGCGAAAATCGCCGTTCGCGTGGCGCAAATGCCTCTTTGCTATGCAGAAATGCATATTGCGAGTCGGGACCGACTCGCAATATGCATTTCAGAATCGCAAATAGGAAGGGGTGTTCCCTTCCTATTTGCGATTCGGAGTGGCATGCAATACCATTTGCGACCGCATATGCGGTCGCAAATGGTATCGCAGTTACCATCCACTTCAAGTGGATGGTAACCCACTCGCAAATTGGAAGGGGTCCCCATGGGACCCCTTCCTCTTTGCGAATGGACCCAAAACATTTTTTTCAGGGCAGGTAGTGGTCCCTTGGACCACTACCTGCCCTGAAAAAATACCGAAACTAAAGGTTTTGGTTTTTTTTTTAAGTGCAGCTCGTTTTCCTTTAAGGAAAACGGGCTACACTTTAAAAAAAAAACTGCTTTATTGATAAGCAGTCACGAACATGGAGGTCTGCTGATGACAGCAGGCCTCCATGTTTGCGAGTGCCTAGACTCGCTATGGGGCCACAATTTGCGACCCACCTCATGAATATTAATGAGGTGGGTCATTGCGACCCCATAGCGAGTCGCAGACGGTGTCTGAGACAATGTTCTGCATTGGAAATTGCGACTTGCAATTTGCGAGTCGCTCCGACTCGCAAATTGCAAGTCGGAATTTCCAACTTTGCTACATCTGGCCCCTAATTTGTAGTTTTTTTGCAGTTTTGTATAGTGCAGCCTTGATTGAAGGTATTGGAGTGCTTTACATGAGCATTAGTTACATTACACAAGGACACATTCATTTTGGTACATAAACATAACAAATAATTATAAAGTGATTTGTCGCTATTTGAGAACTCAGAAAATATGTCCTTATTTTAGTTTTGTAGAGCACTAACCATAATTTCTATGGGAATAAGACCCTCTCATGTTTATAATTTCTAAAGGAAATGCGTTAGTTATTACTGTTTTCATTACATCAAGATGATGTCAGTCATCCAACACTTTTGTAATAAATATAGAATGTTAGCAACCTAGTTGTTCATTAGAATACTGTGGAGAGGCAGAGGTCAGGGGCATCAATTCAGATAGTTGAGGGCAGGAAAGAGGGTGCAGATGCAACAAGTTGACCATGCTGGGCAGGAGGGAGAGGCAGTGACAGTACAATGAACTATGGAGGGCAGGGGAAAGGGTGGCTTGGGCAACAATCCAACCATGCAGAACAGACAAGAGAGGCTGTGGCAATATAACAAACCCTTGAGGGCAGAAGAGGCAGTGACAGTACAACCATACATGCCAACAAACCTGATTCATGCTGGAGACTCGCAATGTTTTTAAGCTCAAAAGGTATTTATTTTAGCTGCCTCCTGCCTAAAATCCCCTCTTTGTCAATATAAGTCAATGGTGAAAATCAATTCCCCAGGTTTGTTTTCAAAATCTCCCTCTTACCAAGTTTAAATTGTTGGCAAGTAAGGTACATTGGATCATGGAGGGCAGAAGGAATGGAGTAGGGACATGGACTTAAGTAATAGAGGGCCGGAGGGAGATGGGCAGGGGTTCCAAACCAACCTTACAGAGTAAGCATTAGGGGTTGCAGCAGCACAATTGACCACACAGGATAAGTAGGAGGGCAGTGCAGCACAACCGACCATGCAGAGCAGGAGGGAGGTGACTAGTCCATGGATTCGGACAACAGAGGGTAGGGAGGAGGTGGATGAGACAGCAAGCTAACTGTTTAGGGCTGGCAGAACAGCAGCGACATTGGTCTGTAATGAGGGAGCAAGGGCATCAACTTGGACAATTGATGGCAAGGAGGAGGGGAGTAAACAAAACTAAAACTGAAATAATGGTCTGGAATCAGGATATTAATACACTAAAAGAGATAAGATATTTGGGGTTAACGATATTGCATGATTTAAATAAGGTTCCACTTGTGACCTTTGAGAAAGTATACAATGAAGTTGATGAGCTCCTAAAAAGGTGGCAGACTCTCCCCTTAACTTTGCATTGTAGAGTAAACCTGGTCAAAATTTCAATCTTACCTGAGTTCTTTTATTTGTTTGATAATATCCCTTTAGACTTTGACAAGAAATCTCTTATGTAGATGCAGAGGAGAGCCCTTTCTTTTCCATGGGTTAGTAAGTGGATTAGGTTCTTGTGGAAAAAGTTGAGAAGGAGGGTTTGGAATGGCGGTTTAGGGCTTCTGGGCTTTCAATTCTACCGTTGGGCGTATCAATTGAAGAACAATAGGATGGTCCTTCTTTGTCCTGATAAATAATCGGTGGGCCTCATGTATAGTGCCATGTTGAAAAATCTGCCAAAGGATGGCTTCTTGTACAAGTTTAGGGACCCTAAAAATGTTTTTTAAAGTGCGTCTGAAGTGCTTGAAGGCCGCAGTAAAGATGTTGTACGGGGTTTCCGTTCTACAGTAAGATGTCAACGGTGTGGGATTCACCAGGGACCCCAGAGTGCCTGTTGGATAGCTTGGCAAGCACACTGAGGAAGTCTGGAATGCTATATTGGGGCAGGTGGTGGATGGGAGACATAGCCTTTCCTGGAATTCTTGGAGGGAGTTTACTGATGGGGCAATTTCCAGGTTTAATTTTACCAGATAACCGTGTGGCTCAGGTTCCAAGGGTGGATGAACACTGAGCTCAATTCCAGGGAAAAGGATCCTCAGGATCCCAAGGCAAGAAAGAAGTAGATATCTTGCAGGTATGGGCATCTGCTGAAGAAGGCACAAAACCCCCTCATTTGGTCTGGGACGGATACTTGCGAAGTTGGGAGAGATATGGCAAGTATCTATGAGTATGCTTTATTCTGTGACCAAATCAGTTGCATTAAAGAGAAACCACTTCTTTACCCTACATACAGTTTACTGGACTCCGGGCGAAGCTGGCCAACATAGGAGGAGATGGGGAATCGAGCTGTAAGTGAAGTGGAGTCAGAGAGGCGGATGATGTCCATATGTTTGTCAGCTGCTCTGCCCTGGAAAGGTTTTGGTTGGATGTGGGTAAGACCATCTCTGACATGTTGGGACTGGAAGTAGAGGTAAGTCCCACTTTGTTTATGTTTGGTGTGGTACAGCGAAGATCTGGGTCTGGGGGCCCTACCAAGATACACAGCCTGCTAGTATTTTATTAGGTCCTTTTGGCAAGGAGGGAAATATGTAAAGTGTGGTGTCAGCCCTCTCCCTCAACTTGGCTGGACTGTTGGGACTCTGTAATTTCAGGGAACTGGATAATAATATTTTTCGAAGCAAGGGTAAGGCTGCAGGTGGGACTTTCTGGAACTTGTTGGAAATCCACTGAAGATCATTATGTCCGATGAGTATACCTCTTGATCAGTTGTGGCGTCAGTTAGATGCCCCAGGTTACAAGCCTGTCTGGAAATCAACCCTGATATAAGCACGAGGGGCAGGAGAGATCAAGAGGGTGCTTACTTGAGGTGATTTTAGGAAAGAAAAAATAGAAAAGGGGGGGCAGGAGCAGTATATTTTGGTGGGGCAGCACAATGCCAGGCCAGGTCCTGCATCAACTCCCCCCATGTACATTGCAATTGGCATTTTACTTCACGTTTAAAAACTCCTAGAACTTCACTGAAAAAAATTAAGGTTACAGGCATGTTATAATTAGGAAATAGAATTTAAAAAACAAAGGTTACAGGGATATTATAGTGAGGTTTAGATTTTACATGCACAAAACCATAGAGATTCAGCTGTAATAGTTAGAGTGATCTCAAGTAACTATAACTCATGCCCCAAGGTAACTGTAACTCTCGCCCTCGTCATGCACTGCTAATTACCCCAGTTAATACATCGTCATGACATCTTCTTTAACATCAATGACAATACCACTGTAACATATGCAGTAAAATTGTTGATGAGAAAACTGCATGGCGAGGGTGCAAGTTATATTTACCTTAGGGCATGACTTACAGTTACTTGAAAT
The DNA here is from genome assembly GCF_031143425.1 of Pleurodeles waltl. Taxonomy (NCBI): domain Eukaryota; kingdom Metazoa; phylum Chordata; class Amphibia; order Caudata; family Salamandridae; genus Pleurodeles; species Pleurodeles waltl. Next base: position 1,749,367,533 of record NC_090444.1, read on the forward strand.
AACAGCTGAATTTCTATGGTTGGGTGCATGTAAAATTGGATATATATAGATATATATATATATATATATACATATATATATATATATATATCAAGATAGATAGATAGATAGATGGGACCTAGTTTTCATCGAAAAAGTGTTTTTTGACTTGCATATATCTTTGGCGTTACTTGACAAATCTTCACAACATTTTCCAAAAAAGTGCCTTCTAGGGTCTTGTTGTGCATGGAAAGTTTATAGGTGATCTGTAAAGTGGGGCCGAGACAAAGGGGGGGGGGGTAAAAAAAGTGCATTTCCCATGTTAATTCCCACAGACTCTTTAGACACATCTGCAGCCCAAACGTCTGGATGGAATTACACCAAGTCGGGCGAAAATATAGATTGTGGACCACAGTTTACGCTTTTTATTTTTTGGTATAAATCTGTTCAGTAGTTTGGGAGAAATTCAAGGAAAACCATATTTGTATATCTAAAGGCACGAACACCGCGAATCCCCCTGGTTCTCATGCTGAGATCCGACTGGCTGGCAACACTTTAAAGTGTTGGCAGCCATTTTGAGACTTGCCTTCAACTGAGTCTCAAAAATAAATGTAAAAAAAAAGAAAAGGGGTCAGGGTCCATTTACCCTAACCCCCTAGCCTTGGTGCAGAGTCCCCCAGGGCATTTTTGTTTTTTATTTCAGAGCAAAATTTGTGAATATTCGTAAATTTCACAAAAAAAGTGCAGTGTGCCATGCTTTTATTTATATTGTCCCTGGGTGGGTCAGGTCCCCGGGGCATCCCTTTTAATAATTACTAAGGAGGGGACGCATGTGGCGCCACTCCTAGGACTTTCAAAAGCCCCTGGGGACCACCACCTCCCCGTGGCTAATTTTAAAATATGAGTGGGGGGCCCTGCGGACCCCCCGGCCCAAGGGACCGCCACCTCCCTATGGCAAGAACAAAGACAAATTTAAGGGGCCTCATGGCCCAGTGGGCCCGGGGTACGCCAGCTCCCTAGGGCTACAATAATAAAATTAAGCAGGGGGCACATGGACACCCCAGGCCCCGGGGACCATCACGCCCCAGGGCTATAAAATAGAATGATGCAAGGGGTCATGTGGGCCCGACTGAGACCACCACCTCCCTGGGTCTGGCCCTCTGCAGAAGAGAGGAGAGGGGCCACATGGCTCCACTCCTGGAGACATGTACGGCACTGGGGACTGCCACCCACCAGGGCTCGCTCCTAATACCTCCCGAGGGGTCCACCCTCAGGAGTTAACTGTTTCCTTTTGCTTGGTGGGAGCTGTGACAACTCCCGGCAAACAAAAGCAAGCATAACTCCTCTCCCAGCATGCAGGAGCTTTAAAACTGCTACTGCTTGCTAGGAGCATGATTTTCATCTCTTTCCCTGCCCGCTGTCATGCTGGCAGGGAAAGAGATGAAACTATTGCTCCTGCATGCAGGGAGCTGCATTTAAAGCAGCTCCCTGGGTGCAGGAGCAGTGCTGACTCTCTCCGGAGGTGGGGAGCCTGCTGGAACCACAAAGTCCTTGAGGCTCCCCCGCAGTCCCTAGCAACAAAAACAAAAAGCATTTACTTCTGTAAAGTATAACTCATGGAACAGTGTTTTCGCTGCAGTTCCACCTTGTAGAGTTATCTGATGGAGACGCTCGAAGAACAATCATATTGGCAAAGTTACAAGGTCACTGGAGACATTTAGGTAGCTGTAGTGTAGGAGAGGCATTATACATTTACTCAACGATGTAACACTTACTAATTAGCCAGTAGAAAGTACACCCGTTCGGTAGACATTCTGCACAAAATGCTGGGCTCTTCTTGGATAAATATGCAGGACAGGATTCATTCAAGCATGATGCTCATTTCACAGAAATGTAAACTTAATGGGAAGCATTTACAGATATAAACAAAGCAGGTGCCCAAGTTGAAGCTCCACTTCCGTAAAGTACTAATTATCTAAATTTCTTGCACATGGTGAAGACACTGCAAATGCTTTTTCATTGCATTTTCAAATTGAAAGGTTTTCTGTAAACCTTGATGGAGGGTTTGGGTGTTTCTTGGGGGTCCAAACTGAGGTGGCATGATGTGCATGATGTGCAAAATAATGATGGAGTGGGATCAATTCAAGCATCCCACCCATCACTTTTTTCTATACTTCAAGGCTCTTAGGGAAACTTATTTCACAGATAACTTGATGTCGCCATTTTGGAACATCCCAAAATGCTGCGCAAGAGGGTTCGGACAGGGGTGGAGTGATGATGTGGCACCCTAGGACTGGCAAAGGGTGCCTGGCTTCTACAACTTTCTATCCCCACTTTCCCTCCCCTTCACAGGGGAGAGAAAGACTAGATGACACTAGGCCTGGGAGTGACACCCATGAAAGAATACCAACCTGGAAGGAGAAGTCACTCGATGCCCTGCAAGAATTGACTTAGGGAGTCTGACCACAGCTGACCCTCATGACTAGAATGGTTCTCTCCAGGGTCAGTGGTGCTGGCCGACTTATGCCTCATGAAGAACAGTTGGGAGAATGGACCTGCTAGGGGTCCATGGAGTGTTCCCCTCAGGCTTCTGTGAACTGGCCCCTGATTCCTTGCTGCTGACACACAGGTGCCATGTAAGATGACCAAGAGGCCATGGGAACTGCAGAGTGTGGCAAGGAGAGCATTCTGTTTTCTAGCTGTGGAGGATGGTCCCTAAGCAAGAAAGAGCCTCCGGAGAGCAGGCAGAGGACAGGTCTTAACCCCAAAACCATTATAGCCCCCACATATCCTAGACACTATATAGAGGGCGTCGTTATTGAAAGGCAGGCTTATTAGCTTTGTCAGGGTGTCACAACATTCATATAAGATGAAACAGACTCATGCAACACCAATAAAACTGCGAGAGATGGTACCATTTTACAATTACAATTACATTCATTAGAACATGTAATGGCTTACTATTAACCTGATGATAATAACACATTTGCATGACCTTCTCTAAGACATATAAAGTATCACATCAATTTTATCACTGTCATTAACATGCTTCCCCACCCCCTGACCGCCGTCAGAGTGGACGGGAGCCTGAGGTCGGGTGCCCCAGCTCTCCTAAGACACAGGCAAGCCGGGCAGGAGTGCCAGGCCCAGCTTCCTGGGTCTGGCACTCCTCCTGGTTCCCAGGAGAGATAGGGACACTCATGGTAAGTTGAGAAAAGAGCATGGCATAATGCTGCTCATTTCTTTCTCTGTTGTGTCGGCTCCCGGTAAGATTGAGGTCCCAGGAAGTGTATGGTGTTGTGGGGAGGAGGCTCCACGTGTGTTAAACCCAGCTAGCACCCCTCCCCCAGGGACCAAGTTTCTTTCCGCATTTTTCCTTCACCTGAAAGCTGTTTAGGACACTGTTGGTACCCTTTTGGTGGTGATGGCCCCCACCTGAGACTAGGATGGTTCTCCCCAGGTTTCCTGCCATCCCCACATAGTCATGGGGTCAGGGTGTGGTCACCCTGCTCCATTATGTGGCAATGTTTCGTTTTTTTCCAAGAGTCCTGTAATGACTGTCACAACTTATTCCCCAGGGTTGGTCAGATAATGAGGATCCATCCATCAACTTCAAATGGGCCACTCAAAGCATATGTAGGCAACAATTTTCCAACTAGTTCTAACTTTTTACCAGCATTAACCCCTTCATGCCCACCCAAAGCATATTTTTAAATGCTTATTTTTCATAAATTATGGAATAGATTTACATCAAAACCCAAACAACATGCTTCCTAAGTAAAGTTCTAACTTTTGACAACTTTTGACAATTGCTGTAATTAAAATAAATGGCTTTCCTACAGAAAGTCTTACGTTACTTAACTACACACTGTTGACTACCACTATACAATAGTGAATTTTAAATTAAAACATTTAAAAGCATTTTCTATGTTGTTTCATTAGAAACAACCCTGGGGCAGCCCCAGGATAGCTGAAAAACCCTGATTTGCCAAACAACTGCTGCATGAAAGATAGGCAGTAGAAATGCCATGACATTTTCACAACATTATTCATAACAGCAGGCAGCGTACCCCACTGGGCCTTGAGGGGAATCCTTAAAGTAAGATGGCCACTGCTGTGATGTGTTGGCCAGCCTAGCTGCTACTGGTTTCAATTTCATATTGCTATTGGCAAAGAGAATGATCGGGGCTATGGGTCATATCTTCCCAGGAGGTATTGTGTCTTATAACAACAGAGGTAAGGCTGAGTCAGTCCCCTCTGCAAGCAAAGCTTTGTGAAACACTTCTACCTGTGCACTTTGGGCTCAGAAAAGTAAACAGGGAGAGAGGTGGGGACTGGGCTGCATAGCTTAAATTAGCTCTTCAGCAACCCTGTAACATGGAACACAGCCTGAAAGGGTCTGTCTTATCCAGGTGACTCATTGACACCTGTTTGGTATAAGTCAATAAGGATGCTCAATGAAGGACCACATGCCAATTATGAACACAATTTAGCTTTACTAGAATTTCAGGTAAATGTATGCATTTAGCACATTAACAATAGTATAATAAGAATAGCAATGAAAAGCATCTATTTATATATAAGTACACTACAAAGAGCATTTATGTATATATATATATAAGCAAAGAGTTAATTGACAGATATAAGCTTTGATTAACTGTATACCAAAATACATCACACTACGATGTTCAGGAAGCAAAATATAAATGAGTTGAATACTTCAGATAAGCTTTGATTTACTGCATACCAAAATGCATGTTTCAATTACTGCTGCAGGCTCACACTACGATGTTCAGAAAGTAAAATATAAATGAGCTGAATACTTCAGATAAGCTTTGATTTACTGCACACCAAAATGCATGTTTCAATTACTGCAGCAGGCTCACACTACGATGTTCAGAAAGTAAAATATAAACGAGCTGAATACTTCAGATTATAAACACAGTGCAAGCATAATAATCAATCATAATAATAGAGCAGAGAAACAAAGGACTTTCATCCCTGTGTGGAACTTAACTGAGTCCACGAAATGCTGGGAAGCCCTCTACCGCCTGCTTGGACCTCTCTCCCCCTCAAGCATCACAGTCTCTGAACAGCAAAACAGGGAGGCAGCGCTGGGCCATGGCAGCTTTCACAACCCCTTCTGCGAGCTTCAAATCCCTCACCCGCACTTCAGTGCTTAAATAACTCGAAGCTTGGATTCTATCTCTTTCTGGCATTTTCTAGCTATGTTGTCAGCACTTGGCTGCTCTGCCCTTCCCCAACCTTTGTTTTCATTCCATCTTCTCCCTGTACTCTCGTTCTCAAGGTTGAGACGGAGTCTTCTACACAAACAAGCTTGAAAATAATATCATGAACTTTTCCACGTTGTTCGGGGGTTTCAGCAGGCATCACGCTCATCTACATTGCTCAAGCTAATTAACCCTTTGCGTCACAATGTCTTCCGCACCTTTCCCTATACTGATCAGGGTCTCTCTATATGCTCTTGTGCAAGGCTCCAAATTCCTTGATAGAGTATAGGCTGCAACAGCTCTCTTTGACACAGTAGGATTCTCTTATCAGTCACCAACCCATAAATATCATGAATATATTTTAAGATATATTGCAGGGGAAAACCATGGCTGCCCTGGCTGGCCCACCAGTCCTCTTTTGTGTACCTTATTGCTGATGCACACCACAGGCATGATGCAACATACATTTTGTTTGAAATCTGTATTTTTTACAGGTGTCAATGAGTCGGCTGAGGAGGGTTTGTGATTGATTATGCAGCAGAGGGCTTCTCCAGGTCTCTGCCTGACATAGGTGCTGAAAGTAGAGATGTGGATGCTACAGCACCCTCCGAATAACCATTCTGGAGTTCCAAAGGTGAATTAGCAATACAGAAGCCTTAGGTTATGTTTTTATCTTGTCACATTTCAAATGTGTTGGACCAGGCTTTTATGCATGATCTCTCCCAGATTTTTGGCTTCTGTTACTGAATCCATTTTTGTTGGCATTAGGATGCAGTGCATGTTTTCTCTGGCAACCAATAGTAAAATGATTGTGCTCTATCCCTAAGATATGGTACAATTGGCTTACACCTGGTTGGTACATTTAATTTACTTATACATTCCTAGTACTTGTACCCAGGGCCTGCACATTAAATGCTACTAGTGAACCTACAGCACTCATTTTGCCACCCACTAAGGTAGCCTTTTAAATAGGCCCCAGCGTAGAACTCCACTCTGCCTGGCATAATTTGTGGAATTTGGGCCCTTCACACTATGCAGAGTAACGCAGAGTTCCCGAATTCTGCCTTCCTGTGTGGAACGGAGTTTGTTCGTACGTGCAAGATTTGGTTTTGGTGCTTGCAAGCAAGTGCCGCATTACTCTTGTGCCACTAGCAAGCACCTGCAAAACTTTGCGTTCTCTTGCACTGCTTCCATCCGCGTTCAAGAGACTTCGCATTCGATCTCGCTGCTTCCAGATGCAGCGTTGGCCAAAACAGACCCGCTTGCGAGCGTGAATTCACCTGGAGTAGATTTACTCGAGATGCATCTAAATCTAGTCAAAAAGAGATTTTTGACTGGATTTTCTTCTCCAATGGACCCTTCAAGTTGTTTTTTAGTGTGAGAGAAGCCTTGTTTTTCAAACAGGAAGAAAGTGCCCCAGAGACTCCAACTTCCTGTTCCTGTCCAGCAGGCTCCACCCAGTGCTTTGCCTGTCTCCTGGTCACTTTTCACTTGGATTTCGAGGTAGAAGGATCACTCTTGTCTCCTGGATAAACCTTTGGATTTAAGGACTTTAATTTTGTGAAAACACACAAGTAAGTTCAAAAACTATTTTATAAGGGTGTTGTTTATTTGCTTGGGCATGCACCAGTATTTGTTTGTAATTTAATGTAATTTTTAAGTTTTATAGTGGTGGGTGGCCTGGAAGTTAAGTATGGGTCTGGTTATTATTTATTTTGCAGTACATTGATCTTTCACCTTTTGTAAAGTAAAATTGTTGCACTGTTCAGTACCTTTTCTACATGTTTGTGACATTTGCAACACTATTTTATTATGTGTCTTAGATTTCCAAAGGGCCATGTAGCCAGTAGGAACAAATAAATGTTTCAGTGGTATATGTTTTTAAAGGTATATGTTTTTAAAGCTTCATTTAGGGCAGGGATGGCATTGGATTAAATTAAAAATGCTGGCTATTGTTTGCATTTCATGCGCTTTTTGCAAAAAGTGTATGCGTTGTGGCGTAATATTCGATGGCAAAGGAGGATGTGTGTTGTGAAATTGTTAAAGCTCTGGTAATTTTCGTGACTTGCATGGTTGAATTAATGTTAGTGTTTTCTTCAGTGTTACCACCATGCCTGCTTATGGCCAGTGTGTGTGTGTGTGTGAACGTGTGTGTTTGTCAGCATCCACCGTTTGTCTTTGCTCTCCATGCCGTGTGGCCAGGGGCCATTTTGTGTAGTCTATGTTTGACCATGTGTCTGGCGGACATTTTCTGCATCCAGCCAGTGCCCATTTGCCATAGGCTTGCATGTGTTCTTTGCTTGCCATGCCTCCTTGCTCCTTTTTTTGTTTTACCAGGTAGTTGACAGCCATTTTATGCATTCAGCAAGTGTGTCTTTGCCATAGGCTTGCACGGGTTCTTCTTTGTTCCCCATGTGTTCTTGCTCCTTGTTGTTGTTGTTTGACCATGTGGCTAGTGTCCCTTTGCCATAGGCTTGCATGTGTCCTTTGTTTGTCATGCCTCCTTGCTGTTGTTTTACCATGTTGTTGGCAGCCATTTTGTACATCCAGCCAGTGTGTCTTTGCTATGGATGTCCCAGTCTTTTGTAGGCGGTACTCATTGTTCATATAAAATAACTGTGGTATAGTGTGAAATGTAACAATTCCAGTAAAAAAAACTTTGAGATCCTCAATCATATCAAAGCTCAGTAGAAACGACTCAATCGACTCTAATCCCAAATTATGTGGAATGAAAGTATATAAAGACTTGACGTCAACACAATAGGTCTAAATAATGGATTATGAAGATTCTTATGAATTTTGGGTAGCATATGTATGCTTGGAGCTTTGGTGTTACTTGAGACATCGATGCGAAACTGTGCGACCCCTTGTTATGTGAATTTGTTTATGTACAGGGTTGAACTCAGTAACATCATGAGCAATCCAGTATGGCAGCATCATTTACTTACATATTGGAGATACATTGATGATATTTTTTTAATATGGAGGGGTCCCAAAGTTAAATTGACAGTAGCTATTGACAATTCACCACCATAGATCACTGCATAAGTTTCACTGGAACATCAGTGAGAGCAAGATCACTTTTTGGGACGTGAATGTGACCAGAAATGGTTGTTTCTTAGAAACCAACATCTATGTCAAACCCACAGATCGCAATAATTTGTTACACTTCAGTAGTTTTAATCAGAATTCACTAAAAAACATTTGCCTTATTCTCAGTTATTAAGAATGAAGTGAATTACATCTGACCTAAGGCATTACAACACAGGAAAGGACACAATGGTAACCAAATGTAAGCAACGAGGTTACCCTGATAGAGTCATCCAGGAAGCCATTGAACGGGTTGAACTCAGCTTCTCACATTTAATAGTACTCGCAAGGATTCAGAAAGAATAGTATTTGTGTCAAAATAATCAACTAAGGCCCTGATTTATACTTTTTTTGCGCCGCATTAGTGTCATTTTCTGACGCAAAAGCGGTGCAAACTTATAAAATACAATTGTATTTTGTAACTTTGCGCCACTTTTGCATCAGAAAATTATGCTAATGCAGCTTAAAGAAGTATAAATCAGGGCCTAAGAGTGGTAGACTCAAAAGTACAACATTGAAATATTGGCCCATGCTCCAGACTGAGAATTATTTTGGGGTAATTTTCAATTTATCTCAAATATTTGCCTATCAAAGAACGAAGAACCTCAAAGAAACGTTGGAAAGTAAAGATGTCCCTAAAGACAACACAAGACACAAAGGGACCACAGCTTGTCTCAATTGTGGCAGTTGTAATAATATCATAAAAGGCACCACAATAACTCATCCATCCCAAGGTACCAAGATTAAGTTGGGTACCACGGTTACTTGTGACTCCAAGAATGTCATCTTTCTCCTTAAATGCACATGCGGACTAGCTTATGTGGGAAAAATGGAACAGAATTAAGACCACATTGATAGAACACAAAAGTAATATTCGCAACAAAAAGGAAAATTCCACAGTAGTCACACACTTTAATACTTATGGCCATAACGTCAGTCAATTGAGATTTCTGGTCCTAGAAAATGTACCCATCAGAGATGACTGTGGCAATAAAAAGAACTTACTCATGAGAGAACTATACTGGATCAAAGGACTTGACACTGTCATTCCTAAAGGTTTAAATGGCAGCATGGAGTTTAGTTGTTATCTTTGAATACCTCTTATTTATTTATTTATTTTTGCTGCTTTACATTTGATTTGTATCTCAGATTAATGATTCACAAGTTAACATTTTGAAAGATTAACAGATGCCTTGTCCTATCATATGGCAGATTATTTCTTATGGCGACATGCTACGAACATTTTTTTGCTGGTTTTCTGAGGCTGGGAAGACGTTGTCTGATTCCTGAACGTAGGGTCAGCTGTGTGTTGCCAATGGGATGGGGCAATATTTTGGTAACATTCGAAGCCATGCACTTGTTAGACGCGATAAGAAGAGATAAAGTGCAATTCATTCAGTTTACAGCAGGTGTATCCTTGTTCAGGTTTAAAGATGGCGTGCATGACAATGTAGAATGGTCTGTTCTTTATGTTTACCATCTTGGTCAATAACTAAGACAACATGGCGACGTTCACGGATGCCAAGAGGGATTACACACAAGCGGGCACACGTTTCACTGAGGTAACGAAACAGAACAAAAGCCGTGCCGGCTTAATTCAGTTCACAAACAAGTTTATTAATAGTATTAAAGTTGTGTTCACTATCTTGATTTAGCTTACACTGGTTGTGGTCACCTGATTGTTCGGTGTAATGGGTTCTCTTGACAGCATGATAGTCTCATGGGTATTTTCTTACCAACGCTCATCATACTTTGCAATTGATTTTGTCAATAGCATGATAGTTATGTTCACTATCTTAACATGATGTACACTTGTGGTGATCATTTAGCTGTTGGAAGTGATCTTTAGAATTATTCTTTGCTACCTGACGTTTATCTCTCTATCAATAAGTGCAATAAACAGAAGATGGACAGTTTTACCACTGGTCTTACGTTGTATGTCATTGCACAACACATTCCACCTGAACAAAAACAATTTGGGCAAGTGGCTGATTCCACATGGCATGTTTCACATTGGGTTTGAAGTAGGCACAATTAGAGGAATTGTTTCTATCTTGATATGTTGACATTCAAGTAGCATGCTTTTATGGGCATGATTAACAACTTGTTCCCTGGAACATAGACAATTGTTTTGAAAGATTTAATTTAGTATGGTGGGACGCGCTCCTCTTTTTATAAACTGGATGGTTTTGAATTATTTTTCAGTAAGTTATTCCCCTGTTGAAGGGCTAGGCCCAAAATGCATTAGGGCAAAGGAATGCATGGAAATATGTGACCAGAAGCTTTGAAAAGCCCAATCGAATTATGTCATATTGTATATGTTTGAAAAAAGACGATGGTACCATGATCAAGGAATAAACATACTCTTCATTTGAAGTTCAGATTTGGGATGTGGAGTACTGATCTGAAGATTTACATGAGAATTTGGGATATCATGTGTGACTCATTGCCACTTTTTCAAAGAGAGTGCATTTAGAGGAAGTCTCTCCCGACCAAGATGAATGCTACTCATGTATTTAAAAAGTAGGACATGTGGGTTTAAGTTTGACAGGTCTTGGTAGTGATAAACTCTTAATTTCTTTTTTGTTATTACTGTAAGGCTAATCTAGTCAATTGGATAACACTGGGTTACCTTATTACTTTTAATAAGTGCTAACTTTTGATTGGGAGCAGGTAGAAATCTCATGTTTGGACTCAAATAACTTGTAATTAAAAATCCTTTTTAAAGGAAAAGCTGGATTTTAAGTCACAATTCTGAAAATGCCAGTTTTACAAACTTGCCATTTTCTTGCCCTAGCTTTTTGGTACCTGCTGACAGTGTCCTGGGTCACATTATTGTAACAGCTCTACTCTTGGGGTTTGGGTATTCCTGACAGACAGTGAGACAAAAGTGACTGGATACAGGTAGGATGGGAAATCCTGCCTGGATCGTGGGGGCAAAGCTGTTTCCTGCCCCACTTACACTTCAAAAGGATTTCCAGCAGTACATGGAGAGGAACCTGACACCAGTGCTTTTTCACCCTAGACTTCTTGGAGCCTTGGCAGGGGAAGGGAAGACCTTTCCAGAAGCAGAAGCGGGGGTAGCCCAGGATGACCCTCTACTTCAAAGGCTGGCTCTAGGTATATATATTTGGCCCACAAAACACCAGTTTGGCACATTCCTGGACCTTGAGACATCACAAAAGGACTGCCTTGTTTCCCAGGGGACTGCCATGCTACTACTGGAGGACTGCCCTGCTCCCTGTGGCCTACATCACACCAATGCGAAGCTCTGGTGAACACAACTCTTTGCACTACAGTCACCGCCATTGACGATCAACAATGTGTGATCTGGACCTCACGCTGCTGCAACAACAGCCCAGGGTGCCTGCCAGCACAAAGCTCCAGCAAATATCATCTGCAACGCCCAGCTTACTCTTTGTACAACAACGATGACCATCCACACTGCTCACCTTGTTCCTCATGGCATCCTCTGCCGTGAATTGAACTCTTTTCTCCGGACTTTGAGACAGTAACTTTCTCAATTGGACTAACCAGGTGCCTGGATCATGCCCATGCTCTATCATAGTCAGTCTGAACCTGTGACTTCCCCCAATCTAGCACAAGCAGATGACCTCGAGTGGCGCTTTGTGCTTTTAGGCTCCAGATCTACCTAAAACTTGGAAATTGAATATCTTCGGTTCTCCTGATTGGATATTTGTTGTTCTGGTATCATTATATTTACTCTAGTTTACTAAATTGGTTTCTGATTTTTCTTGTTTGTGTTTTCACAGTATCACTGTTTGTGTGCTGCATACCTACATTACACTTTGCATTTAAGTTGAGACTGACTGTTTTGTGCCAAGCTGTGAGAGGGTTAAGCACAGGCTAATTTAGTGACTTTTGTGGTTCACCTTGACAAGGATTGTAGTTGTTGTCACTGTGGGGCTTCCACCCTGGTGGAAAATAGATTATTAGTAGGTGCAGATAGGTACATGCAGCTATTAATAACGCCACAATCACACATAAGGTCCAGTTAAGATCTCAATAAATAAATCCTTGCTCAATTCTTGGTAGCTTGGCTCATGAGCAGTCAGGCTTAACTTAGGAGACGGGTGTATAAAGCATGTAATATCAACTAAACAGTAAATAGGAAAGCCACAACACACAATAATAATCCAACACCAATTTTTAAAATTCGGCAATATTTTTATTTTTAAAATTACATAAATATAGCAAAGATCCAATGTAGGGAACCGGAGATAGGAATTTTTAAAGATTATATTTATTTAAAAATGTGCTTTCTAGTGCTTAAAAGGAAAAAGCATCAACTGTGGCCATCTGGTCATGCCTTACTGGGAGAAAGTAAAAGTTTAAGGCTGACCGCGATGGTGCCCTGGTTGGATACACTAAGCGGGAGACCTTGGTCAAAATTTTACCTTCTGACTTAAGGCCTGAGCTAGATTTCGGCGGACAGGTTACTCATTGCTAGATATCCCATCCATTGAGATATAAATCCCATTATTTCCTATGGGAATTATATTTCGGCAGATGGGATATCCGTCACCGTTGCGCTGGAGTAACCCGTCCACTGAAATTTAAGTTAGGTACTTAGGGGGTCATTCTGACCCCGGCGGTCATGGACCGCCGGGGCCAGGGTTGGAGGGAGCACCGCCAACAGGCTGGCGGTGCTCCACAGGGTATTCTGACCGCGGCGGTTCAGCCGCGGCCAGAAATCGAAAACCGGCGGTCTCCCGCCGGTTTTCCGCTGCCCTGTAGAATCCTCCATGGCGGCGCAGCTCGCTGCGCCGCCATGGGGATTCTGACACCCCATACCGCCATCCTGTTCTTGGTGGCTCTGCCGCCAGGAACAGGATGGCGGTATGGGGTGTCGTGGGGCCCCTGGGGGCCCCTGCAGTGCCCATGCCAATAGCATGGGCACTGCAGGGGCCCCCGTAAGAGGGCCTCACTTTGTATTTCAGTGTCTGCTTTGCAGACACTGAAATACGCGACGGGTGCCACTGCACCCGTCGCACCTTCCCACTCCGCCGGCTCACTTCTGAGCCGGCGTCCTCGTGGGAAGGCTGTTTTGCACTGGGCTGGCGGGCGGCCTTTTGGCGGTCGCCCGCCAGCCCAGTGCAAAACCCAAAATACCCTCAGCGGTCTTTCGACCGCGGAGCGGTATTTTGGAGGGGGGAACTCTGGCGGGCGGCCTCCGCCGACGCCAGGGTGAGAATCACCCCCTTAGTCTTTTTTCTGGAGCTTTTTCTCTGGACGTCGAGCGGTTCGCCTCCCAGGCCAGCGTGTGGTTTGACAACAGTGGTCTGGCTCAACATGATGCCCCGGTCAACTCCTGGAGGTCTTGTGGATGCCAAAAAGCTCTGGAGCAAACCTGAAATTCAGGCCGGGTCACTGTTTGACATTGCCGGGTTGACTCTCAACGACAGGTCGGTCACATTATGGAGGTTTTATTCAAATGTTCTCCAGACTTCTGGATCCTCTTCTTTTGGGTCTTGAAGTCTTCACAAACTTGATCCAAGATTCCAGAAGCTCTAAGTTGCTCCATGAGAGTTGGGACTGCAACTCCCACAATGAACCTCGTTAAATCCTCCTTAAAACTCCACTGGATGCTGGTCAGTTGGGCTCTTCTTGCATGACTTGATGCAGGGAACTCTTGGTAGCTTCTTTGTTTCTGTTGCTTATAAGTAGTCCACTCCTGAATCTTTAGAAGCAAGGCAAAGTCATTTTGTGTCGAAGCCCAGAGTGTGCCGCAGGTGCATTCCTTCAGAGTGCAGCTGTTCTTCATGCAGACCAGGGGTTCTTTTCCTCCGTTGAAGACCAGTTCGGCCAACCAGCCTCCTTCCTTCTCTGGCATGTGCTGCTGCCGTTCTCTGCCCACCAGACGGTTCCTTTGTCTCAGCTCAGGACACTTCACACCTCATTAAGGTAGCTTGGCTCAGTATGTCAAAGGCTGAGCAATCGGAAAAGGCTACTACAGGGCTGATTTTAGGTAACTTTAGGAAAGAGTTCTAAAACTATTTTCCTGTTATAGTTATAATAAATCTAACCTAAGCAAGTTGTTGGGTTTATTCTAACTGATAATTTGATACACTGAATGATGTTTGTAGCTCACTCATATTAAAAGTAAGACTTTATTAATTTTAAATAAAGCCTTCCCATGTTAGCCTGTGGAGCTAATTCACTACAATGGGGAAAAACAAAATTGAGAGTTTTTCCCTCACCAGGGCTTATAAAACATCTTTTATAATGTTCCTGCTTATAGTCACAAGGCACCATGTCCTTGGGGCACCTAGGGGAGATGTTAGGGATGACTTATATGTAAAAATTAGGTAGTTTATGGCTTTGGAAGTACCTTTAATTCCAAAGTCGAATCTTCATGTAATTTTAAATTAAAAGCAGCCTGCAAAGCAGGACTGACTTTTAAAGTGACAGCAGGCCAAACAACTTACTGGCCCTCTAAGCCCACATGCCCTACCATATACTAAGGACATACAAGTAGGCTTTCAGTACCAATTGTAATTATACCTAATTACCATATACCTTTTTTAATCAGAACATTGGCCCTGGGCCTGGTTAGTGGGACCCATGGCACAATCAGAGTCAGAAAACACCAGTATAAGTCAGAAATGGGAAAGTGAAGGGGCACCCCCAAAAAGCCCATTTTTCTCACAGACACCCAAAACCGATAACCAATTTCTTACACTGTGTGCTCAAAGACAGATGTCAAACGTCAGGCTATATCTTCCAACAAATTGCTGCCTACTTATTTAACATGAAGCTTGATGTTTAGTTTTCTTTCTCTAGCTTGTGACAATCTTGCTGGGGCACAGGAAGTGTGAAATGAAAGGCTGCAGGGTGTTATTCTCTTTTATAACACAACACAATATAAAGACCTGTAAATGAACTGTACAAATGTTTCAAAATTCATCAGTAGTTAAGAAAGCACAAATAAAGCCCATTGGTTGGTAATTCTGTGATGGAATTAAGAGCTTAAAAGAGAAAACAAATCAAGACACAACTTGGCTTTGTACAAATTTGTGGAAACCTGTTTCTCACACACATTATTGTTCTTGTGCTATACAGTTTTCTCATTAAAACTGCATGTTTGTTAATGTTCATTTCAATTGAAAATGTGCTGTCTGTAGTTGAAAGTGCGCTACCACACCATGGTGTAGTAATATACCCGAGACAGCGTGCTTTAAAATGCACCATTGGCTACATACTAGACCATTGCCACTCTTCTGCTGAAGGGGTGTGCCTCATTTGCTACACTTTTTCTTTGTGAGATGCTTAGATGTTTCACTGATACAACAAGCAGAGAGATTCACACTGTGCCTCCGGCTGACAGAACAGATGGCAAGATGTGAAACCTTACTTTAAACTGTGCACTTTGAAGGTCACTTCTCATTTTGGATAAAGAACTCACATCCAGAGACAGTACTGGCATTCTGAACATTAACATTTCAAGAAAAAATACACAGTGCTACCAGAGACATAGCTGACAATCATGCAGCAGGTACAGTTGCACAGGGGACCTGGGTTTTGAGGGGCATACTGCACCCCAATTTTAACAGTAGGTTCGCACCCAACAGAGAGTGAGAGAAGCATTCCCTTGCCTAAATTACAACCCATGAGATCCTTGTATGCCACTGAGTTCCAGTCCATACTTTTCACCACACCAGATTCAGAAAGCAACAAGGTTGCCCTCCCGGAAGTCTAGCCTGGCATAGATTATACAAAGGAAATGGATAGCAGCTAAAATGAAAACAAAACAAACCAGAAAGTTGTAGACCCTTCTGGAGTCAAGATAGGGCCTTAAACCGTTATACAACGCTTATGAGGTAAAATGATACAAGTCAAATAACATGGGAGCCTACAGACAATGAAAGACTGTAGGGAAAGGTTTGTGGCTGTTCTTGGAAACATTTGAGTCTCAGTTTTTTTACTATGGGTTCGTTTACACTTAGCAGTCAAAGGAAGGAAGGCGTGAGACAGAATATACCAAATATTTCAAGTATGCCACAAGGCATCTTACCCAGGTTTCTCAGTACAATTGTGTGCAGGGCGTTATTCGGTGGGTTTAAGTCCAGACAGCAAAGATTTTTCCAAAAACATCACAAAGCACACAGAAAGTTTTACACACCAAACAAACTCTGTTAAAGCTAATAGGTCTGGCTTGCATTTTCAGGCATAAGGACTTTTTAATTAAGGTGAACACCTAATTCAGAGATAATGGCCATTAGTTTCTGACCTGGTCTTTAAATCCATAAGCCATTGGTATCACCTGGGTTGAATTAGTTACTGCAACAGAAGCAAATTAAGACTACAAAAAGCATTTGCAATGTAATAGGTCTCGCATATTTCAAACAAGTTAATTGTCATATTTTGACAATAGTGCCCACGAGCAAAAACAAAAGAAAACATGAGTGGAAACTGAGAAAAGAAGACTTAACAAAATAAAAGAAAGTTAGATTTAAAAAATAAACTTTTGTTTGTCCTGCTGGACACGTTTTTGCCAGTCACAAGACTTCTGTTTGCGGGGCACTGGAAGTTAAAATGAACAAAATAGTACCTTGATCACGTCGAGAGTAGCGGACGGGCACTAATTAAGTTGAATCAATTAGTGCTTGATCACTGCTCCACACAGAAGAACGGAAATTATGGCAAACTAACAAATGGTGAGCGTCAGGCGGGCTCCAAGTCCTTTACTGAACACAACAGTGTCTCGCATGCAAGACGCATGCACCAGCACATGCACTCGCAGGATCGACCCTAACAGGTATTGACAGATTAAGTTGAAATTAATTAGTGTTTGATCCCTGCTCCACACAGAGGAATAGAAATGATGCCAGGTGTACCATGACGAATTACGAGTCTGCAAAGAAGAGTGCCACGCAAGCCAACAAATGGTGAGCGACAGGCGGGCTCCAAGCCCTTTACTGAACACAACAGTGTCTTGCATGTGAGACGCATGCGCCAGCACTCGCAAGCTCGACCCTAAAAACCAGAATGCAAATAGTTGCAACATTAAAGCCTATGACTAGAAACAGTGTCGGTGATAACAATGGAGTTAGATGGCCAATCTTGTTTGTTATGTACTCTATAATGTTCTTCACTGAAAAAATAGCAAGTCTTCAACAGCACATTTTTATACTTGCCGTTTTCTAGCTGCGCAGGTATTTGCGACATCTCCAGCTTTTCTTAGTTTTTTTACTCTTTCCCCATATCATCATCTATCTGCTCACCTCAGCCGAGGGTCTTGGCTGCTGCAAAACGCCGCAGCACCTCCCAAGCGACATGCACAGCATAGCCTTTTCTGCTGTGTTGACAGATTGCCATTTAGTCAGCAGGTACAAAACAAGTGTTTCTGCTTCCAGTTTCCGCTATGACAAGGTTAACATTTTAAGTGATGGAATACAGTGTATAGATTTCTCCATACCGGAGACCCATGACTCCGCCACACTTGAAAACACTTAATTTTAGTGATGGAGTACATGAAGGGTATAGTTTCTGTCGATGAACCCCTGACAGCCACTCAGCCTAATATGCCAGGGAAATGCTTTTTCTTCTCTCCTTTAACCCGAAGGGAAAGAAAATGCATAAGTGTATAAGGGATGGAGGCAGCCATTTTGTTCCGACAAATGCTTTCCCCAATGAACGCTCTCTTTACCATCTGCTCCGATGGTTCCTAATGCTGTGACCGCCGTCTCCCGAAAACCATAGAAATAATGAGCTCCTGCAGGCTGGCAAGATACAAGAACAAAAGTTAATTACTTTTTCAAAATGAGGCAACAAAGCAGCTTGTTTTATTAATGAAAAAGTGATTAGTAGAGTGGGATAAATATATTGAGCAACACGCATCAAATTCGTTCATAATTTGCCCATTTCTTCCCCGGATGAGCATCTTGGCGCGCGTTAAGTGCAGCGCAGTTGAAAATTCGACTTTTAATAGAGCATATTAAGTCCCCTTTTGTGCCATGAAAGGAATAGGTTGTTTTTGTGGTCGCGAAAGCTTATAGTTCGATTATTTTCTGCAAATATTCAGTGTGCACACAGAAACGCATTGGGCATTTACATGGATAGCAAAACACTGCTGCTCAGAGGGACACTGAATAGCATCTGGACATTTTATCATTGATGGGAATAAGCGTGGATTTAGAAAATCCACGTCATCAAAGCGATTACAATATGCTACTAAATGCACTCCCCGCCCTAGTTAGGGACATCTGGCCTTATATAAACAGAAGAAATATATATAATATACATAACGTATATTACCCAAAGCATGTTCATCCAAGAGGGTATGTTGAAGCTGAATAACAGGTGTCTGCTGTTACCTAACTCAATAGCACGCATTCTATTGACGTGGGTTGGATGATAAACAGTGTTGACCCTCACGGATTTGAACCTGTAACTATGAGGTTAAACAGAAGTCCATACAGCAGATGCATTAGTCCACTGAGCACCAAAACCCAGTATCATGTAGGACAGCACTGTCCAACGTAAATCAAGGAGTGATGGATCTATGTTAGAGTCTCAGAAAACATCCTTAAGACAATTTCACATTTGCAATACAGGTGTCCAACGCAAGACTAAGAGGCAATATGTTCAGTGAATTCTCAAAAATAATTCTACGTACAATTTAAATGGAATACCTTTACACAGTCTCAGGCTATCCTGAAATGTTTTCATGGATCCTCCTGGGTGTACATTTGACCTATAACTAAAAGTAAGTATACAGTTCCTACAAAAGCCAAAAGCACTGCATGCAGGTCAGAACCCCACATGGGCGTAGCCACTTTCAGGAGCAAGAGCACTCACACACCCCTTAGGGTGTTACGCTTCTGTATCAGGCAGTTCCACGGGCCAGCACTGCAATGCCCAACGGGCCCCACTGGGGAGCTCTTTGCTGGAGATCTTTTCTGGTTTCTGATGTGAATGGTGCAGTGGAGGTGTGGTGTTATGAGAGTGAGTAGATTGGTGCAGGAAAGGGAAATTAGAAATGACTAGGGGAGGTCCAAAATCAGTTTATTCTGTAGGAGCCCCTCTCATGATTAAAGGTAAGGCAAGTCAGTAATGGGCCAAATGATCTTTCTGACTCAGGTGTATGAATGGAATAAGGTTGACATTTTTCTTGCCTATTTAATGTCCCACGTGTTTCATGGCAATTCTTCAGGACCAGAAACATAACCTACTCTCAGGGGGTTGTGTTTAATGGATATTCCTAGGTTATCCACCCCTTGCAAAATAAGTGTGTAGTGTCTACCTGTTCTGTAAATAGCTGACCTGCAAAGAAGCACAGAAACAATCAAATGAGGAAATTCTCTCATAGAAAGTGTTAGCGCATCAGACCTTAATAAGTACACTTACAAGGGGACGCTTATAGGTCGATGAACCTTTTAACTCGTTTAAGATGTTCTTGCCATAGCTCCAATATAATGAACAATAGCCAATAATCAATACACAATGATCAATAATCATTAGACAAATCAATAATCAATGGAGTCAGTAATTATCACACACCATGACCTTTCAGCCATGAATAACCACTCCTTAGTAAATGCTTAGTCATTTTATTTCCCTTTTACTAACAATGCTAAAGTCATGTATATTAATCTCAATATCAAATGAAACACATATAAGAACAATACTGGTTAACCAAAGCGACGGAAGAAACACAATCCAATCAAGGCTTGAATCACAACACATTCTAAGGCAATGGTGCAAATCAAAAGCAGAGTCAGCTGCAACAAAGATATCGCATACATAGAACTCAGCAAGATAATTCATCAAAACATTAGTCCCTGTAATTTGTCAGTCGGCATGTGAATACCCTCATCTAACCCAGATTAGCATCAGCATGTTGGACTTCATGCAAAACAATTTAGAACACAAATTTAGAAAACATTTAGCTATGGATCTATCAAAACAGCGCAGTTGGTACCTAGAAAGAAAAGGTATAAAAATGTCAATTCATTCACATTGTCATATCTACCTATCCACGGTATGGGTTAGCAAGCAGAATCAGTCTTCGTCCTCAGGTCATCAATCGATCAGCAAACATCAGGCTCTCAGTTAGAGAGCATGAGCCTAATGACAGACTCTCAAGTCTCTTCTTCTCTCAATATCGCATCTCATAACGGGGTAAGATCTGCCTAAAATTCGGAATAATCCTCCTCTGTCGTGTTGTTATATCAAAGTCAACTAAACTATCCCCTAATTCCGAATCGGTCAGTTAATCGTACGTTATTACTCTACCCAATAATTTTTGTATCCCAGATCTATGACTTCTAATATTTCCTCTTCACACAAAGTTTATTGGTCCACTTTACGATGTCCTCATCATCTGGCTCGTCAGGTAACAAATTTGTTGCATCTTCCTCTCCAGTCAGTGTCTACATTGTTTGCGTCCTGGGAAAGTACTTTTCACACACATTACACACAGTTCGCTACATTTTTAAGGACACTGTCTCCTGTTAGTTGGTTCTCATGGAAAGCTTCTGCTAAGCATTTTATTAAATCAATGAACGTTTCACAGTTAGTTCACTCTGTCAGCATTTTCTATTAAACGCTAAGAAATACAGCTTCTGCATGAGCGCTGGCAAAACTAGGCCAACACACTCGCTAAGTTAAGGCCTACAATTAATAAGCTAGAAAATACTTCATAACCCCTAATATGACATATTACCACATTAATCTAATACATTTTCAAAATTTCATAAGTATTAATCATTAATTAATACATTTCGTGAACATTGATGGCCATTCTCCAAGGTCACATTTTCAAATGTGTGCATTATTTTTCTCTACATTATTCATTTTCTCCATATTTCCTTATTCAAAATACATAAGCATTCATTAATAATTTCTAATTAAAACACCTGCTTCAGCAAAAGCACAAATCACAGTAGTGGCATACAGCAAAGAAATACTCATGCAGTGCAGTCATGTAAACGACAGCAGCCACTAGATTAACAAGGCTAAATCTGGCTTGCCAATTGATCGCTTAAAAAGTTCAAACGAGTGGCACAGGGATCGCCTCTTGTGCGTCTCACCTAAAAAGTTTGAAAGGGAAGGTAATGACAGTGAAACAAAGTAAACTAGGCCAAGGGCTTAAAGAATTTAAAATGGCAGTTATTTTCACCGCCTGCCCCACAAGGTAAGATACTCACTTGAGTCCCGTAGAGCATCTTGCCAGAGACCTACCCCCTCCCTCACCACAGTGAAGGCAGGAACTGGCAATAGGCTTTTAAAACTTGTTCTCATTGCCTAAACAAGAACAGCTGAGACTTGTGAACATTTAGGTTCCTCAAAAGACTAGACTGTAGCTTGTGTTCAAAGTATGGTCACCATCTTGAGACTAGCGTTAGCTGTGAGCCTTTCTTTGTTTCTAAAAGGCACCTCTAAACAGTATCAGGCCAATGGAGTAATCCGGCGGCCATCATGTAAAGGGGGTTCATTATACATCAATGGTACACATGTCATGTCACAATGCAAATCTGAAAATAAGACATAGAAACAATACGATTATGGAAAAGATGTGTTCTGACCTGCACGCAATGCTTTTGGTTTTTGTAGGAACTGCATACTTGCCTATAGTTAGGTGGGGGCATGTATGCTGGACCTTTAACAGCCCTCCGTCCCTTTTTGTTGTGAACGTATATTTAACATATCGGGCAATTTGGTTGTCTTAGCAAGAACCTCAATAAGTTACTCACCTTCGCAGTTTATTCCGGGCACACACCGGTGCATGGCTGAGACACACTGATGGAGTGTTGTAGAGAAACCGTTGTGACACTGCCTGCTTTGGTCTTCAGCTGCATAGACTTGATCTGCTGCATAGAAGACTTTTGCAGGTTACTCCACCCACCTCTGATATAAAGTTTAAGGTCTTCATTGAGTTCAGACATGTACATTTCTTTTGGGGCTGTGGGTATGTGGGTGAGATGCCTACTGGAAGGTCTTTGTCCAATTCTTGTTGCTTCTTATCTGTATAATGGGCTGAGTGTCAGTTGTGTGCATGGTAATAGGATTCTTACCAGGCATGGGAAATCATCACCAGGAGACCTCCACAAGCCCCCAGGATCCCAAGCTCACAGGGCCCAGGCTTCCAGTTCTCCAGGGCACCACACTGCTTTTTCCTGATCCTCCCACTCTGCTGCTTCCCGTCTCCCAAGTGCCAAAGGCAAGCCCGTCTGCGCCTGTCCGTGGTTGGATCGCGCCTAGTGTCTCTCCGCACTCCTGCAGATACTCTGATGCTAATCTCCGCGTGCTGAACCTTGGATGAAACAACAACTGCTGCCTCGCATCACCTCGCTCCACAGCCGGACCCTTCACCTGCACCTACTGGTGGTTCACCTCCACCATAGGACTGACCGCCACCACAGGAACGGGCACCACGCCATACCTGATCGCTGAAACCTCACCCGAACAACTCAGCTGTCTCCTTATTAACACCAGATCCCTCTGCAAACATGCCACAGAAATCTGGTAAACCATCTCCGCCCTCGCCCCTACGTGACCTTCATTACAGAGATATGGCTCACCCCCTTGTCAGCCCCAAATATAGCCACCGCCACACCCTTTGATTACAAGATGAAACACTGTGACCACACTAACAGACATGGTGGCGGCATCGCCATCATTCACAAAGAATCATTCGGCTGCACCACCACAGATGACGACACCACGCCATTCATGGAACACATGAACTTCCAGCTTCGCCCCAATGATAAAATGACCATCAAAGGCACCCTCGCCTACAGACCCCCCAGGACCCCAAACTGACCTCAGCGATGCTATCGCTGAATTCATTACCTCGCTCCCCTTAGAACTGGAACATTACCTGTTCCTTGGAGACCTCAACTTACATCTAAACGACCCCACGGACACCAACTCCACCGACTTCCTCGAACAATTGAACAACATAGGCCTCAAGCAACTGGTCACAGACCCCAGGCACAAAGCAGGACACATGCTGAACCCCATCTCACATCCAGCAACTGAATCAGGTACATTCACACCACTGAACACACCTGGTAAGACCACTCCATTGTGCATTTCACCATCACCATCACCATATCTCCCCCCCACCCATCAACCACAGAACCTCCGGTCACAGTTGGCGCAAGGTCACCCAGCATCAATGAAAAGATGCCCTCAACCATAGGATTGACCGCCACCACAGCAACGGCCACCACGCCAACCCTGATCGCTAAAACCTTGCCCGAACAACTCAGCTGTCTCCTAATGAATACCATATCCCTCTGCAAACATGCCACAGAAATCTGGGACACCATCTCCACCCTCACCCCGACGTGATCGTCATTACAGAGACATGGCTCACCCCCACATCCGCCCCAAATATAGCCACTTCCACACCTTTCGATTACAAGATGAAACACTGTGACCACATTAACAATCATGGTGGTGGCATCGCCATCATTCACAAAGAATCAATCGGCTGCACCACCATAGATGACGACACCACCCCATTCATGGAACACATGAACTTCCAGCTTCACCCTGACGATAAAACGACCGTCAAAGGCACCCTTTCCTACAGGCCCCCTTGACCCTGAACTAGCCTTAGCGATGCCATCACTAAATTCAACACACACTTGGGACAAGGTCGCCCAGCATCAATAAAAAGATGCCCTCAACGTCGCCCAACCCATCATCACCTCAGACCAGAATCAGGCAGTACAGAACTTCAACTCCTTGATCTCCACCATCGCTGATCTAGTCGCACCCACCAAACTGACCAGAACACACAAATCAAACAAACGAGCCAGCTGATACACCCCGAATCTCAGCAAAGCAAAACTCAAATGCAAACAACTGGAAAGAAAGTGGCGAACCAGTAGCAACAACACAGACCGAGCCACCTTCAGGTCAGCCCTGACCAACTACCACTGCCAGCTCAAAGCCACAAAGAAGGAGGCCCTGACACCCCTGTACGAGACCAGTGCCAATCAAACCAAGGAACTGTTCACCATTACTAAAGAGTTCAGCCACCGAAAACGTGAACCCCCCCACAGGAACTCTGTGATACCCTCGCCGACCACTTCCATAACAAGATAGCAAACATCTACATAAACTTAAATCCCCAGACCACTGCCCCCCTCTACATCCCTTCCACCGCACCAGCTGTCCAACCCCTCAATGCATGGTAACAACTCAGTACAGCGAAGACCATAGCGCTGATGAATGCCATCCACTCTGGCACACCCACCGACCCTTGCCCCCACCAATTGTTCAAGCTAGGAAGAGATGAGATGAGGCACCAGCTTACCACTATCCTCAACACCTCCATTGCCACAGCCGCCTGTCCAGATGCCTGGAAACACACAGATGTAAGACCACTCCTCAAGAAACCCTCTGCAGACCCCAGAGAACTCCAAAGCTACTGTCTCATTGCCCTGTTCTTGTTTCCTGCAAAAGTCCTAGAGAAAGCCATCAACCTCCAACTCACTGAACACCTGGAGATAAACAACCTAATGGACCCCTCACAATCAGGATTCAGAGCCAACCACAGCACAGAGACAGTCCTTATCACCACAACCGACAACATCCGCACCCTACTCGACAGAAAAGAATCAACCAACCTAATCTTGCTCAACCTCTCCACAGCCTTCAACACTGTTTCCAACTGCACTCTCATCAACCGACTGCAACAGATAGGAATCACCGATTACGCACTCAAATTGGTCACCTCCCTCCTCTCAGTCGGTACCCCGCGTATCTGCCTCCCGCCCTTCACCTCTCAACCCAAGTGCACCATCTACGGCATCCCTCAAGGCTCCTCCCTCAGTCCGACCCTCTTCAATATCCACATTAGACCACTCACAGACATCGTCAGAAAACACAACCTCAATATCGTCTCCTACGCCGACAACACCCAGCTCATCCTCTTGCTCTCAGCAGACCCTACCACTACAAAGACCAACTTCCACAATGGCATGAGGAATTTCTCAACCTGGATGATGAACAACTTCCTGAAGCTCAACACGGACAAAACCGAAGATTAGATTTTCTGCAGGCACCCCTCCCTCTAGAACGTGTTCTGGTGCCATCAGAACTAGGACCCCCCACCACTCCTAAAGACTATGCCCACAACCTTGGCATCATTCTGGACAGTGAACTCTCCATGAAATGCCAAGTCAACGCAGTTGCTACATCATGCTTCTACACACTCCTTCATGCTCCACAAAATCTTCAAGTGGCTCCCCCTCAGCACCAGGAAAACAGTGACGCAGAAACTCATCACCAGCAGACTGGACTACAGCAGTGCACTACACCACTGCACTCATGAGACGACTCCAGACGATTCAGAATGCAGAAGCCAGACTCATCCTCAACCTACCCAGGAAGACCCACATCACCCATCGCCTCAAAAACCTCCACTGGCTCCCTATCCACAAAAGATGTCTATTCAAGCTCCTCACCCACGTCTACAAAGCCCTCAACAATCTAAGACCCTCCTACTTGAATCACTGGTTGAACTTCCACCGATCCCCCAGAAACCTCTGTGCCTCTCACCAAGCCTTCGCTCAGATACCATGCATGCAACACTGCTGCACAGGAGGTCGCTCATTCTCCTACCTTGCCGCCAAGTCCTGGAACAACCTTCCCCTCCACCTCAGTACCTCACCCTCGCTGACCCACTTCAGAAAGGGACTCAAAACGTGGCTCTTCGACTGACACAGTAGCATGGCACCTTGATACCCTCTAGGGTGAGAAGCAGCGCTATATAAATAGGGACTGACTGATTGATTGACTGGAAAGGGATTGTGGTGAAATCATTTTGTTAAATTAACAGGTGTGCAAAGTACAAATACAGTGTATAGGGGTGAAGAACATGTTGCCTTTTACACCTTATAATGTAACACTCACTTTTAGAAAAGGGATTTATTCTGCATAAAGGCAGTAGAGCATATTTTCATTACATAACTCAGATAAAAAAGGTAATTACCTGAGTGTTATAAAAAAATCAGTAAGTGATATCAAAATGTAACTTGCAATTTAGAAGTAATCAAGTAATAAATTATATATAGATATTACCAAGTGGCGGTCACCACTGGATAGTTACAGTTAAGTCTTCATTTCCAAAGGAAATGTCACTTTTATTTTGCTAATAACTTTGATGCCTTTTGACAAATCTTCACAAAACCTTCATAAAATTGCTCTTTTTTTTAACTAGTTTCTTCATGGAAAGTTTAGGGGTGATTCATCAAGTGGGGGCCGAGAAAAGGTGGGACACAAGTTATAGTTACTTGGGATAACTGCAACTTCTTTCCATGGTTTTGTTTGTGTAAAATATGAACCTAATATAACATCCCTGTAACCTTTGGTATTTTAGTGAATTTGAGTGAATATATATATATATATATATATTTATTCACTGAAAAAAACAAAGGTTATAGGGACATTATAGTTAACAGAATTAAAAAAACATAAAAATGAACTTGAAAAACCAAAGGTTACAGGGACATTAGAGGTAGGTTCACATTTTAAATGTGCCAAACCATAGAAATTCACCAGTGATAGTTAGAGTTACCTCAAGTAACTATAACTCGTGCCCTAAGGTAACTAGAACTCGCACCCCCACCATGCACAGTTTCTTCGTCAAACATTTTACTGAAAATCTTACTTTGATATTATCAATTATGTTATCAAAGATGTCATGAGTGCCATAATTTGTGGGGTAATTAGCAGGCCATGGCGAAGCCACAAGTTATAGTTACTTTAGGACTTGAGTTATAGTTACTTGAGATAACTCTAAATATAACTGATGAATTTCTATAGTTTTGCACAAGTAAATTCAGAACCTAACTATAAAGTGCCTGTAACCTTTGTGAATCTCTATGATTTTTAAAATTCTATTTCCTAACTTTAGTGTCCCTGTAACATTTGTTTTTTTCAGTGAATTTCTATGTTTTTTTAAAGTAAATTAATTTTCATTACTATCTGTTAATCCAACCACCGCCGTGCAAGGCCTTTGGCCAAGCGCAGCTGCGGTTGGCTGCAGGGCCTGGACTGCAGTCAGGCCCTCCGGCCAACCCCCTAACCATCCAACCCCGAGAGGGAGAGAGAGAGAACGAGAAAGAGAGAGTAATTAAGAGATTCAGAGAGCAAGAGCAATTTAAGCTTTGATGAATGAGATATATAGAATGAGATATTGTAGAACAAATTAAAAAGCAAACTGTATTTGTCATTTAAAACTAGTGAGATCACCTTTCAAGAGGAACTTTTAACTTTTGAATTTTAAAATACATTAAAGAAGGGAAATGACTACAGACACACCAACCCTCAACTTTCAGTGTGTGAGTCTGTGACCTTAACAATTACACCATGGGTGACTCCTTACCCTGCTCTTTCCAGACATACCTATGACATTCAACCCACGCATGTGATAGGAAAGAAACATCAATGCTCCATTACTAGGAAGGTTTAACAGTCAAAACATTAGTGAATAAACAAACACACTGCCAGGCAATACTAGGATTTGAACCTTCAGCCTACTGAATGACAGCACAAGACCTTGACCATTAGACCAGAAGTGACTCTACTCCACCCTGCATACAAACTTAACCCGTGCCAAACATCGTGGCAGTTTGACGCTTTCAAGTCATTGCATGGAGAGATCATTGCAATGACAATCCCTCTCTCTCTCTTCCCTCCCATCACAGGAGGGAAGAGAGAGAGAGAGAGAGAGAGAGTGACAGAACCACGGGGAGAACCTCAAGGCCTCCGCCGTCCTAGCCAGTTCCCCATGTCCTGTGGGAGCCAGCATTGATCTCACAGGCAGGGAGCTGCTTTTAATAGCAGCTCCCTGCATGTGGGAGCAATGTTTTCATCTGTATCCCTGCACACATATTTGTGTGCATGGAAACAGATAAAAGCTCCGCTTTTTGCTAGCAGGAATGGTTTGAAAGCAAACAGCTATGGCCAGGGGATGGGCACCCCGGAACACAGCAGGACCCAGCCCTGGGGGGCGGTGGGCCATCATTGCCTCCCAGAGGGTGGCCACGGGGCCCCCCTCCAACTGTGAATTTAAGCCCGGGGAGGTGGCGGTCCCCGGGAATGTCAGGATCCAAAAAAAAAAACTCCTCATTCTTTTATTTATTATTCATTTTGGGTTAAAGCCCTGGGGAGGTGGTGGTCCCCGGAACTGCAGGGCGGAACATGTGCCCCCCCTGTGCTGTATTTAACTAGAGCTACGGGAAGGTGGTGGTCCCCTGGACTGCAAAAGGGGCCGCATGGCCCACACACTGTATTTAACTAGAGCCCCAGGAAGGTGGTGGTCCCCGAGGCTGCAGAGGGGGGTCCACACGACCCCCTGCATTATATTTCAATAAAGGCCCAGGGAGGTGGGGGTCCCCAGGGCTGCAGGTGGCCACGCGGCCCCAGCATTATATTTCAGTAAAGCCCTGGGGAGGTGGCGGTCCCTGGGGCAGTAGCAAGCCCCTGAGGGGGGCCCTGTGTACCCCGCCTTATTTATTTATATGACCCCAGGACCTGGCCCACCCGGGGGCTTTAAAAAAACTAGCGCAGGAGACTGGGCTTGTTTTTCTTTTACATCTTTACAGTGCATTTACAAATTTTGCAAATTTCCTGCAAAGATTTTTTTTTAATGCTTTTTTTGCCCTGGTAGGGTCCCTACCCTGGCCCCTTTTCCTTTTTTTTGGTGGGGCTCGGCTGAAGCCAAGTTCTAAGATGGCTGCCAACACTTCCTGCTTTGAAGTGTTGGCAGTCAACCAGAGCTGTGCATTTCCCTGCACAAGCTTGTCATTATTCGTGAATTCATCACGAAGTATCCGCAGCCCTAGATATACACATTTGTTTTCCCTTTTATGTCTCCTAAACTACTGAATGGATTTACACCAAATAAGGTAAAGTGTAATCTGCATACTGAAAGCTAGCTTTCTGACAATTTGATGCAATTCTGTTCCGGCAATTTGGCTTGGGCTGTAATTGTGTTCAAAGGTCCTATGTGGATTGACATGGGAAGCACGTTTTTTACCCACCCACCCTTTTTCTCAGCCCCCTCTTGTCGAAACATTCCGTGCACAACAACAATAACCGGGGCACTTTTTGGGGAAAATTTTGTGTACATTTGTCAAACCGATCCAAAGATATCGGCAAGTGAAAAATTTCAATGGAAACATGGCCCTAAATATAACTAACTAATGGTGACCGCCACTAGGTAATATATATATATATATATATATATATATATATATATATATATATATATATATATATATATATATATATATATGTTCCGTAGGAAGTATATTTTCGGTTCTTTAGTATTTGTGGCACAGTTCAACGAATCTGCATGAAACTTTCCCAAAAAATTTCAATTAGTTTGAGTTCTTCATGAAAAGCTTCATGCAGATTCGCCAAGCAGGGCCAAAGAAAAAAGGAGGGGTCCCAAAACATCAGTTTCCCATTTTCATCCAATGCACAATGTTGTTTTCCAATACAGAAAAACCATCCAAATGGAATTACAACAAATATTGCAGAACATAAGAAATCTGCTCAGAAAGTGTGAGTTTCGTTATTTGGTGTGAATCTCTTTAGTCGTTGAAGACATTTTTTTTTAAAGAGGTGCTCTGGTGGTTATGAAGAGCTTAATTTTCTGGAAAAGTTAGTGATATCTGGACCTTTATATAGAGTAGGACTCCAAAGTTAGTCCTGCAGTATCGAACATTTTAAAAATACTCCAAACCCATTGGTTCAGGGAGATATTTCTCCCATCAGCCAATAGAGTACTTCAATACCCTGTACGGTACCACACTACCTCGCAATCTTATTGTGGAGCATTAACAGCTCAAGAAAATGTGGCGGAGGCCATTACAGGACTCAGTCCCTGTATCCTGAAAATGTTTTCAAACAAAGACATAATTGGGCAAGTAGGGACACCATGACCTGCAGGCACATTTGAGGGGGGGAGGGTGGGAGGGGGGGGGGGCGAGAGGGACTACACTCATGATTAGAATTAAAAAAAAACCTTTTTTCGGGCCATGAGTACCATGGTACTCCAGCAGGACCCAAAGCATGCCTCCAATGAGCTACCTGTCTCACAAGCTTCCAACCCTTGATACCCGTCAGCAAGGAAGACTGCGTGGTACCTCAGCACCATGGGGTGAAAGCTTGAGAGACAGGTACTGCAGAAGTGCAGAGGGACCTAAAAAAAATTAAAAACAAAATAAAAGAGATGACCATATGTACAGAAGGCTGTGTACAGCGAGGGTTGGCTGCATGCAAAGAGATAGCCATTCGTTCAACTTAGAATATGATAAAATGAAAACACAGAAATTCAATGAAAACACCAAAGGTTAAAGTGGAGTTAAAGTTAGGTTCTAAGACCTTAATTTGAATTAAAATAAAAAAAAAGTCAATAACTTAAAAAAGAAGGTTACAGAGAAATTACAGTGGTTGGAATGATACGAGTAGATGTAAAAAGAAAAAAAACACACAGAAATACCCCAGTTATAGTTTAGTAAAAAAAAACTATAACTTTTGCCGCTGTCGTGCACATACGTACGAGTATGACCGTAAATATGACATCACCTAGGATATATTAAAAATGAAAAAAAAGGACGAGAATGTTGGTTGTGCGTTTGCACATGAATGGGTGTTGGGCGGGATTTCCTTCCTTGTTTTGAAATGTGCATATTTTTAAATTACTAGATTTTGAGTTTTTCCGTTCCATGTCTTATTAACGACATTCTTGTTATAGTTAGCTTTTATAATTCGGTAAAGGGGATCCAGGACTTACTGCCATGGAGTAATTTGTCTTTTATACTCAGTTTCTGCGAAGGGTGTGCTTAGACCAGCATATATTTGTATAATGTCTTAGATGTGTAAAAATATAGCAATATTTTAAAAAAGTTACAAAACAAACGGTGAAAATACCCTGAAGAGGTATTTGCTAACAACAAAATTAATTAATAAAAGTAAAGAATTGTATTTTAGTAGAAATTTCGATAGGCGAGTTTTTGCCTGTTCGCTGTTGTAAATGCCAAAATAAAATAGTTTTTTGTAAATACAGCCTGCCTGAATAAAATTTCTTTCAGTATGTATTTTATCAAGAGTGCTTCAGAGAAAGATCTGAAGAATAAACTATTCTCAAAATTATGGTAAACATTATACTTTTAATAACATGCTTCCGTAATTTTGCATCCTTTGATTTACAGCAAGAAAGGTACTTTTAATATTTCACACCTCTGAGCTAGTTCTTACAATCGATCAATGCACAAATGTAATCTCTATGATACCACATAGAGCTGCCTTCAAGAAACATAACAGTCTGAATATTATTATTATGGATTGTCTAATTCCCTGATTTCATTTAGTACAAATACTCAGTCTGGATGAATTAGATTCTACTTTGTTTTACACAATTGTTACCTGGAACAGAGCTACAGAATTGAATTTAATAACTGCACTGGGCATACTGGGAATAGACCACTAGCGAAGAGTACAAGAAGGCCTTAATTCATTGATTTCCTGAGCAACCAAGATGGCTTTGAAATTCATTTTCTAAAGTAGTTCATGCAGTAGGTTTCTGGGTTGTAATTCATGAGCAGAGTGTTTCAGCACAGCAAATCAGACTGGGGCCACCTTCTGCTTACATGAAGAAGGCACCGTTCGTGTTTAGAGTCAAACTGTGGAAATCGACTTCCTCTTCAGTTGCACCCTGTGAAGTTTACACCTCTCAAACAGCATATGCAAACTCTTTTTCGGGGCATACTTTTCTAGAACACTATTGCACTATAGTGTGCCAGAATTTGACAACACTACAAAAGGACTCCACACTAGTTTATAGAAATAGCCAATATGTATCTGAGTAAAACAAGACCAAAACAAATGAAACCCAACATACACAAGTAAAGATATCACTTTTTAAATGTTTAAATGAGTCTTAGTCCATAGGAATCAATGGTTGTATCTTTTTACAACAAAGTACCTGTGATTTGTCAAAAACAAAAGTGATGCTGCCACAGGAAAGGTGAGGCATTGAAAAAGCAAATGGATGCATCGGATCCTTACTGCGTAGGGGTGATGATGCGTTGAATCTTTCCGCGCAGGTGAGGTGATGCGATGGTTTCTTGCTGGCAGGGGAGGTATTGCATCAATTTTTTCCTTGCAGCAAAGGGGTTGATTTCCAGGCAGACACCTAGGTCCTTTCTGCGGTGGGGGTTGATGAGAAATTGACGCCCAGGGATGATGTGTGGAAAATCCGGATGCACTGTGATGATGGAAATGCAGTGAAACAGGCACTGTGTCGATTCTTTAACCACAAGACAAGTGCTGCGTTAATTTGTGAGTCGTGGCGTGTCAATGTGTGGATTTTCTCCTTCAGGTCTCCAGCTTACACTTCCAAGGGCCCAGGGACTGGTGCTGGCACCACTAGGCAAGTCAGGGCTCTCTGCAGAAGACAAAGACCCCACCCAGGCACTGGCAGATGAAGTCTTTGATGTCCCTGATACTTCTTAACAGAGGGCAAGTTCAGTTCAAGCCCTTGGAGAATCTTGGAAAGCAGGATGTAAAAAGCAAAGTCCAGTCCTTTCACTCCCAGAACAGAAGCAGCAAGCAGCAGGCCACCACAACAAAGCAACAGGCAGAGTGGCAGTCCCTCCTACAGCATCCAGTTCTTCGTTCTGGCAGAATGTCTTCAGGCCGGAAGTGTTCTAACTCAGAGGTTCAGTACTTTTACCTATTTCTGTCTTTGAGAACTCTTTGTAGTGCACAGGACCCTGCCTTCCCCGGCCCTGGCCCACGAGATACTCCAGGGGGTTGGAGACTTCTTTGTGTAAGACAAGCACAGCCTTAGTCAGGTGCAAGTGTCAGCTCCTCCCACCACTCTAGCTCAGGAAGAGCAATCAGGAAATGCAGGGCATACCTCAGCTCCCTTTGTATGACTCTCTAGAGTGAATTCACAAACAGCCCAATTGTCATCCTGATCCAAATGTGTATCCCACAGTCAGGTAGAGACAAAGAATGGTTAAGCAAGACAATGCCCACTTTCTAAAAGTGGCATCTTCAACCCTACAATTCAAAACCCAATTTGCCAAAAGGTGAATTTTTAAACAATGAGTTTCCAGACCCCAAATGCCATATCTATATCTGTGCCCAATGGGAAATTACACTTAAATGATATTTCAAGGCAATCCCCATGTTGGCCTATGGGAATGAAAGTTCTTGCAATAGTGAAATATTTAGCAGTATATCACTATCAGGACATGTAAAACACACCAGTACATGTCCTACCTTTTAAATACACTGCACCCTGCCCTAGGGGCTGCTTTTGACCCACTTTAGGGGTGACTTGCTTGTACTAGATGGGAAGGTTTGGGCCTGGCAAGTGGGTGTACTTGCCAGGTCGAAATGGCAGTTTACAACTGCAAACACAGACACTGCAGTGGCAGGTCTGAGACATGTTTACAGGGCTGCTTCTGTGGGTGGCACAGTCTGTGCTGCAGGCCCTCTAGTAGCATTTGATTTACAGGCCCTGGGCACACACAGTGCACTTTGCTAGGGACTTACTAGTAAATCAAACATGCCAATCATGGATAAATCAGTACAATTTAAACAGAGAGCACTTGCACTTTAGCACTGGTTAGCAGTGGTAAAGTGTCCAGAGTCCTAAAGTAAGCAAAAACAAAATTCAGCAAAGGATCAAAAACAGGAGGTCAGAAGCAAAAATACAGGGGAAACCACTCAAAGTGCTGAAGGTCTAACAGCATTAGCATTAAGAGACAGTGTCAAAAATGGCAGGCATAAATATGAAGTTAAAGATAGTCTGTATTCTACAAGAACATATCCTTTATTTTTACAAACTGTGGACTCAAACATGGTCAAATAAAGAATTTCTAATAGGTGGAGTCAAATATGAAATGAATGGTATTGTTGAGTTCCCATATTTAAGGGATGTCTTTCCACCATCCATACATTTTGTTCTTCTGTGTTACTTATTAGTATGGATTTTGTGCTGTCACTTGCATTGCATTTTGGTGTGTGTTGTGGTATGCACAGCTGTGCTGTGAGCTACAGACTGTGGTCCTAGCCATAACTTTCAAATTTTTGTGTTTTTTCAGTTTTAACTCATAACGTTAACTGAACTTTAACTGTGTTTTAGGTGAATTTCTGAGGTATCTTTACATATATGTTAAGGTGTTATATCAAAGCCAAAAATAACTTCACTTTAACGTTGGGATTTTTTGTTTTTGTTCATCATATACCACACCCAAGAGTTATTTATGTTCAACCACCTGCAGACAGCCAACCCAGCTGTGCATGTTAGGGTTGTGTGCAGCAGTGGATGGTCTCAGGGCCTGGCCTCCAGGCAGTCCCAACACCCAACCTTGTGTTGGTGGCCAAACTTTGCTGCACTGGGTATTTTGCACAGCATTCAATCAGACTTAGCCGGCATCCTGCATCCCCCTGGACCTCACCTTCCGTGGGCAGCCAACCTCTGCTGCACACTGCCCACAGAAAAGGCTTTTGCAGGCTAGGCCCTAAGGCTAACCTGCTGTGGGTAGCCAACCCCCACTACGCAAGGCCACCGTAGGCCCAACCCTCTGCAGGCAGCTAACTCTGCTGGAATGGCCT
This sequence comes from Pleurodeles waltl, assembly GCF_031143425.1. Taxonomy (NCBI): domain Eukaryota; kingdom Metazoa; phylum Chordata; class Amphibia; order Caudata; family Salamandridae; genus Pleurodeles; species Pleurodeles waltl. The sequence goes on from NC_090444.1 coordinate 1,749,402,458, forward strand.
CCAGGTGCGCGGAGCTCTGTTTGGCATCAGAGGCTGTCTTATGACCAGGAGGGCAAGCCCTACAGCTAAAGTATCAATTTAGCTTATAAATCTTTGTTATGATCTGCTACAGTTTACTTAAAGTCTTCTTGATGCCTGGTGGGGCTGGTCAAACTCCTTCAGATGAGTGTTTCACACTTCACCCACCTCCAAATTGACTTGCATTCATACTAGATGATCAAATTGTTGTTTTTTATTGTTATTTTCAGAAAATCACCCTCTCTCTTAGGGCCTCATTTTGAGTGTTGCGGGTGGCGGAGGCTGCCTGCCAAACTCATTCAGATGGAAAACCGCCACTCTGGTTTTCCATCCACTGGCCCTAATATGAGTTTTCCAGTGGCCCAGCGGTCGGAAACAGTGTCTCCGCAGGGAAACCTGACGGATTGAGACTGCCAGCATCTCCAGGCCATCAGCAACCTGGCGGTGCCGGCGGTCGGTCCGTGGCAGCTTTGCCACGGTCATAATATGGCAGTAGGACTGTCGGCGGTGGACCAATTGCCACCGTGAGTCTGGCGGTCCATGGACCCTAAGTCTCCTTGGAAAATACACAAGTATCCACTCAAAAGACTTTTTGTAAAAGCTTTTTGTATTTTTGGGTCTGCATTATCTGCATGTAAATAAGTGCCTTACCATTACTTGTTTTAAACATTTTACTTTCTGTTTTCATGTATTATCTTGATAAATGTTTGTGCCTAGAACTAATATTATTTTCCCATTATGATTTGGTGCTGTATATGTATTGTAAAATAACTGCTTCATTGTATCTTTGTCATCTGTATTTGTTTCTACATTTGTCACATTTCCTCTCTGTAAAGTGGTCTGATATCCATAATGGCCTTGTACTAAACAAATGATTAATTAACAACAGCTGAACAGAACTGGTAGTCTTTCCTTGAATGGCAAGTGCTCTGTGGAACAAACTACTGGACCATCTCATAATTATGGAGCAGCACATACTGTTGATGAAAGCCCAAGTCAGATGATGAGGATGGGAATAGTGACATTGTTGCACATTTCCTGGCCATTTATGCCACATGAGGTGTGTGTGTGTATAGAAATGTGGTAGTTTTAGAAACAGAAGATACAAGTCGAACTCCTCCACTGCCACAGCACCAATACCTCCTATCCACATCTCTCTGAGTGACTCTCATCTGTAATATAACCAACTGGATGGACTAAAACTCCATTGACATTGTAACACCCTAGGCTTTCACCGGCCACCTTAAAACCATCCAGAAAAAGATATACAGACATATCCTTCACCTAAAGCACTGTACGTTGAAATTGCACCACTGACTCTCCATCCTTTTCCACATCAAAAGCATAGCCCCCTACAGCAGTGGTTCTTAACCTGTGGTCCAAGGTCCCCCGGGGGTCTGCAAAGCCTACTTAAGGGATCCAGGACTGCTTGGAAAAATAAATAATAGTAACTGATTAATGAAGTATATATAAATAAAGAAGCAAAATGTATAATTGAACATTTTAAAACATTCCGCAAATGTGAAGGAATTTGAAATTGATATCTTAGAATGAAGTTAGTATCCTCAGATTTAGTAGTGGGAGTAGTGTAAGTGCATCAAACAGAATATAGTATGGACAAGAGGGACCTCTAAACTGGAAAAGCTCCAACCTTCCCATTAACATTAAAGTAGATATTTTTATATTTGTTTGTAAATTAAATTAAATATTTCACATTTGTGTATTTGTTTGATGAATGCTTGTTTCTGTATTTTGGTGTATTGTTTTGCTGTTCAAATCATGGAAAATGCTTAGGGCAGGGTGTCTGGCTTCGGGTAATGAATCAGTGTGTGTCCTCAGATTCTAATAATAATTCATTGGGGTTCTCTGGATTCCAGTAGTGTTAACCTGGGATTCACAGTAGTCAACAGTTTAAGAACTACTGCTCCACAGGGCAACAAGTAGGATGAAAAACCAGGGGGTCTCTAAAAGGGATGTAACAAACATGTTAAAGGGGCATGACCTAAATCAGGATGTGGGCTGTATATAAACATCTCTTGTGTTTGTTTTAATAGTCTATAAGACAGGTTATCAAATTCAAACATGTTGTTTGTGACACACTGCATTGAATACACATGGTTCCTGGAGGACGCAGACACGTGCATGCAGATGGCAAAGTTGGTCCCAGGGGAAGTTTGCCAGCTATGTATTTCTTTAAACCCTGATATTTCCTTAAGATCTTGTATAAGTGCCTAAACAACATGAATGTGTTAGTGTGCTGTGTGTGTTGAAGCTAAGCTTCCTTTTAATTGGAGAGCGTGGTGGGGCGCATGATACACTCTAAGCTTACCTGCCCAATCAATACGACACTTTGACAATGAATGCCCAGAGACACGTCTCTCCTCCATACCACATAAATTAATACAAGTCATAAACGAACCGTAACGAATCCCGGCTCATAATTTGCTTTCTTTAATGTAAACTTGGAGCAGTTTAATATTCACCTCAGTACGGCTCTTGAAGGGTTTCACATCAACCTGGAAGCTAAAAAGCGACTGTGTTTCTTTACTGACTTTTTTTAAAACTCTTTTTATTGCAAACAAAGCTCAGCATACAAGTGGACCCATACTGGTTACATAGTAATAGTAGCTCGGACAAGGTACACAATATTATCCAGCCACCAACCAGCATTACACGACCACTGTACCTAAACCATCTCTTATGCATCACCCTGTCACTCCTGCCTCCCCTCCCCTCCCCTCCTGAGAGTTCAAATGATAACCTAGTCCTGGTTATTCTACTGTGTCTCTATAGGCCACCCATTTTGACAATATTTTTTAATATTTCTTCACACATCCCCTGCTTTTGTATATCACTTGTTCCGCCCTTTGGCACCAATCTAAGTCCTTCTCCCAGTCTGCAGTTCACGGAGGGTCCCTTGCCCCCCATCCCTGTGCAATATTTTGCTTAGCCACGCCAGCTGCCAACTGCAGCCAAATCTTCGAGTGTCTGGGCCACCCTTCGTTTTACTGACTTGTTTGACCCCAGAAGTGGTTACCCCCCAACACAAAGATAGATATATGCATACATCGCAGAACTCTTCCCCTGCAGCTCAAAACATGATCCAGCAATATTATGCGGTAAGGAGAAGGGAAAAGTGTAAAATAAAGGAGAAATGCACAGTCTTCATATCATTATTTAAAACTAGGCCAGTCCCCAACAAGTGCCATCCCTCACTCAACTTATTTAGGAGTCTGTCTGTCCAGGGAGGATTACGTTTTGTCAGCAACCCCACATCCAGCAGAAAAGGTCATATCCGAAGCAAGGAAGGCCGGATGCACTCCACAGGAAATCAATCTGGGGAGTTGCAGGAGGCTCCAACGTGACTCTACCCACATTGTTCTTATTGAGCAGAGAAAGAAGGCATGGCAAGCCTGGGTGCCTTTAAAATAGCATCTGGGGTCTTCCGCTATGGGTTATATTTCATATGCTGGTTTTGTAAGGGAGGTGGGACTAACATAGCGTGAGCCAAATTTGCTGGGCCTGTCCACCAATTGGTATTGTCAGGGCAGGGCATAAAATCAGAGCACAATAGGGACTCATTTCAATGACCTCTTTTAAAAACTGCCAGTGCTCAGCATCAGCAGCACCTGGCCCACTTAAAGCCCTGGCCCTCTATACCACTTACGCTTTGGTTCAAAACAAAGCCCCGCTCCAACGTTAAAGGCCTGAGCTGAAGGCAAGGGCCTTTAACTAAGGAGCAGGACTTTAATTGCCTGGATAGCCAGCTATGAAGGGCCATAAGGCTATTAGAACATTCTGACACTAGGGGGAAGAATGTTCTAATAAATAAAACAAAGTCCTCATGGAGCCCAATGGGATAGAAATACCATTGGGCTGCATGAGGCCTTTGTTCACAGCTGTCGCTGTGATAAAAGAACATTTGAATATTGGAGCTCCGGGCTTCTACCACCCAGTAAAAGTTCAGAGCACCCCATTGTCTTCAATAGAGCTCCCAACATTCCAATGTTCTAATACGAAATATTACACTTTCAGGATCAGGATCAAGACTAATATAGGCTGCCCAGATTTATGAAATAATTTTCAGTTCAAATATTCTAAACTTCTTCGCCAAGAACAAACTTCCATTTCCCTCTGGTGAAATTTGAAAAAAAAAATATATATATCTTTGCTTTCTGAACAGCTCACTGACTGCTTCAGTTTGGTCTTGCAATCCTCGCCATTCCCTATGCTCCCACTTACCCTGCGTGTGACTGTTCTCCTGCAGACTCTAGGACTGTTCTCACCTTTATTCAATCCAAAGGCCGTATGACTGTGTTATAAATAATAAGTAAACAGATAACTGACAAACATCTTGTGAGACGAAAATAAGGAAGAACAGTTAAGCCATCAGCAGTATTTTAGGGGATTAAGGAATATGGTAAGTGGAGGAAGAACATGAGGTAAAATAAGTACTAACACAGAAAAGGGAGAGACACATATGCAGAAAAGTTCATTGGTTGTAGGCGACTTTCACTGAATTTCTTAGCACCTAACAACACTACCTGGATGCCGATTGACCTAAACACTAGGTGCAGCAGAACTGACATCACCACTCTTTGACCCCCTGATGACATCACAGGACTTTTCTCAGGCTAAAATGGCTAACTACATAGTGCAAAAGCATCCCTTATAACTAAGTGTCAGTTTTCCATTCTTGCTGATTTTTACAGATAAATACAGACAGAAAACCATCTATTTATCGGGCTGAATTTATTTTTATATATGAAAAACATGGAAAATGTGTCATCTTTTGAGTGAACTTTGATTCTGTCAGTCATGACTGATAGGGCAATAGTTAAAAACACACAAGGGACAAGCATTCCTAATCCAGCATTCACCAGGTGCAGATGAATATTTCATATCAGTAGGTTGCATATGAATAATTCTCATCACGCATCCATTTCATAGTTAAATAACTGTGGGAATGTACTAGGTTAAGGTTCATTTTAAACTAAAAAAAAACATAAATATAGGTAGAACGTGCAAAAACTAAATATGGATAAATGGAGGCAGAAACGCCTGAAAAATAAATGGTTTAATACCGGAAGCCCTACTTATAACCCAGTTGCCTTTTGTTCATTTTACTGCCCTCATGGATATTGAGACCAAGGGCCACGTGTACGAATATTAGGTTTTGCGACTCGCAAATTGCGAGTCTTAGCGACTTGCAATTCGCAAAACTCGCAATTCCCAAGACTTAATGTCCCAGAACCTGATGTACAACAGTGTCAATGACACTGTTTGCGATTCCCAATGGGACCGACCACATAAATATTAATAAGGTAGGTTGCAGTTTGCGACGCCATTGGGAATGGCCGCCTTCACAGGGATGGTGGTCTGCTGGGGACAGCAGACCACGGTGTCTGTGACTGCTTTTAAATAAAGCAGGTTTTTTTTTTAAATGAAGGAAAACGGGATGGATTTCAAAAACAAAAATGAAAGGTTTTCTTTTAATTTTTTCAGAGCAGGCAGTGGTCCGTGCGACCTCTGCCTCCTCTGAAAAAATATTTTCGCTAACATTCACAAAGGGGAAGGGTTCCCACAGGGAACCCTTCCAGTTTGCAAAATGGGTTAGCACAAATTGAAACTGGTGCTAACTGCGATTGTTTTGTGAGCGCATTCACGGTCACAAAACAATCCTACATCGCACTGCGACTCGCAATTAGGAAGGGAACGCCCCTTTCTAATTGCGACTCACAAACCTATTTCACGATTCGGTAAATAGATGACCAAATAGCAAAATAGGGTCTGTACCTATCAAAATGCTTTTTTCTTGTTGCAAACGGCCCGATTCTGTGAATCGGGCCGTTTGAGACAAGAAAAATGGTCCTTACATCTGGCCCCAAGAGTAACGATGGCAGTGCCGGTGTTTCCATAGAAAGAGGCTGCTTCTACCACTGTTTAACGGCCATGGTGGTACATCAATATGAACACATCCGTCTTGAAGCCAAGCCACTACATTGAAACACTTGCAGTGCTAACTTGAGCAGGTGGTTTCTGGTGCGGGACACCAGCACTTATTTTTGAGGGCCGGCATTTATTATTCTGCCTCAAGCAATTCCTGCGAGCAAAAGACACACATGGGAAAAACGGAGGATGAGAAAAACTAAAAAGCGTCACAAAGGTAGAAAAACTAAAAGCTGCGAGAGTGAGCTGAAGGGGCAGGGAGTGGCTGTAAATGGATTAAATAGGCCAGAAATGGCTTTAGGATTACGCTCCCTCAGTATTCCGTGCTTGCACATTTAATTGCATCAGCCGCATGTTTCATATTGAGAGCTTTGGGCACCAGCACGTTTTATTTACAAATTAAGCAGTGCATCCTTGAAGCGTTTGAAGTAAACAATTGTTAAACAAATGGCCTGTTTTTTTTACACGATCAGGCAGCCTAAGGAATGCTGAAGCAGATAACACAGACAAACTAAGGGTGGGGACGATAATGGATGCTTGGCTTGCAGCGCAATTCAGGGTAACTCATGACATGTGCTCCATGGCTCAGTAATATATTTCCTTTCGGTTAACATCCTTTTTTAGGACTGTACAGACAGGAGTCTACAAACCTGCAAACAGAGTCTGATTAGGCCGGAAACATGTCTCGGCAACAAAGTGCAGGTGGCCTCATACATCAAGAATCCGACTGCACAGACTGTTCGAAATTCAATTGAAGTCCCGAGTCAATTGGAAGCGAGGGAAACCTGGCTAAGTGCAAATCACAGATAGTGCTGCTGAGCTGGGAAAAACGCGCCCTGACAGTTCGCTTAGTGCATCTCTAAAACATTAATATTTTAGAACTACTGTCCCCTAGCTGCAAAGTGGGAAGCTATAACAGCATTAATGTAAATACAGTGCTAGTGAACATGTGCGAGGCATGTGATACAAGCTGAACTTTGTCTTGGTACCGATAGCTATGTCAATATAAACTTGCTGCAGCAAGGGGTCAGGTTGGATCGCTTCCATTAAATTGACAGGTCGCTGCATTAGCCTGTTCCTAATATAATAGATAAGAGGATATTTGAGCCTCTTTCAATTTGTAGCTCATGGACTGGTAAAGCACAGCACTTTAATCCGGATTTGTTACAGACTTCTAGCTGCAGATTCCTTACCTTAGAATACTCCCCAGTTGTAACTGGATCCAGAACATTTTGAGCAGTACTTCTGTGCGCCTGTAGAAGTTGTCAATCAGCTCCGCTTCGGCGCCGGATGTGTCATGCCGGATGCCTATATAGGTGCCACCTCAGTGCACTGACATCAGTACTTTTCTCTCCCTGCCATCTGTGCAGATCTGGAGAGAGCTATCTCGGTCATTTTTTGGACTAACTTTTTTAACTTTTGTTGAAATTCTTTTTGAGATAAGCCCCCAGTGGGCATTAGGGATGTCACTTAATAAACCTGTGGGGTTTAAACTCAGTGGATCTGGTCACAGGAAGATGCCAGTAAAGGACACCCACCTGGTTTTCTTGTGGTGCCAGGAGCTGGGCCACAACTCCAAAGCCTGCCCAGACTGTCGATCTATGAACTCCCAAGGTGTCCAGAAGCATGCCTTGAAGCTCTTGGTAGACGACTGCACCATTTCAGTTTGCGAGGAAGGTCCCGGACCAGTTTTCCGAGTCATTGCCGTCGGTAATCGTTACTCTCCAAATCATCTTGGGGTAAGTCCCAGAAGAAAAAAAGTCTAAGAAGTCAAAGCGCTCTTTGATGTCACAGTGCCAGTCTAAGTCATATGATGTGGTGTGGGAATGATACACAAATCTAGGCCTTGCTCCCATGGCGGAGAAGGAGTTTGGGTCTGCTCCACGCTTGTCAGAGTTTCCTGGAGTCAAAGTGAACCCCCGCCCAGCTAAAATAATTTTATGAGGCTATGCATCTCATTTTTTTTTTTTTGGGGGTGGGCCAATCCCGCTGGAGTCCGTTCAGGCTCCAAGGGTTTGGCAGGTGCCACAATGGGATTTACACTGGCCAGTTCACCTTCAGTGCCAGTTGATCCCTTTGGATCCATTCCTGGATCCAGATCGGTTCCGGTCCCAAGTTTGCTACCTTTCCTAGAGTTTGTTCCAGTGGTTCCACAAAAAAGGGTCCAGGAGTGGCTGGAGATCTCTTGGGGGTTCAAGACTCCTTCTTGCCTGGGCCAGGTGCGGGTTTAAGATGGTAAGAGCCTGTTATGTCCCTGAGGCTCAGAAGAGGAGACCATCTAAACTAGCCCTTGGAGTCACTTCTGAAGTCCTAGCTGCAGGTGGTGACGCAGGGTTCTACAGCAGAGTTGGCCTCTGAAAGTTCCAAGCAGGCTTCAGGTAGCAAAGCAGTCCTTCTAGGTACAGCAGCAGTCTGTCAGAGTGCACAGCAGGTCACAGCAGAAGGCAGTCCTCTGAGAGTCTTTCCAAAGGTGCTATAGTGAACTGAGGGGCAGGTCTGAGAGCTCTATATTTATACCCTGGTACCCTGCTCCTAGAAGTTGGGTGAAGTTTTCGAGAAAGGTTCTCTGAAGTTCCAGTAATTTCCTGCCTCCCCTGCCCTGACTCCTAGCTGACTGCACTAACAATACACGGTCATTAAGCCTACTGTGTGGCAGAGAGCACAGCCCATTCATATGTAAGTGGGGCTGTGCTTAGCTCTGCTCCCTCATCAAGTCAGTTAACAGCTCATTTAGGCTCTGCTAATCCCACTATTGTGTGGCTGTCTGGGGTGAATTCATAAAGTCTCAACTGTCAGTTACACCTAGTCAAGTGACCTAAGGCAAGCTACAGGCTCAGAGGGTTAACAGCAGGAAAATACCAAGCTTCTAAAAGTGTCTTTTTCAAACTTGTAATCATAAATCTGTCTTTACTATTAATGAGAATTTATTATTACAAGTTCATAGATACCAAACATGACATATTTACCACCTCTGGTTTAGGAATTACAACGTATTCATTTTAATAGGAATTCCCAATGCCATCCTATGAGAGGGGTAGGCCTCTCAGTGGTGAGAAAACAAATTTAGGCATTCTTCACTAATAGGACATGTAAACCTAAAAAGTACATGTCTTACCTTTTAACCACACAGCACCCTGCCCTGTGGCGTACCTAGGGCCTCCCTTAGGGGTGACATATGTAATAAAAGGGGAGTTTAAGACTTGGCTAGAGATTTTAAATACCAAGTCTACATGGCAGTGGGTCACTGCCTTCAGGCTGCAATAGCAGGCCTGGGACAAGTTTTAAGGTGCTACATAATTGGGTGGCATAATATGTGCTGTAGGACCAATTTTACAGGCCCTCGGTATATGTTATTCCACTGTACAAGAGACTTACATGTAAATTAAATATGCCAATCAGGTATATGCCAAGAAAACCATGTTTAGGGGAGTAAACACACGCACTTTAGCACGGGTTAGCAAGTGTAAAGTGCTCAGTGTCCTAAAGCCAACAGAGAAAAACTCCAGCAAAAAGTAAGAGGAGGAAGGCAAAATGGGGATGACCCTGTAGATAGGGCCATTTCCAACAATGGGCATTTTTCATGTTCAGTCCTCCAGGACTTTCTGGTCTGAACCAGTTTGCAGACCTGCCTCAGGAGAGGTATTGCTTTGGTATCTATTCTAAGGTAAAGAATCTTCGGCTAGAAGTCTCTATCAGATGAACATGTTACTTACCTTCAGTAATGTCTTATCAGGTAGAGACTATCTAGGCACAAATTCCTTTCAAACCTTCCAAACTTTTCCGCTTTTAGGAATGGGTTTCTTCTACTAGAAGGCCCATGTACATCTTTAGTGACTACACACTGCTCCATCAGCCTTCTCACGTGGCTTTGTGCTCCTGGAATTGAAATGTCACAAAAAGAAACTAATGTCAGCATGCCGGGGTGATACCTACATAGGCACAGAGCACATCACTTCCGGCACAGATGATGCAAATGACACCAATAGTGAGCCGTTTGATGCCAACTACAAGTGTGCAGAGGTACTTTTCCAGATTTTCAAGATCCAATCTGATGCCTGCCAATTATTCTAAGGTATGGAATCTGTGGCTAGGTAGAGTCTCTACAAGATACAATGTTACAGAAGGTAACTTGTTCATTATGTATTGTTGAAAATCACCATCTTTCGCCTGGTGATCCTCAGATGTTTGCCTTGGGTGTTTTTCCTGGATGTTGGACTCTTTGCATTTTATCCTTGCCACCCAATGGTAAAGTATTCATACTCTCCCTTTCAACATGGTAAAATTGGCATATCCCTAAATGGCATATTTAACTTACCCATAAGACCCTGGTATATGGAACAAAAGAGTACTCAGTGCCATTAAGGTAAATGTCAGAAGTGGACTGCCACACCTGGTGTGCCATCTACTGTACTGACAGTGAAAACATGACTGGAGGCCTACCATTTGTATCCTGGCAGTACAGTTTTAAACTGCAAATCTCACCTGTCAAAATAACTCCCTTTGTCAGGCATAAACCTTGCTTTTGATTATTAAGTACCCCCTAATTAGGCCTTACTGTCCATAAGGCAGAGTGCATGGTATTTAAAAGCAGCATATGTAAAAGTTTAATGTTAAACATATCCTTACAGAGAAAAGACCTCAAAGGTGATTTTCACTGTAGCAGGGTTGGCTGTTCCATTGGAAAGCATTAGGATACAATATTCAGTTTAACAATGTCATATCCAGCTAGGAAGCAGCTACAATATTAATTCTAGGACCTTTCGAAATACTTATCAAAAGTCCAATTCTTTGGTGATGTTGATTTTTTGATAAATATTTGTAAAATTTACTTTTAAAAATATACCTTATCCTGCCTAAAGCCTTTGGAGGCACATTTGCATGGGTTCTGTCACCTGGCAGCTGAATACCCCCTTTGAATGAGATGTGCAAACTGCTCCTAGATTAGGACAAAGGCCTTGGGTTTGGAAGGTGTGGCTGTTCCTCTGGGAGGAGGCCACCTGGGCTGTGCTGAGAAACTTGATTAACTTCAGAGAGGCACACTCTGTCACAGGCAAATGTGAGTTGACACCAGGGCAGACCGCTTCCCCCCCCCCCATTCAAACAAGCACAAATTCCAGTGGTAAAGGAGCTGCCAAAACAACTAAAGTGACCACAAAGGAGGGGTTGCTCATTTCCTGGCCACACCTCTGGGGTGGGCACCCAAACTCTGCGCAGTGGAAGAAGAGTTCTGCAATATTGGTTCTAAGAAGGGGGCATGGTGGGATTGTATGCAGTAGGGATCATAGAAGATGCTGCAAAAGAAGTTAGGGTCTCTCTGGGACATTTTGACCCATTGTTGGGAAGGAACCAGGAGTCACCCACAGGTTTGTGCTAGTCATAAATGTGGCGCCGGAGTACCCTCGTCAGAACACTTTCAGGACCTTGGGAAGAACAGAAGTGGACTGGACCTGCTGTCTGATATGAGTCTACAAGACTGGACCTGCTCTCCTTCCTGTACCAATGACAACGAAGTGCACTTCAAGGCTTATAAAGCTGACCTCCTGTTTAAGCTACAGGGACACAATAAGCTTCAAGAGGCCTTTCATGCAACTGCCAAGCTGACCAGTTCCAACTGTACTTGCCCTACACCCTCCTGCAGGTCTCTGCTGGAGTTAGTCTTGACCCCCAATTGCTGTTGCAAAGGTCCCGGACCCTTGGTTGGTGTTAAAGTTTTTTCCTCCTAAAATATCCTGAAACTTGGAACTTGGAATGACTTTGGCCCCAAAGACCTCTGGAGGACCGGGACTAACCTGCCTTGCCAAACTGACAAACGTGTCTTGCTGCTGGGCTAAAGATTCAGATTGGAACTTTTCTGCAGCAACAAATCTGATTAGGTGAGAAATTGCACAGAAGGTATCTAACCTTGTGGAGTCCTCTTCACCTACAACCTTGCCCCGCTGAAAGAATTCGAGCTCCAAAAAAAGGTGACTAAGGGCCATATGTACTAAAGCTTTTTTCCATAGACACAGAATGGGTAAAATCCTTTGATACATCTGGCCCTAAGTCCCAAGGTAGAAATCTTCACAGGGTGAAGGCGGCCAAAGTATCAGCAAGGTATTTTCTCTGGTCACAAAATTCAAATTTTTCCTGCTGTGAGCTCTTCTGTCAAAGGTAAGTAGCTTCACCAAGATCTCATGCAGTGGCTAGCCCAATACATGGAGCACTCTTTGGCCACAGCCTGCTGCCTTGCCCCACTGAGGATTTTTGACTTCCATTTTAGAGGCTATGTCAGAATATGGAAGTTCCAACCATGTCGAATCTGGTTTCTGTTGTTGCCCCGTGCTCCATCACGGTCAGCCTTAGCTTGCGCCTATGTTAAGCCCAACCAGATGGCCAATGTGGGCAATTCACATTTTTTGGCACTTTTTTACATTTAAAATTGTTAAATTGATTACTCCATTTATCCTTATTGGATTTTTGATGTTTTGGTGTCATTTTATTTATTAAAATGTAATCTGTTTTGTTATATTAGTTTGGATTTTTTCTTGTGTTGTGTTTGACTTTATTACTGTTTTGATACTACATGAATACTTTACACATTGCCTCTAAGTTAAGCCTGTCTGCTCTGCGCCATAGCAGCAAGGGGTTTGAGCTCAGGTTTATTTAGTGACTTTAGTGGTTCACCCTGACAAGCGTTGTGGTTATTTTTTCAGGTAGGTGCTCACTCCCCTCAACTGATAAATCATATGTTTATTTACTCTTTTCAAAGTGAATATTGTGGTCATCCCCTGTTGTAACATGAGATTAATTTCTTGTAGACAATTTGAAAGCAAGCTTCAGCTCTGGCAATTGAGGTTCTGTGATCACATGCAGGGACCCTGGCTTGAATGTGTGTGTTCTGAGAATGTATGTGTCAGTGTTCATGCGTTGTGTGTCCGCTGCAGAAAAACAGGTTCCAAGTAAGGTACCCAGGAGGTGCTGTGGGCATTATATATGGTGCAAATCTGGAGAGCGGTAGTGCATGTGGAAGTCTGAGGGCATATGGGAGTTTCTGACTGATGAGTAAATGGGCCAGGGGATTCAGAGTTTAGTTGATGAGGGGTCTGTCAGTTAAGTTAAGTCTAGTTGCAGGTATTTGGCCTGCAGGTGCAAGGTACAAAGTTTTTTGTGGGAGGGCATCTGCCTATGGGAGCACCTAACTGAGCAATGCCATGCTCAGAAGCATGCAGGCAGGACACATCAGTACTAAGCAGATTCTGAGGAAGTGGGGAGCAGACTCTCTGACCCAGTTCTCAATTAAGGGCACGCACTGGAGACAAAAAAGGAACAAAATGGATCCACAAACTATTGGTCTTCTTCTACAGCGGTAATTGGTCAACACTTGTCAGGTTACCATCTAGATTTATCAAAGTGAGAGCAAGGACTTTGACCTTCAACTTGCTGCTTGAAATATTACACCAGTCCACCAGATATTACAAGCATGTTCCCCCTGACAAGGAGTCCCAAGCTTGCATGTCCAATTGGTGTGCCACACATTACACAGGTAGGTAGAAGTATACACAAGCTCATGAGCCAGGTTATGTCTCATGGCTTTATCGTTCACTTTTCTAAGTTGCAGTGAAATAAGACCCCCCATAGAACAAAGATTGGGAGAGAGGTACCCTAATCCCTAAAAGAAGGTAGGGTTGTGACATAAAGTCAAATGTGGTACCTCATCATACAAATAAAGAACGGTGCTAGGGCTAGAACAGCATCTGAGAGCCCTCCAACAACAAAACATCTGTGCTATCAGGCCATTTCTTTCCATTTGTCCTGATGTTCTACCTTGTATAGTGATACATTTGTAATCTCCAGGGACTCTTCAAACTGCAGATTAGTGCCTCTGAGGATCACTATTTGGTGGATCCTTTTACTCAAATCCCTACTCAGCTGTACATGAACTCACACTTTAACTGTCTCACTATTGCTCATGCCTGTGCATTAACTTGCTTTCTTCCACTCACCCTGTATTTTTCATCCTGCTCTCAAATCCTCTCCTCCTTATCACTTAATCAAACTACATGTACCTTTGTCCACTCATTCTGCAACTTTTCCTCTTCCTAATTCTGTAAAATCACTTCTAAATGTGTTTGAAACAATTATTAAGGCAATCAATGTTGGATTATGATAACTCACATAGAAAAGAGGTCAAAACTGATAGAAAGACTTCATTTCACACACAGCCTTGCATTCAGAATCATACTTGCTGCAAGAGGAAGAGAATGACCAGCCCTTTGAAATAATAGTTTTCTTGATTATCAGTTTCTAATTAATGCTGTTTCTACTTTTATTCTTGGTAATGTATGTCATTGAAATGTGAATTATGTCTCTTTTGCTTTCCAGGTACCAGCTGCAATTTATGATTTTATTGCTGCATAAAAAGAAAATTTTTATATTATTAACGGAGATAAGGTGTTTTCTAAATTTGTGTTACTAGATTCTTTTCACATGAAGCCCAACATGTTGATGCTAATCTGTGGTTAGTGAGGGAACTAACTTTGAAATGCTCATGACTTATCTTGAAATCATTTGATGCTGAACTAATGTATACTT